>NC_134687.1:659854855-660193620 GCF_050947455.1 Rhinoderma darwinii
AAAAATTATACAGGACTATTCAAAAATACAGAACGTCAAAATCAGAGGATGGGAAAGTGAACATGTAGCCTCAAAAATACCCCCCGAAGACACCAGCACCCATGTCACGGGGGAAGGGGGGGAGCCTCGGACTACCTGTATTCAGACCATAAAGCCCAATGCACGCAAAATCTGTTAAACGTATTTAGATGTACAGCTACCATCTTCTCCATAACATAAGCAAATTGCACTAAATTATGTGTATTCATTATCAGGACACTTCTGAATCTTTTCTGTGAGATTTGCAGCAAGGGAAACGAAATCTCGTTTACCTCCGTAATCTCGCGAGATTTCGTTTCCCTTGCTGGAAATCTCAAAGAAAAGAGTCAGAAGTGTCAGGATTCTGAATACACATGACGTCCAGGCTGGAGGTCATGTATATTCATTATCAGGGCACTTGATTAACGTTAATCTCTGTTTATGTGGCTGCACATCGCTGCTGTGTAATGGAGATGAGTTTAAGCAGCGGACTAACGCCGCGTAAAAATCACGCACATTTCTACACGGCCCCATAGACTAATATAGGTCTGTTACACGGACGTATATCCCGTTCGTCTGAATAAGCCCTTAGTATTATTTTTTATGTTTTTTTACTTTTTTTTTTTTTTCATTCCCCCCACGCAGGGAACTTGAACTAGCGATCACTTGCTCTGTATACTGCAACACTAATGTATAGCAGTATGTCATTATTTTTACAGGCCTCTGACAGGACTTATTGGGAGTACAGAAATGGCAAACCTGGGCATCTTCATTAGGCCCCCAGGCTGCCATGACAACGATCAGCTTTATGCAATCACGTTGCGGGAGGACCGATGAGGTTTTTGAGCCGGCCGGCCCCTTTTTCTAATGCCTTAGATGCTGCAGTCGCAATTGACTACGGCATCTAAGGGGCTAAACGGGCGGAATCAAATGATCTTTGATTCTACCCGTTGCAGTAAGGTGTCGGCTGTATTACACAGCCGACACCTGTTAATTATGGATCGTGCTCTGCCCGTGAGCGCGCTCCATACTTCCCTTTAACTCTTTTTACATACATGTAGGTGACAATGCGTTAGTGCAGGGGTTTATGTGTAATTTTTTCTTCATTTTTGTTTTGTTTTTTAACTTTTTTTTTTTATGGCCTTTCCATCAGAAAAGACATTTGGGGAACTTTTATTATTTCATTTTATTTTTTTTACGCTATACTTTTCCTCTGTAACTGGCACTTTACAGCAGGGGAGATCAGCCGTGTTATAGTGACTATTGTCACTGATAGGGCTGTGCTGGGTCTAGTTAGATACAGCAGCAGCCTCCTATCGGCATCTCGGCGATCATGTGACTAGTCAATCACTCAGGCAGCAAACTTAAACCTGCAGCATATGTACACAGTGGGCAGTCCTGAACCGGTTAAACATCATTTTAGGAGTAAATCGAAATGAAAAAACACTTACATTTTGGTTATTTCCTTTGTACTTTGTCATTTATTTGGTTCTTCCATTACAAATCTTCGCTTTAATCTACTATACACTAAATCGCTTATTGGAACTTGTCTTCTATAAATGGACACTAACTTATCAAACAACTTGTGGTAATCTAATAGTATTCCTGATATATATCAACTTTGTAATTTACTTACTGTTATAGTTTAGCATTTATCCATGAAAATTTTATGTGAAGTTAGTGCCACTAGGTGAGAGACACACGGGCGCTGCTGCTTATAGAAGTCTATGGAGAGGGTAGGGGAAGCAGAAGGATGGAGCAGGAGCACAAAGTCACAGATGCTGTTGTCAATAAAAGTCTTTGAACAGGAGAGGGGGAGCAGAAGCAGAGAGAGTAGACATAGGCTGCTGGTAAGAGTGACGGTATGTTCACACGGCAGCCTCCGTTATGGCTGAAACGACGGAGCTGTTTTCTAGAGAAAACAGCTCCAGTATTTCAGACGTAATGGCAAGTGCAGGCGCTTTTCGATGCGTCCATTACGGACGTAATTGGAGCTGTTTTTCCATTGTGTCAATGGAAAATGGCTCCAATTACGTCTCAAGAAGTGACAGGCACCTCTTTGACGTGGGCGTCTTTTTTTACGCGCCGTCTTTGACAGCGGCGCGTAAAATAAAAATGACCGTCGGCACAGTACATCGTAAAACCCATTCAAATGAATGGGCAGATGTTTGCCGACGCATTGGAGCCGTATTTTCGGATGTAATTCGGGGTTAAAACGCCCGAATTGCGTCCGTAAATAGGGTGTGTGAACCCAGCCTTATATGTCACCTCTGTGATGGATTTTCCGCTGCACTGATCCTTACTGCTGTATAATATCCATGCTGCTGCAGCTTCTAAGGGTGTGATACAGAGAGATACTGGACCAGGATGGCTCTCTGCTCTGTGTGCAGGGTATAGAAGACATGATAGCAGTTAGGCTCCACCCACTACATCAGGGAAAACTGAGAATTAAAGATAAAGCCTGCAGAAGGAAAACTGCTAAAAGAATGCCAGGTACAAGTCATGTAATGGCCAGAAATAGTGTTATTCCTCCTGTACACACATATGACATATTATTCTGAAAAGTCGTCTAAAAATTAGGTATGCTTTAAAGGAATGTGTCGCTATAACTGTATTTTTATTTTTTGGGTTAAACAGTTAGTGTATAAGTGATTAAGCATTGTCCTAATTTTTTTTAATTTTTTCACGAGTCAGGAAATATTATAAATTAGATTCTAATTTATAACATTTCCCAGTGCTGGTCACTAGATGGAGCAATTCCCAAAATTGCAGCATTGGCATGTGGTAAAGCAACCACATTGCTTTATGCTGCAAAATTTGATAAGACACACTCGCTCTATCGTCCTCAAACAATCCCCCCTACTTTATCCTGGCTAGTGCCAGGAGAAAGGAGGGGATTGAATGTTCAAACCTCCTACACTGTGTGTCGCCATTTTTTGAGCGAATACACCGTGTAGTAGGCTTACATACAGTCCTAATCACACAGTAAAACACGAACAGACATAACTTACCTGCTCCTGCCGCCGGCGCTCCCTCCGGTCCGTCCGCTCCCTCCGCTCCTAGTTCTGGTCCACAAGAAAATGGCGCCGGATGTTGCTCGGCCGAAGACCTTCCATTTGGACTGTGTGGGAGCGGCGCATGCGCCGTTCGCATTCACTATGGGGCTGTATGTGCCGTATTCCATGTCTGTATGTGTTGTTAATCGACACATACAGAGATGAAAAAAAAAAGTGGCAGCCCCCATAGACAAGAAAAAGTTCGAAAATAAAAAAAAAAGTAAAACCCACACAAATAAAAATTTTTTTAATAAAACACTAAAAGCAAATTGATATAAAAAAAATATTTTTCGCGACACCCTTCCTGTACACAGCTGGGGTCGGAAAATATTCGGACCCCAGCTGTTTAACCCTTTGATTACCGCTGTCCGTGACCGCGGCATGATCAAAGGGAATTCCCCTCTTTGATTGCATCACCGGGATTCCGGTGATGCGATCAAACACCGGGGAATCCCTCTGCTGTCAGCCCTGGGGACCTACAAAGGACCCCAGGGCTGTCTGTTCTGTTTGTCTGCTGTTCGGGCACACTATGTTCTGCCCGATCAGCAGCCTGTGTCATAGTGACACAGTGTAATGTATTCGCGTACAGGAGTATGCTAATACATTACAAGTAAAAAAGAAAAGTTACAAATAAAGTTATCCCTTGATGGGATTAAAAAAAAAAGTAACAAAACAAATAAAAAAAAGTCCCAAAAAGAGGCTTTATTTTGCATCAAATACATTTTATTGTCCCGTACACTAAATAAAAACCTACACATATTGGGTATCTACACGACCGTAATAACCTGAAGAATTAATCTAATGGGTTATTTAGCGTGAAACGTGAACGGGATAAAAAAGAAACAAAACGATTCTGAGAATAGCTTTTTCCTATATTCACGGCGTAAAAAATTATTTTTTACCCCCGAACTGTGGGGAAAAAAAAATACAATTTCTCTCGCAAAAACAAGGCCTCATACAGCCACGTCAATGAAAAAATAAAAAAGTTATGGCAGCTGAAACGCAGAGAGGCAAAAACAGAAAACTTGAGCTGGTCATTAAGGTCTTTTCAGGCCCGGTCATTAAGGGGTTAAAGATGTGGTTTTTATATTGGATTAAAACAAACAGATCCATGATTATTAGGAAGAACCTATTTTAACCAGTTGCTGACTGCCCATAGATTATAAATGTCCTGGTGGTCCACACCTATCTCTGCAGGGACGTTTTAAAACATCCTGCTGAGTTTCCTCCTCTCCGACTCTCCCACTCCATCACAGTTAAATATATCACTTTGTTTTATTACACAACGTCGAAGCCCTATATGTTCTGAGAAAAACAAGACCAAATAAATATAGGTTGGCAGAGGAACAGAACAACAATTTTCTATTAAATTGTCACATGACTAAAATTTCAATGAGGCCACTTCATTTCATTAGGTTCACATTATCAGTACTTGATAGGACCCTCTTTCCCCTTAGAACAGCCTGAATTCTTAGTGGAATGATATTACTATGTACTGGAAACCTTTATTACAGATTCTGATTATTAACTTCACTCTGTCTATTCCACTGCATCCCACAGATGTTCTATAAAATTGAGATCCGGTGACTGTTCAGCCATTTGGATATGCAGACCTCATTATCATGTCCGTGAATTCAGCCTGAGATTTGTGATTTGTCTCATGACACATTATCTTGTTAAATGTAGACTGCGGGCAATATTAGACTGTCTGTAACAATATTAAATTAAGATTGTGTATGCCTCATTAGTATTTAACCCCTAGGCGCACGAGGACGCAACTGTACGTCCATGCGGCCAGTGTCTTAAGGCACAGGGACGTACAGTTACTGCGAAGTTCCCGTTTCACACTGTCGGCGACAGTGTGCACCGGGAACCGGGAGGCCAGCTGTCGCTGACAGCTGACACTCCACTGTATGCCGATCAGCGGCTTATTTCCACTGATATCGGCAATTAACCCCTTGATTGCAGTGATTGATTGCAATCACCGCATTCAGGGGTTTCTAGCTCATCGGCAGACCTCACGATGAAATCGTGAGGTTTGCAGATGGCTAGCATGGCGATCGGAGGCCAAGTAATGGCCTCCGTGTCTGCCATGTACGGAAGCCAATCAGGATCAGCCTCCTGATAAACTTCCTGTCAGAGTGACAGGACGTCACTGCCGTTCGCGATTCACACTGTCGATGTCAGTGTCTGTGACAGTGTTGGCGACAGTGTGCATCGGGAATCGGGAGGTCAGCTGTCCCTGACAGCTGACACTCCACTAGTTGACGATCAGCGGCTCATTGCCGCTGATTTCGGAAATTAACCCGTTACATGCGGGGCTCGATTGCGATCCCCGCATGTACAGGGTTTGTAGCACATCAGCAGCCCCATGCAATTGTGGGGGCTGCTGATGCTTGTGATGTCACCCGGGGGCCAGACAACGGTCCCCGGGTCTGCCATCTATGCAAGCCTATGAGGATCAGCTTCTAGGGTATGTTCACACGACAGCGTCCGTAACGGCTGAAATTACGGGGATGTTTTCAGGAGAAAACATCCCCGTAATTTCAGCCGTAACGGCATGTGCAGGCGTTTGAACGCTGCGTCCATTACCGACGTAATTGGCGCTGCTTTTCATTGGAGTGAATGGAATAACTGCTCCAATTACGTCCCAAGAAGTGACAGGACACTTCTTTGGCGCGGGCGTGTATTTACGCGCCGTCTTTTGACAGCGACGCGTAAATATACGCCTCGTGTGAACAGACAAACGTCAGCCCATTGCTTTCAATGGGCAGATGTTTGCCAACGCTATTGAGGCGCATTTTCGGACGTAATTCGGGGGTTAAAATGCCCGATTTACGTCCGTAAATAGTGTGTGTGAACATACCCTAACTGTCAGAGTGACTGTGACGTCCCACTGACAGTTGGAATACGTTACACTACCTAGGTAGTGTAATGTATTCTAGCAGCGATCAGAGCTGTAGGTAAAAAAAGTAAGTGTAAAAAAATAAAAGTCAAAAATGGTTTACAAAAGTGTAAAAATAAAAGATTTTTTTTTCCTATAATAAGTCTCTTATTATAGGAGAAAAATGAAACCGTTAAAAAACCGTACACATAATTTGGTATCACCACATTCGTAACGACCCAATCTGTAACACTATAATGTTATTTTTACCGCACGGTGAACGCCGCAAAAAAAACAAACGAAAAACTTTGCCAGAATCACTATTTTTTTGGTCACCACCCCTCCCAAAATATAGAAATAAAAAGTGATCAAAAAGTCGCATGTACCCGAAAATAGTACCAATAAAAACGACAACCCGTCACACAAAAAACAAGCCATGACACCGCTTTTTTGACTGAAAAATAAAAAAGTTACGGCTCTCAGAATATGGTGACACAGAAAATAAATTTTATAAAGAAGTGATTTTATTGTGCAAATGCTGCAAAACATAAAAAAAATCTATATACATATGGTATCGCCGTAATCGTACCGACCCGCAGAATAAAGTACAATTGTCATGTATAGCGTGTTGTGAACGCCGTAAGAAATAAAGAATTTAAAACGCCAAAATCACTGTTTTTTGGCCACCAAAGCTCTAAATAAAATGTAATAAAAAGTGATCAAAAATTTGCATATACTAAAAAATGGTAGCAATAAAAACTACAGCTCGTCCAGCCAAAAATAAGCCCTCACACCGCTCAATTCATGGAAAAATAAAAAAGTTATGGCGTTTGGAAGGCGGGGAGTGAACTAAACTAAAATGGAAAAGCAAAAAAGGATCAGTCCTGCAAAGGTTAATTAATTTCTATTAACCCCTTAATTACCGCCGATAAGCCTTTTCACGGCGGTCATTAATGGGCTTTATTCTACAGCGCCGCCATTCTACGGTGCTGCTGTAGAATAAAGTAAACAGAGCAGGGAGCCGTCAAATCTCCCTGCTCTCGGCTGCCAGAGGCAGCTGAGGGCTGGGGGCGTCCCTGCTCTGCCGGGTGAGATCGATATTAGTATCGATCTCACCCGTTTAACCCTTCAGATGCGGTGCACAATAGCGTGCACCGCATCTGAATGGTTTTGGAGAGAGGGAGGGAGCTCCCTCTCCCACCGACACCCGGCGATAAAATCGCCGAGTGTCTGTGTCTTCTATGGCAGCCGGGGGTCTAATAAAGACCCCCAGGTCTGCCTGGAGCGAATGCCTGCTAGATCATGCCAGAGGCATGACCTAGCAGATGCCTGTCCGTTTTAAACGGACAGGCAGTAATACACTGCAATGCAAAAGTATTGCAGTGTATTATAATAGCGATCGGAGGATATTGAAGTCCCCTAGTGGGACTAGTAAAAAAGTTTAATAAAGTTAATTAAAAAAAAAAAAAGTGAAAAAAAAAATGAAAAACCCACTTTTTCCCCTTACAAAATGCTTTACTATTAAAAAAAACTACAATAAAGCAAAAAAGTTACACATATTTGGTATTACCGCGTCCGTAACGACCCCGACTATAAAGCTGTTATATTATTTAACCCGCACTGTGAACGCCGTAAAAAATAAAATAAAAAACAATGGAAAAATTGCTGTTTTCTGTTAATCCTGACTTAAAAAAAATGTGATAAAAAGTGATCAAAAAGTCGCATCTACTCTCAAATGGTACCAATAAAAACTGCAAGTCGTCCCACAGAAAACAAGACCTTATACAGCTATGCCGACGTAAAAATAAAAAAGTTACAGCTCTTCGAATGTGACAATGGAAAAATGTAAAAAATGGCTTGGACATTAGGGCCAGAATGCAAGCAGGGGAAAGGGGTTAAAAAAATAAATTACCACCACATGTGGGGTATTGTCACACTCGGGAGAGATTGCGCTACAAATTTAGGGCGACTTTTTCTCCTTTATGCCTTGTGAAAATGAAAAAATTAAACTTTTTAGTGGACAAAAATGTTTATATTCATTTTCAAGGCCTAATTCTACTAAATTCTGCAAAAGACTTGTGTGGTATAAATGCTTACTATACCCCTAGAGAAATTCCTTGAGGGGTCTAGTTTCCAAAATGGTCACTTTTGGGGGTTTCCACTATTTTGTTCCCTCCAGGGGGTTGCAATCGCGACATGGCACTGAAAATCAATCCAGCAAAATCTGTGCTCCAAAATCCAAATGGCGCTCCCTCCCTTCTGAGCGCTGCCGTGGGTCCAAACAGCAGTTTATTACCACATATATTTCCGTAATCGGGAGAAGATGCTTTACAAATGTTGGGTTGAATTTTCTTCTTTATTCCTTGTAAATATTAAAAATGTCTGTTATTTCAGAAAAAAAAGTAGATTTTCATTTTCACAGACTAACTACAATAAATATTTCAAAATACCTGTGGGGTCAAAGTGCCTACTATACCCCTAGATAAATTCCTTGAGGGGTCTAATTTCCAAAATGGGGTCACTTTTGGGGAGTTTCCACTGTTTTGGCACCACAAGACCTCTTCAAACTCGACATGGTGCCTAAAATATAATCTAAATCTAAGCAGGCCCCAAAATCCACTAGGTGCTTCTGAGGCCGGTGTTTCTGTCCATTAGGACACTAGGGCCACATGTGGGATATTCCTAAAAACTGCAGGACCTGGGCAATAAATATTGAGTTGCATTTCTCTGGTAAAACCTTCTGTGTTACACAATTTTTTTTTTATTACAAATTAATTTCGGCAAAAAAAGGAGAAATTTGTACATTTCCCCTCTACTTTGCTTTATTTCCTGTGAAATGCCTAAAGGGTTAAAATACTTTCTGAATGCTGTTTTGAATACTTTGAGGGGTGCAGTTTTTAAAATGGGGTAATTTATTGGGGTATTCTAATATATAAGGCCCTCAAAACCACTTCTGAACTGGCCCCTGTAAAAATAGCCTTTTGAAAATTTCTTGAAAATGTGAGAAATTGCTGCTAAAGTTCTACGCCTTGTAACGTCCTAGAAAAATATAAGGATGTTCAAAAAACGATGTAAATATAAAGTACACATATGGGAAATGGTAACTAGTGACTATTTTGTGTGGTATTACTATCGGTTTTACAAGCAGATACATTTAAATTTAGAAAAATGCACATTTTTGCAAATTTTCTCTACATTTTGGTGTTTTTCACAAATAAATATTGAATTTATCGACCAAATTTTTCCACTATCATAAAGTAAAATATGTCACGAGTAAACAATCTCAGAATCGCTTGGATAGGTAAAAGCATTCTGGAGTTATTACCACATAAAGTGACATGTCAGATTTGAAAAAATCGGCTGTGCCACAAGGCCAAAACAGGCTGCGTCCTAAAGGGGTTAAACAGCTAAATGTGTTAGCAGAAAACAGGCTTCATTGCCAGACAAGGTTCTGCTTTTCAAAAAAGAAAACTTTATTAAGTCAAGCTTTGTGTAATAAATTAATAGTGGAGGACTGAGTGGATTTATTTTAAAGTGTTATACAAAGCGTTATAATGCTGGAATGGAGACAAAAGGCTTGGCTTAAACTTCTTCCTGCTTGATCCACTTCTGACTTTGACTCAAAACACTAGATGTGTGTTTCCAGCCTAAAACGAATGTTACAAATTTGTCAACTTTTCTATTGTGATACAAAATCACAATTTTTTTAATCCTAACAGAAAATCCCAGTAAGAACTCTGAGGGAAACTTCACGTTATTTCTAAATGATAAAGTAGAAGATGAAGATATGATGCAGCAGTCTTCAGGAGAAAACCTTGTTAGACATACGAGAAGACACACAGGAGAGAAGCCGTATTCATGTTCAGAATGTGGGAAATGTTTTACACGTAAGCCAAGTCTTATTGTACATAAGAGAATTCACACAGGAGAGAAGCCTTATTCATGTTCAGAATGTGGGAAATGTTTTACATATAAATCAAGTCTAGTTGCACATGAGAGAAGTCACACAGGAGAGAAGCCGTATTCATGTTCAGAATGTGGGAAATGTTTTACAGATAAATCATATCTAGTTACACATGAGAGAAGTCACACAGGAGAGAAGCCGTATTCATGTTCAGAATGTGGGAAATGTTTTACAGATAAATCATATCTAGTTACACATGAGAGAAGTCACACAGGAGAGAAGCCGTATTCATGTTCAGAATGTGGGAAATGTTTTACATGTAAACCAAGTCTTATTGTACATAAGAGAAGACACACAGGAGAGAAGCCATATTCATGTTCAGAATGTGGAAAATGTTTTACATATAAATCATATCTAGTTACACATGAGAGAAGTCACACAGGAGAGAAGCCGTATTCATGTTCAGAATGTGGGAAATGTTTTACAAATAAATCAAGTCTAGTTACACATGAGAGAAGTCACACAGGAGAGAAGCCGTATTCATGTTCAGAATGTGGGAAATGTTTTACATGTAAACCAAGTCTTATTGTACATAAGAGAAGTCACACAGGAGAGAAGCCTTATTCATGTTCAGAATGTGGGAAAAGTTTTACATATAAATCAAATCTTGTTACACATGAGAGAAGTCACACAGGAGAGAAGCCGTATTCATGTTCAGAATGTGGGAAATGTTTTACACGTAAACCAAGTATTATTGTACATAAGAATGGTCACAAAGGAGAGAAGCCGTATTCGTGGTCAAAATGTGTGAGGTGTTTTACAGATAAATCATTTCTTGTTACACATGAGAGAAGTCACAAAGGAGAGAAGCCATATTCATGTTCAGAATGTGGGAAATGTTTTACACGTAAACCAAGTCTTATTGTACATAAGAGAATACACACAGGAGAGAAGCCTTATTCATGTTCAGAATGTGGGAAATGTTTTACATATAAATCAGGACTTATTAGACATGAGAGAAGTCACACAGGAGAGAAGCCGTATTCATGTCCAGAATGTGGGAAATGTTTTACAGATAAATCAGGACTTATTAGACATGAGAGAAGTCACACAGGAGAGAAGCCGTATTCATGTCCCGAATGTGGGAAATGTTTTACAGAAAAATCAAGGCTTATTGTACATAAGAGAAGTCACACAGGAGAGAAATTATATTCGTGTTCAGAATGTGGGAAATGTTTTACTACTAAAGGCATTCTTAGGGCTCACCTGAGAAACCATACAGGGGAGAAGCAATTTTGATGTTCTAGATGTGGAAGATGTTTTACAAAGAAACTTACATTTTGGAACTCCGTAGAGAATTCACATGGAGTAGAAACCATAATCTCGTTTAGAATGTGGGAAAACCTATAAGAGCAAAATCGTTAAACTGTTAGTGTATAAATGATTAAACATTGCTCTAATTTTTTTAATTTTTTCATGAGTCAGGAAATATAAATTAGATTCTAATTTATAACATTTCCCTGTGCTGGTCACTAGAGGGAGCAATTCCCAAAATTGGCATGTGGTAAAGCAACCACATTGATTTATGCTGCAAAATTTTATAAGACACACTCGCTCTATCGTCCTCAAACAATCCCCCCTCCTTTATCCTGGCTAGTGCCAGGAGAAAGGAGGGGATTGAATGTTCAAACCTCCTACACTGTCGCCATTTTTGGAGCGAATACACAGACATAACTTACCTGCTTCTGCCGCCGCCGCTCAATCCGGTACATCTGCTCCCTCCGCTCCTAGTGCTTGCTTCAGAACACATGTCCGGAAGCCGCGACCGGAAGTAGTAATCTTACTGTCCGGCCGTGGCTTCCGGTCCACAAGAAAATGGCGCCGGATGTCGCTCGGCCGAAGACCTTCCATTTGGACCTTCCCACACAGACGGCGTACACCATAGTGAATGCAAACGGCTCCCGTTCGCATTCTCTATGGGGATGGATGTGCCGTATTCCATGTCTGTATGTGTCGTTAATCGACACATACAGAGATGAAAAAAAAATGGCAGCCCCCATACAGAAGAAAAAGTTAGAAAATAAAAAAAAGTCAAACACAAATAAATATTTTTTTTAAAATTTTTTTCTTTATCAAGGATTTTTAATTTTGAAAATATAAAAAACATAACAGCATACACATTGTTTCATAAATTTGCAAAATTCGCATGCAGTGCAATATAACTACTTCAATATTGCATACAATATACAGATACATAGAAACAGCAGTAGGAGGTAGCCTCCTAATCAGTAAGCAGAAGCTAAATAAGAATGCAATGAGAATAATAGTATCATAAGTGCAGCAGAAGTAGTGCATTATTTAGGGAAACCAGTCCCCACAGTTGGATAAGAATTGTCGCATATAAGTGCACACTATACTTTAGACTAACACAGACACAAGACAACAAGGGGAAACACATACGGACATAGCACGCAAAAAGTAGGCTTATATAGGCGTTCAAAAGAGGCCATTTAGCCAGAGAGGTAGATCATTACCACCCCGGAATCCAGACCACACTGCCCAAGTGCGGACAAAGAGCTCAGATTTACCCCAATCAGCAGACATCAACTCCTCCATCCTCATAATTCCGTTCACCTCCGTTACCCATTCCTTCAAAGAAGGTACAATGCTGGACTTCCAATGACGAGGGATCACTGTTTTTGCTGCGGTCAAAAAATGCCGAAAGACACCCTTTTTGAGGTGTGTGAGTGATCCAGGAACCATGGAAAGTAAGCCAATGGAGGCCGAAGTCTGAACCTCAGTATGAAAAAGTTTGTTACCAAGATCAAAAAATTTTCCCCAAAAGGGACGAAGCTTGGGATAGTCCCACCAAATGTGCAGCATGGTTCCAGGAGCCTCCCCACACCTCCAGCACTCATCAGATACATTAGGGAATATCCTATGCAGCAAAGAAGGACAGCGGTACCATCTGGTGAGAATCTTATAATTTTTTTCCTGGGTGAAGCATGAGGTCGGTAACTTATTTGCCAGGAAGAAAGATGTGCCCCACTCCTCAACAGAGTATCGAGTCCCCAGCTCCTCATCCCATGCGGTAGTGAATGTCAGCTGAGAGTAATTATATTTAGTTAGAAGGATCCCGTGTAAATAGGATAACACAGAGGGGGCAGCAGTCAACAACAAGTAGTGCTCCAGAGGAGTTATCCTGCAGCAATACAAGACGGTCGCCCATGGAAGAAAGATAGGAGCGCAACTGAAAATAGGACCACCAAACTGAACGTCTCCCCAGTCAGGCCTCAGAGACAACCGTCTGTGACAAAATTGCACCCTCAGGTGTAAGAGTCATAGCCAAGAAACCACCGTCCTGTCTCTCCCAACAGGAATGTGTCCACACCCACCGCCGGAGGGAAGGAAGGGTCATCAAAAAGAGGAGTTAGAGGACCTGGACGGTGAACAAGGTCCAACGCAGCAATGATCCGCTCCCAGACTACAAGAAACTGACGTGTAAGGGAAGGCAGAGAAGATGAAGGTCGCTGGAGAGCAGACAACCAAGGCAGAGACGACCGTGCTAGGGGAGACATAGCTTTCTCAATGCGCACCCATTGCTTACCCGCACCTGAGCGGAACCAGTCTACCAATCGCATGAGGACCGCAGCTTGGTGGTAGCGTTTAAAATCCGGCAAGCCTGCCCCCCCCTCCACTTTCGGCCTACTAAGGCCAGCAAAACGAACACGAGGCTTAGAAGGAGCCCCAAACAAATTTAGTTATGGCCCTATGTAAGGTTTGGAAGAAGCTCGTTGGAATTATGATAGGGACGGTTTGGAATATGTATAGGAATTTGGGAAGAATGTCCATTTTAACCCCGTTAATGCGCCCAAACCACGATATGCGGTTCCCACCATATGACATTAAATCCTTCAAGGTGCGCTGCAGAATGGGTGTATAATTCAAAGCAAACAAATCTGACCGTTGTGTGGGGATATACACCCCCAAATATTTTAGAGATTTCGATTCGAACGGGAAAACCCGCGCGAGATGGGTGGCTAGCGCAGTATCGAGAGATATATTCAATGCCTCCAATTTAGAATGGTTGACTTTAAAATTACTCAAATGACCAAATCGCTCAAATTCCCCGGTCAAAGATGGCAAGGAAACCATGGGAGTCGTAATGTACACAAGGAGATCATCGGCATACAGTGCCAGTTTGTGATGTTCCGCGCCAACACAGACGCCATTAACATTAGGGTTGCTCCGCAGTGCCACGGCCAGGTGTTCCATGACCAAAACATAGAGTAAAGGTGAGAGTGGGCACCCCTGTCTCGTGCCATTAGTAATAGATAAAGAGTCAGATAACAAACCATTAACTCGAACCCGGGCCGTAGGCCCATGATATAATGCCATAATCCTATCCACCATAGTGGCGCCAAGGCCAATCTGTGTCAGGACACTGTGGAGAAATACCCAATGTACCCTGTCAAAAGCTTTTTCAGCATCGACCGAGAGTAAACACATCGGTATCTTATGGGATTGGCAGTATGATGTTAAAATAAGGGTCTTGTTAGTGTTGTCCCGCGCTTCCCTACCACGTACAAACCCCACCTGGTCATCTGTGACCAGGTCAGGTAAGAAAGGCGAGAGTCGAGAGGCAAGCAACTTCGCGAAAATCTTGACGTCTACATTAATCAATGATATTGGTCGGAAATTTGCGCACGACGTCGGATCCTTGCCCGGTTTTGGTAAAAGGGTAATATGGGCCTCAAGGGACTGAGGTGCAAAGGGACACGAGGAAGACACGGAATTAAAAACTTTCGTCAAGAATGGAGCCAATTGATCCTTAAATGTCTTGTAGAATTTATTATTAAACTCATCGGGTCCCGGACTTTTGCCCAAGGGAGAGTCTCCAATAGCACGCTCCACTTCCGTTTCCCAAAAATCTTCCTCAAGTCCCAAGGCCTCCCCGCCCCCCAGTGACGGCAACGCAGTGTCGTGCACATAACGGTCTATTTTATCACGCAACGCATCCGACTACATATCCTGAAAATGGCCTTTAAGATTATATAATGCAGAGTAATACTGTCTGAAGCAATCAGTGATGCCCACCGGATCATGAACCTCAGCGCCCGAGGGAGAAGTAATTTTAGGGATATACGATGCCTGGGTGCGAGGATGTAGTATCCGTGCCAGAGACCTACCACATTTGTCTGCAAATTCGTATGAATGTTTTCGCATCCGGTCCCTGAATCGAGCGTGTGACTGGTCTATCAGAGAACGCAAGGATTCTCTCGCTGTAGTAAGTTCCGCAAATATCTGTGAGGACAGAACACGCTTATGACGGGATTCAAGGTCCCGTATCTGAGTAAGGAGCCGCGCAATAGCTACCCCTTTTTCCCGCTTCAAACGTGCCCCATGTTGGATCAGAACTCCCCTAACTACACACTTCAGCGCATCCCACTGTAATGGTAATGGGGTGGTGTCATGTGTATGCACCTCAAAAAAGCCGGTTAGCGAGTCCTTAAGGGCTGACACACACACTGAGTCATGCAATAAATTATCGTTAAGTTTCCAAGATTGGAAATTGGGTACCGAGCTAGGAAACGTGAGTGTCAGAAATACGGGGGCATGATCCGACCAAACCATAGGGCCCACCTCAGAGGTAGGATGCCAGGTAAGCAAATGGTGGCTAATAAGAAAGGCGTCCAGCCGACTGTACATATTATGTAGCGGGGAGAAGTAAGTATATTCTCTTACCTGAGGATGCAGAATCCTCCACACGTCAATCAATTGCATGGAATGCATCACAGTTTTCAAGGTTCCCAAGTGGGACTTCGGAACAGCAGACCTGCCCGAGGAGGTGTCAAGTCTGGAATCGAACGTCAGGTTAAAATCACCGCCCACAATCAAGACTCCCTCCGTGAACTCCTCCAATTTCCGCAAATACGCGCAGCACACCCGAGCCTGATCCTGATTGGGGAGGTACACATTAGCCAAGGTGAACAGCTTATTCCAAATGGACAGTTTAAGAAACACATACCGACCGCCCGGGTCAACCAGGACGTCTACCAGTTTATGTTAAAGTGACTTGTGAATACATATACTAGCGCCCTTGGACTTGGATTCCGGGTTGGCACTGTGGAACCAGACTGGATAATAACGATTTGTAAACTGTGGAGTGTGGCCCACCTGAAAATGAGTCTCCTGTAAAAACAGGATATTTACACGCTCTTTGTGCATGTTGTACAATATCTGCAAGCGTTTTTCCGGGACATTAAGCCCTCTAGCATTAAAGGTACAGACTTTCAACTGTGCCATCTCCAACGCACGTAGGACTAGCAAGTCAAGAAATGTGCTACAACAATGAAGAGAAGGACAAGACAGACAAGGGAGGGAGACACGACAACAAGGACAAACAAGCGGGTGAAACAAGCACCCACTCCTTGATCTAATCAAGGAGAAACAATCCAATATACACCAGATATAACCAGTGAGTCCCTAAGAGGAGAAGTGTCAGGACAAGGTCTAGCCAGCGCCCCGCACCCCCCAACCCAGCAAATTTTATATAGCAAATAACGATATAACAGAAAAGAAAGGAAAACCAAGGCACTTAGTATGATACCCAAAAATAATTAAATAAGAGTATACATTGTTAGTAGGGACCTAAAGAAACCCCAGCAGAGAAGACCCCTTAATACATTCATTGTCAGCATGAATGTACATACAGGTTAGCAATAAAAGAAAATAATAAAAATAAACATTCACGATTGTGGCGTATTAACAGCAATCAACCAACATCAGTAGCCACCAGGTCTCCAACAGCAATCACCTAGAACATAATGCAGACCCACACAGCCATGTCCACATGAACCTCCAAATATAATTGCCTCAGCTGATAAACACAATAACCATTGCAATTAAGCTCTGACAGCAGGCTGCAATTTGGAGACATTAAAAGGGCATCACATCGGCTCCGCAGGACGACCATCATGACGCCTCATAGGAGAAGCAGGAGAACGACCTCGCCTGCGTGATCGTGGACGCGGCGGCGGGATGGGAACATAAGGCCAATCAGGGAGAGAAACTCTAGGCAAACGGAGAGCAGCGCAGAAATCCGGAACATCCCCCAGGTCACGAACACTCAGCAGTGCCCCGTCCCTGTGAACCTGCAGCTGAAAGGGGTGACCCTAGGAATAGGAGATCTCATGTTCTCTCAAGACATCCAGCAAAGGACGTAGCACTCTGCGCTTGTCCAGAGTCATTCTGGACAAATCAGATAGCAGCTGGATCTTGACTCCCTGTAATAAAACCTCGCCTTTATCTCGGGCCTTCCTCATGATCTGCTCCTTAAGAGAAAAGAAATGGACACGGCATAGCACATCTCTAGGCCTATCAGGATCCGGGTTAAGCGGGCCTAGAGTCCTGTGAGCTCTATCCAGCTCCAGAGGATCATCAGCAGGGCACCCTAATAATGTATTAAACAGAGACTGTAAAGCAGGGATGAGTTGACCCGGAGAGATATCCTCAGGGATGCCCCGAAGCCGAGTATAACGGCGATTCCGATTCTCGTGATCCTCAGCAAGGTTAAATAATGCGTGAATCTGATGAGAGTGTTGATCCAATCGGTCGGCATGAGAGACTTGTTGCTGTGTAATAACGGAAACATCGCTTTCCATCCGCTGTACTTGATCGGACAATTGAGATAGATTGGTGGTAAGAGATTGTATCTCTGATTTATACGTCGTCTCAAGACGGTTTACATAACGCTCCATGTCCTGTTTAGTGGGCAATGCTGATAATTGTTGTCTCAAGCCCTGTAAATCATCCCCTAGGACAGCAGAACCCCCTATGTGAGAGGAGGGATGAGCAGCCAAATCTCTGGGAGCGGTAGAAGGCAGCAATGCAGGCCCAAGCACATGAGGGGAAGATAAGGGAGAAACCCGGCCGCCATGACAGGCACCACGTGGCGAGCAGTCCCGCGCAGGCAGCGCCATCACAGCCCCAAAGAGCTCGGCTCCATCCCATTCAGCAGGGAGGGAAACTGCCCCTGAGAACCCGAGATCGAGGGGAAGGTATAAGCGGTACCTGATGCAGCAGCGCCGGCCGCAGATGACAGCCCCTCTGGAAGCGAAGTCCCGGCGCCATCTCGTTTCCCCTCCAGCGGCGCCATCTTAGATGATGGTCCAGCAGCGTCGGTTAGGAATCGCTGGATGGAGCCGGCTGAAGACATCTGCCGTGTACAGTAAGGAGTCCCCGTGGAGGCCTTGGATTTCCTGACCATTAGGTTGATAAAATGTTGCGTATTAATGTGCTTATGATCGGGTTAGGGAAGTGCAGGAACGGAGCTCTCAAGAAGCACGTCTGGTCAGTGCCATGTCCAAGCCACGCCTCCAAATATATATTTTTTAAATAAAACACTAAAAGCAAATTGATATAAAAAAATTATTTTTTCGCTACACCCTTCCTTTAAACACATCAGATTATTGACAAACTTTGACCACTTAAAGACCAGCCTATTTTAGGCCTTAATGACCAAGCTATAGCTGTATAAGATCTTGTTTTTTGTGGGACAAGTTCTATTTTGTAACCGCACCATTTTGGGATAAATAGAATTCATTGGTTAACTTTTATAAAAAAAAATTGGGGGGGAATAGAAAAAAGATTGCATTTTCGCCACACTTTTTTGCGGCCTAGATTTACACCGTTTACCGTGTGGTATAAATAACACAATAACTTTATTCAGCGGGTTGTTACGATTGCAAAAATACCAAATTGATATAGATTTTGTATGTTTTACTACTTTTACACAGTAAAAACACTTTTCTTTTAAAAAAAAAAAATTGTTTTTGTGTCTCCATATTTGAAGAGTCATAACTTTTTTATTTTTCCGCCTATGCCGTTGTATGAGGGCTTTTTTTGCGGGACGACGTGTAGTTTTTATTGTTACAATTTTGGAGTACATGCAACTTTTTATCACTTTTTATCAACATTTTTTAACCCCTTAAGGGCGCAGCCTAGTTTTGGCCTTAAGGCTCAGAGCCCATTTTTCAAATCGGACATATTTCACTTTATGTGGTAATAACGTCGGAATGCTTAAACCTATCCAAGCGATTCTGAGATTGTTTTCTCATGACACATTGGGCTTCATGTCCATGGTAAAATTTGGTCGATATATTCAGTGTTTATTGGTGAAAAATTGCAAAATTTAGAGAACATTTTGAAAAAATAGAATTTTTCAGAATTTAAATGCATCTGCTTGTAAAACAGACGGTTATACCAAAATAGTTTCTAGTTCCCATATGTCTACTTTAGATTGGCATCGTTTTTTGAACATTCTTTTATTTTTCTTGGACGTTACAAGGCTTAGAACATGGGTCTCAAGCACGCGGCCCGCGGGCCGCATGCGGCCCCTGGGGCTGTCATCTGCGGCCCGCGGGACACAGAGCCGGTAGTATCGGCTCTGCTCCGAGACTCTGGAATTCCCTGACATCACTGTCCACATATGAACAGCGATGTCTGGGGCTTCCCCTGAGCCGGAGTCCCGAGCAGGGCGCTGGTGTCGGCTCTGCTCCGGGACTCTGTGGAATTCCCTGACATCGCTGTCCACATATGAACAGCGATGTCTGGGGCTTCCCCAGAGCCGGAGTCCCGAGCAGAGCGCTGGTGTCAGCTCTGCTCCGGGACTCTGTGGAATTCCCTGACATCGCTGTCCATATATGGACAGTGTGTCAGGGTCTTCCCCAGAGCGGAGTCCCGGGCAGAGCGCTATTATCGGCTCTGCTCCGGGACTCTGTGGAATTCCCTGACATTGTTGCCCATATATGGACAGTGTGTCAGGGTCTTGCCCAGAGCGGAGCAGAGCGCTGGTGTCGGCTCTGCTCCTGGACTCTGTGGAATTCCCTGACATCGCTGTCCACATATGAACAGCGATGTCTGGGGCTTCCCCAGAGCCGGAGTCCCGAGCAGAGCGCTGGTGTCAGCTCTGCTCCGGGACTCTGTGGAATTCCCTGACATCGCTGTCCATATATGGACAGTGTGTCAGGGTCTTCCCCAGAGCGGAGTCCCGGGCAGAGCGCTATTATCGGCTCTGCTCTGGGACTCTGGGGAAGCCTCTACAGAGGGCACTGTGGCAGCCTCTACAGAGGGCACTGTGGCAGCCTCTACAGAGGGCACTGTGGCGTTATCTACAAGTGGGTGTGTGACAGTATCTGAAGAGGACACTGGCATTATCTAGGGGTGTGTTGCATTATCTACAGAGGGCACTGTGGCCTTATCTACAGAGGCCACTGTGGCCTTATCTACAGAGGGCACCGTGGCCTTATCTACAGAGGGCACCGTGGCCTTATCTACAGAGGGCACCGTGGCCTTATCTACAGAGGGCACCGTGGCCTTATCTACAGAGGGCACCGTGGCCTTATCTACAGAGGGCACTGTGGCCTTATCTACAGAGGGCACTGAAATAAGCACGTGGAGAAAATGTCAAATTTTAAACCTAGCGCTATTATTATAGTAATGTAGTATTATTATTCTAGTAATATAGTGTTATAGTAGTTCAAATAACTAATTGATTAACAATAATTTTGTATTGTATCAAATTTGAAAGTAATGCGGCCCGTCAACTTCCCATTTTTTCTATATGCGGCCCACTAACCCGGCCGAGTTTGAGACCCCTGGCTTAGAACACAAACAGCAATTTCTCATATGTTTAAGAAAATTTCAAAAGCCTTTTTTTTAAGGTACCTCTTGAGTTCTGAAGTGGCTTTGAGGGGCCTATGTATTAGAAACCCTGATAAAACACCCCATTTTAAAAACTAGACCCCTCAAAGTATTCAAAACAGCATTTAGAAAGTTTTTTAACCCTTCAGGCATTTCTCAGGAATTAAAGCAAAGTGGAGGTGAAATTTTGCAAATTTAATTTTTCTTGCTAAATTTCAATTTTATTCACATTTTTTTCTGTAACACAGAAGGTTTTACCAGAGAAACACCACCAAATATGTATTGTCCAGATTCTGCAGTTTTTAGAAATGTCCCACATGTGGCTCTAGTGCGCTCGTGGAATAAAACACAAGCCCTAGAAGCAAAGAAGCACCTAGTGCATTTTGAGGCCTCTTTTTTATTAGAATATATTTTAGGCAGCATGCCAGGTTTGGAAAGGTGTTGGGGTTCGAAAACAGTAGGAATCCCCCAATAGTGACACCTTTTTGGAAACTACACCACTCAAGGAATTAATTTATGGTTGTTGTTACCATTTTGACCGCACAGTTTTTTTACAGCACGTATTTGAATTGGGCTGTGAAATAAAAAAAAAGTAATTTTTTCCAATAAAATGTCATTTGTGATCAAATTTCTTATTTTCACAGGGAACAAAATACCCCATTTTGTTGCCCAATTTCTCCTGAGTGCAGCAATACCCCATTTGTGGTGATAAACTGCCATTTGGGCCCATGGGAGGGCTCAGAAGGAAAGGACCACCATTTGGCCTACTGGGGATTTTCTGGTGCGAAGTCATGTATGCAGAAGCCCCTGAGGTACCAGTACAGTTGAAACCCGCAAGAAGTGACCCCGTTTTAAAAACTACACCCTTAAGGCATTCATCTAGAGGTGTAGTGAGCATTTTGACCGGAGACCTACACCCCATAAACTGTAATGTTGGTTCTCACGGGTACGGCAATACCCTACATGTGGATGTTATCAGCTGCCTGGACACACAGCAGGGCTCAGAGGGGAAAGACGAGGGGGGATAAGCTGTGCGGAGTGCATCAGGGTAAGTAAAATTGGGGTAAATTATAAACCAAGGTATGTATGATACATTTTAAAACACTCTTTCATACAGAGCTCTGGTTATTCGGGACACGTGTCACATTGATATATTGTGTCATCCCTTATCGCCCTCTTATAGCAGACTTTGCACCTCTTTTGCCTTTTGCCTTCTTGCCTGTTTGGGGAACTTCTCCAGGAAAGTGTTGGCCTGGTACGATGCGTGTGGCCTCGCTTCCAGAAGTACTGGGTGCCCCCCCTTCTTGGTCCCTAAAGATTAGGTTCTTGATAACCACCTATTGAAATTCCAGGAAAGTTCCCCTCTGGCCTGCACATCGATGTAGCACGTACGCATTGTACAATGCCATCTGTATGATGTGCACGGCCAGCTTCTTATACCACACCGCATGGTGCTGTAGGGCTTCAGGACGTGATCTGACAAGTCCATCCCTCCCATGCACCTATTGTAGTCCAGGATGCAGTCTGGTTTGGGGGTGGCCTTTCCTTCATATATCTTAAATCTGTAGGTATACCCTGATGCACTCTCGCACAGCTTATACATCTTCACGCCATACCTTGCCATCTTACCCGGCAGGTACTCGCGGAATTTAACCCTCCCTTTAAAATGTACCAAGGACTCATCAATAGAAATACACTTCTCGGGGGTGTATGCTTGCGAAAACCGGGCACTGAAACACAGAATAAAAAAACAATAGTAGAATTGCTGTTTTTTAGTCACCACGCCACCTAAAAATAGAATAAAAACTGATCAAAAAGCCGCATGCACCCCAAGAAAACTACAATGGATTCCTCTACTTTGCTCTAAATTTCTGTGAAACACCTAAAGGGTTCATAAACTTTCTACATGCTGTTGTGAATACTTTGAGGGGTCTAGTTTCTAAAATGGGGTATTTGATAGGGGTTTCTAATATATGGGCCCCTCAAAGCAACTTCAGAACTGAACTGGAACCTAAAAAAATAAATAAATGAGGCAATACTTCGCTTCTTACATTATACTGATAATGAGCCGTGCCCACCCCGAGATGACCCCAGTTTTGACCGTTTGTCTAAACGGAGACCCTTATTAGACCGTTCCAGTGCCCGGTTTTCCCAAGCATACACCCCCGAGAAGTGTATTTCTATTGATGAGTCCCTGGTACATTTTAAAGGCAGGGTTCAATTCCGCGAGTACCTGCCGGGTAAGAGGGCAAGGTATGGCGTGAAGATGTATAAGCTGTGAGAGTGCATCAGGGTATACCTACAGGTTTAGGATATATGAAGGAAAGGCCACCCCCAAACCAGACTGCATCCTGGACTACAATAGGTACATGGGAGGGATGGACTTGTAAGATCAAGCCCTGAAGCCCTACAGCGCCATGCGGTGTGGTATAAGAAGCTGGCCGGGAACATCATATAGATGGCTTTGTACAATGCGTACGTGCTACGTCGATGTGCAGGCCAGACGGGAACTTTCCTGGAATTTCAAGAGGTGATTATCAAGAACCTAATCTTTAGGGACCAAGAAGGGGGGGCACCCAGTACTTCTGGAAGCGAGCCCACACGCATCGTACCAGGGCAACACTTTCCAGGGGAAGTTCCCCAAACTGGCAAGAAGGGAAAAAGTCAAAAGAGGTGCAAAGTCTGCTATAAGAGGGGGATAAGGGAGGACACAATATATCAATGTGACACGTGTCCCGAATAACCAGAGCTCTGTATGAAAGTGTTTTAAAATTTATCATACATCCCTTGGTTTATAATTTACCCCAATTTTACTTACCCTGATGCACTCCGCACAGCTTATCCCCCCTAGTCTTTCCCCTCTGGGCCCTGCTGTGTGTCCAGGCAGCTGATAACAGCCACATGTAGGGTATTGCCATACCCGGGAGAACCCACATTACAGTTTATGGGGTGTAGGTCTCCGGTCAAAATGGCCACTACACCTCTAGATGAATGCCTTAAGGGTGTAGTTTTTAAAACGGGGTCACTTCTTGCGGGTTTCAACTGTACTGGTACCTCAGGGGCTTCTGCATACATGACTTCGCACTAGAAAATCCCGAGTAGGCCAAATGGTGGTCCTTTCCTTCTGAGCCCTCCCATGGGCCCAAACGGCAGTTTATCACAACAAATGGGGTATTGCGGCACTCAGAACAAATTGCGCAACAGAATGGGGTATTTTGTTTCTTGTGAAAATAAGAAATTTTCAGCCAAAACTACATATTATTTGACAAAAATAATTTTGTTTTCATTCCCAGACCAATTCAAATAAGTTCTGTGAAGAAACTATGGGGTCTAAATGGTCACATTACCCATAAATGAATTCCTTGAGGGGTGTAGTTTCCAAAATGGGGTCACTTCTGGTGGGTTTCCATTGCTTTGATACCTCTGGGGCTCTGCAAATGTGACATGGCACACGAAAACCAATCCAACAAAATCTGTACTCCAAAGAACACACAGCGGTCCTTCCCTTCTGAGCCCTCCCATGGGCCCAAACGGCAGTTTATCACCACAAATGGGGTATTGCCGCACTCAGGACAAATTGGGCAACAAAATTGAGTATTTTATTTCTTGTGAAAATAAGAATTTTTGAGCTAAAATGACATATTATTGGAAAAAATATATTTTTTTTAAATTCCCAGCCCAATTCAAATAAGTTCTGTGAAGAAACTATGGTGTCTAAATGGTCACATTACCCATAAATGAATTCCTTGAGGGGTGTAGTTTCCAAAATGGGGTCACTTCTGGTGGGTTTCCATTGCTTTGATACCTCTGGGGCTCTGCAAATGCGACATGGCACACGAAAACCAAACCAGCAAAATCTGTACTCCAAAGAACACACAGCGCTCCTTCCCTTCTGAGGCCTCCTATGGGCCCAAACGGCAGTTTATTGCCACAAATGGGGTATTGATGCACTCAGGAGAAATTGGGCAACAAAATTGAGTATTTTGTTCCCTGTGAAAATAAGAAATTTTGGTAAAAAATTACATCTTATTGGAAAAAATGACATTTTTTTAATGTCACAGCCCAATTGAAATAGGTGCTGTGAAAAAACTGTGCGGTCAAAATGCTAACAACAACCATAAATGAATTCCTTGAGGGGTGTAGTTTCCAAAATGGGGTCACTTTTGGTGGGTTTCCATTGCTTTGATACCTCTGAGGCTCTGCAAATGCGACATGGCACCCGAAAACCAATCCAACAAAATCTGGACTCCAACAAACATATAGCGCTCCTTTCCTTCTGAGCCCTCCCATGGGCCCAAACGGCAGTTTATCACCACAAATGGGGTACTGCCACACTAAGGACAAATTGGGCAACAAAATGGGGTATTTTGTTCCCTGTGAAAATAAGAAATTTTGATCACAAATGACATTTTATTGGAAAAAATGTCATTTTTTTCATTTCAGAGCCCAATTCAAATACGTGCTGTGAAAAAAATGTGCGGTCAAAATGGTAACAACAACCCTAAATGAATTCCTTGAGGGGTGTAGTTTACAAAATGGGGTCACTATTGGGGGATTCCTACTGTTTTGACACCTCAACACCTCTTCAAACCTGGCATGCTGCCTAAAATATATTCTAATAAAAAAGAGGACTCAAAATGCACTAGGTGCTTCTTTGCTTCTAGGGCTTGTCTTTTAGTCCACGAGCGCAGTAGGGCCACATGTGGGACATTTCTAAAAACGGCAGAATCTGGACAATACATATATAGTAGTGTTTCTCTGGTAAAACCTTCTTTGTTACAGAAAAAAAAATGAATAAAATTGAAATTCAGCAAGAAAAATGAAATTTGCAAATTTCACCTCCACGTTGCTTTAATTCCTGTGAAATGCCTGAAGGGTTAAAAAACTTTCTAACTGCTGTTTTGAATACTTTGAGGGGTCTAGTTTTTAAAATGGGGTGTTTTATCAGGGTTTCTAATACATAGGCCCCACAAAGCCACTTCAGAACTCAAGAGGTACCTTAAAAAAAAGGCTTTTGAAATTTTCTTAAAAATATGAGAAATTGCTGTTTATGTTCTAAGCCTTGTAACGTCCAAGAAAAATAAAAGAATGTTCAAAAAACGATGCCAATCTAAAGTAGACATATGGGAAATGTGAACTAGTAACTATTTGGGGTGGTATAACCGTCTGTTTTACAAGCAGATGCATTTAAATTCTGAAAAATGCAATTTTTTCAAAATTTTCTCTAAATTTTGCAATTTTTCACCAATAAACACTGAATATATCGACCAAATTTTACCACGAACATGAAGCCCAATGTGTCACGAGAAAACAATCTCAGAATCGCTTGGGTAGGTTTAAGCATTCCGACGTTATTACCACATAAAGTGAAATATGTCAGATTTGAAAAATGGGCTCTGAGCCTTAAGGCCAAAACTAGGCTGCGTCCTTAAGGGGTTAATGACATATTCACTTTATTCTGCGGGGCGATACGATTACGGGGATACCAGATGTTTATAGTTTTTTTTATGTCATGGCGTTTGCACAATAAAATAAGTTTTGTAAAAAATCATTAACTTTTTGTGTTACCATATTCTAAGCACCAAAACTTTTTTATTTTTCAATCAATAAAGCCGTGCGAGGACTTATTTTTTGCGTAACGAACTGTAGTTTTGATCAGTACAATTTTTAGTTACATGCGACTTTTTGATCTCTTTTTATTCCATTTTTTGGGAGGTGAAGGGACCAAACAATTGTGATTGTGGTACGGTTTATTATTTTCTTTTACGGCGTTCACCGTGCGGGATAAATAACGAAATAATTTTGTAGTTCAGGCCGTAATGGACACGGCGATACCAATTATGTATAGTTTATTTGTTTGTTTATATATTTTTATTAATAATAAATGACTGATGAGGTAAAAAGGGGGATTTTTACTTTTAATACTTTTAAAACTTTTATGTTCTTATTTTTACACATCTTGTTTTTACTTTTTTTTTACTTTATTACTTTGTCCCATTAGGGGACTTGAGGGCAGGAGGCCCTGATCGCTATTCTAATACACTGCACTACATGGAATAGCCGGACGCCATTGTTTGGTGTCCGGTTGCCATAGTCACCATCGCCGCCCGCTATCGTGTAGCAGGCCGGCGATGGCAGCTTAACCCCTAAAAAGCCGCGATCTCTATAGAACGCGGCTTTTAAGGGGTTAATAAGCGGGGACACAGCGATCGGTCACCGCTATAGGAGCTGTGACAGCTGCTGTACGAGAAAGCAGCTGTCACAGCTCCTGTATGTCGGGAGGGCGGCCGAAACAGCCGTTACTCCCGAGACGACGTACTATTAGGTCATGGAGCGCGAACGATACAGCTGCCATGACCTAATAGTACGTCCAGGAGCGGGAAGGGGTTAAGGCAGGATTCACAGAAAACCTTTATTTTTATATTTTTTTGCATGTTTTTACTTTTTTTTTTTATGCCGTTCACCGTGCGAGTTAAATAATGTAATGACTTTATTGTTGGGGTAGTTACGGACACGGCAATACCAAATATGTGTAACTTTTTCAATTCATTTATTTTTTAATAATAAAGCATTTTGTAAGGGGAAAAAGTGGGTTTAATGTTTTTTTTCACGTATGTTTTTTTATGAACCTTATTAAACTTTTTTTACTTCTTTACTAGTCCAACTAGGGGACTTAACGAAGCTATCCTCCAATCGCTTTTATAATACACTGCAATACTTCTGTAATGCAGTGTATTATGCCTGTCCGTGTAAAACGGACAGGCATCTGCAAGGCCATGCCTCTGGCATTACCTAACAGGCATACACTACAGGCAGTCCTCTCTCCAAAACCACTCAGATACGATGCTCGCTATTGAGTGGCGCATCTGAGGGGTTAAACGGGTGAGATCGATACTGATATCGATCTCACCCGTTAGAGCAGGGATCGTGAAAAGGCGTATTGGCGGTCACTAACGGGTTAAACAGCCAATAAGGCTATGTTCACACTGAGTTTTTTTGCAGGTGGAATTTCTGCCTCAAAATTCCATTTGGAAGTTTGAGGCAGAATTTCCTCTCCCTGCACGCCGATTTTTGCGGCTTTTTTCGCCCATAGCCATTGACCGCCGCCGGCATAAAACGCAATGAAATACGCTTTCTCTGCCTCCCATTGAAGTCAATGGGAGGTCAGAGGCGTAACCGCGCAAAGATAGGGCATGTTCCTTCAATGGGAGGCATTTTAGGGCCGTTTTTGCGGCGCGGTTTCCGCGTCTAAAAACTCGCCCAAAAACTCTGTGAGAACATAGCCTTAGGGCTTATTTAGACGAACGTGTAATACGTCCGTGCAACGCGCGTGATTTTCACATGCCTCGCACGGATCTATCTTAGTCTATGGGGCCATGCAGACAGTCAGTAATTTTCACGCAACCTGTGTCCGCTGCGTGAAACACACGACATGTCCTATATTTGTGCATTGTTCACGCATCACGCACCCATTGAAGTCAATGGGTGCGTGAAAATCACGCGCAGCACACGGAAGCACTTCCGTGTGACGCGCGTGATTCGCGCAACAGCAGTAAAACTATGAATGAAAACAGAAAAGCACCACGTGCTACAAACATACAAACAGAGTGTCATAATGATAACGGCTGCGCGAAAACCACGCAGCCGCGCATCATATGGTGATGACACACAGAGCTGTTAAGTACATTTTGCGCGTGCAAAACGCACACGCTCGTGTAAATCCGGCCTAAGAGTGTTTGTTTATTTTTTTTTTGGGTGGAATCTGCTAAACACCCAAATTATATATACCTGAGGTCAACTGTGACCGGAATCTATGTAGGAAAAGTATTGTGGATATAAGGAAGAAAAGAAGAGCCTGGTTTACTTACAAAGCAGAGAAGCTGAATTGTCACCATGAACCTCGCGTCTTATTACTGTATTCTTAGATTCCCCCGCACTGCAGGAGAATCCAGAGTGGCAGTAAGGACAATGTAAGCGTTTTGTTTTTAACATATATGAACATTTTTGTATGTGACTTTAATTAAAACAGTATAAAAAGCTGAAGGTGATCGAATTGAAGAAAAATAAACACTAACAAAGTAACTTTCTAATTGAATAAAATAAATATTCACCAATTTATTTTCATGAAAGGAAATGTCATAAGTGCATTTATCACTGAATTAGAATCAAGGTTGGTGCCCAAAATCACGCCCACATGTGGAGGGGAATGGCCACATCGTTTTTTTTGTAATACCTCAATATTTACCTGCTCAATCGTGTGTCCATTTGTCATCTATGTGGTTGTGGTTGCTGTTCCGTCTGTTCTTACCCTCAGGGCTAATTCAGACAAACGTGACATAAGTCCGTGCAACGCGCGTGATTTTCACGCGCGTCGCACGGACCTATATTGGTCTATGGGGCCGTGCAGACAGTTGCGTGATTTTTACGCAGCGTGAGTCCGCTGCGTAAAAGTCACAACATGTCCGTTTTTTGTGCGTATTTCGCGCATCACGCACCCATTGAAGTCAATGGGTGTGTGAAAATCACGCGCACCACACGGAAGCACTTCTGTGGGACGCGCGTGATTCGCGCAACAGCAGTGAAAAGGATAAATGAAAACAGAAAAGCACCACGTGCTTTTCTGTTTACAAACATCCAAACCGAGTGTCATAATGATGGCGGCTGCGCGAAAAGCACGCAGCCGCGCACCATATGCTGATGACACACGGAGCTGTTAAGTGCCTTTTGCGCATGCAAAACGCCACAATTTTTGCGTGCGTAAAACGCACATGCTCGTGCGAATCCGGCCTCAGGGTAGATTTTAGATTTGCGACAGATTTGTAGCATAAATTTTCTGAAACTGTAAATAGTTCCATACATCTGAGTGGAGTTGTTTCTGCAGCACGCACATGGATTCTGAAATCACCATTCAGATGAGTGGAATAGCCGCAGACCTTTCTGAAACAAAACTGCTATTTGTCAACTGGAATAACATGCAGTTTGCCTCAGAAAATCGAATGAAAAACACCACCTCAAAGCCAGAAGTGGATCCAGCCGGAAAGACTAGTGTAAGTCCATCATTTATATTTTCCAATTCTTTTTAATACACTCTTAGATTTGCCTAAAAAAAACTGCATGTGTAATTCCAGCCTTAGACAGGAACCAGGAGGAACGTGTCTCATTTAAACCCCTGACGTTTAGTTTCCCTCTGTTAGTGAAATGTGGGGTATTACCATTCCGAGATCCAGAGCGCTCTGAGGCCTTCAGAAAGGTTATGGATGTCTATGATTCAGGAAAGGGCGTTGTCTAAAATCTCCACATGTAGATGGTTTTCTGGACAGTGGAATGATTAACATCTAATAGTTTGACCATTTTCCCTTTGAAACATGGAAATACCAGTAAACCCACCACGGAATGGCCAAAACAAATAAAAGAAATGGAGGATTCTTGAATGGCCAAGTGAAAGCCTAGTTCTAATTACCATCAAGATGCTGTGGGGAGGTGACTTCCGGTTCCGGCGCTGGGGATGCAGGACGCGAGTGACTGAGCTCCCGCTCCCGTCCAGCCTATCTGCTTGCAATAGTCGCTTCGGCGGCGACAATCAGCGGTGAAGTCACCAGCCCTGCACACGGAATCATCACAGGTGGTGCCTGTATGGACAGGTACCTCCTCAGAAGCGCGCAGAAGCCAGCCATGGAAGACTCAGCCGCGGCCGTGGTAAAGGGAGGTAAGATGGCGGCCTTCCCGCCACTGCGACCCTGCTATACACACAGGAAGACGAGCTGCAGCACCATCAGTCCCAGCTTTCAAGCCCGACAGAGCACATAATGTCCGCTCTTCCTGCAGCTATTGATTATGTAGCCCTGGCTCGAGAAGTAGCCAAACAGATAGCGCCAGACCTGCAAAAGGCGCTGGAAAAAACGGTGCAAGATTCCCTAAACCGCGTGCATGCGGAGCTGGCACAAGTCACTGATGAGTTAGAGCAGCGTATGACGCTGCTGGAGGATGAAAATGAGCGTCTGCAATCCAAACTCAGAGGGGTGCTGTCTGTTACTACGCAGTTGGGGGACAAGGTGGAGGATCTGGAAAACCGCTCCAGGAGGAGCAACCTGCGACTGGTGGGACTGAAAGAAGCGGTGATATCTTCTGATTTGCAGCGAGTGTGTGAGAGGACATTGCCAGAAGCTTTAGGTCTTCCCCGTCCCTGCCGGGTGGAAAGGGCGCACAGAGTGGGGCCGGACCCCAGAAACCTCCCAGCAACAGACGGCCACAGTTCGCTTCGTCCCAGACAAGTAATCTTTAAGCTGTTGGATTACAATGATAAGGTGGCACTTATGAAAGCATTCCGCAGCAGATCGCGTCCCTTGGAAATACTGGGCATGAAAGTGCTACTTTTTGAGGATTTCTCGGCGGAGGTTGCAAAACGAAGGCGGGCTTTCAGCAAGATCTGCACCGCGTTGTTCCAAGCGAAAATACGTTTTAACCTGCAGTACCCAGCCATCTTGCGGGTGTTTCAAGAGAACGGTTTTCACCACGCCACAGGAAGCGGAGGACGCACTTACGGAGCTTTGTAGGCGCAGATCACAGCAAGAGGAGAGTCACAGTCCAGTACACAGTCCGAATCGCATGTCAAGAGAAGCCAAACGGAACCGACTAAATATGGAGCGAACCTGGGCAGAAGCTTTAATGCCCACACCTGGAAGATCCCGGGGGGGTCGAGCCGGAAATGGAGGGGATTCTCCGAAACTGCAGAGGCGTACGCGGGACCGCACCCAATCCACGTCTCCTGATTGACGGACGAAGATCTTTTCAGCACATGTTATTTCAGCTGATGTGATGATGATTTTGTGGACGCTGTAGACCAATTGCAGATTCCGACCAGATACAGATAAGTTTACAGATAATTTGAAAGTCTTGAGGGAGATATTTGGCGGTAGTATACGGCACTCTGTACCGGTCAACAGCTGGCCTATGGTTATAATGTTATAAGGTTGAAATGTATGCACTCTGGTATTTCCCTACATTTTCACTACAGGAGATTAGTGAGGGAGTTAGATCAGGCTCTGAGATTTTTCTTTGTGGGTGGGATTGACCGGGAATGAGACAATGCCTCCCCCACGCAAGGGATTAGCTTTATCTGTCACAGATGGCAGATTGGGGGAAATTGTGATAGAAGATATGGGAAAAGAAGGTAGGGAAACCTTGAGGCAAAGCAAGATTCATGTGGATATGTGATTTTAAGTCTGTTTGCATAAAAGTCATGAAGATATAATCCAAATGGACGCTAGGATGTTAAAATTGATGATATGTAAATGTATAAGAGTGTGCACAGGCGACAAAGAGGTATTGAGGGGGCAAGGGCAGGTGTTACTTCCTCAGGGAAGGAGTTATATGTGCAGGCTGGGGGGGAGGGGGAGGGAGGGGCGTGTTCTGACATAACAGAAAAAAGTGAAGTCACGTACACCAGTGGGTATGAAGGGGCTGCTAACCCTTGCCGCAGGTGATTTGAGGGTTTTGTTAGATAAGGGCCGGTTGGCCTTGTTGGTTCTGGCTTATAAGCCGGGTTTTGGTTATGTTGTTAATGTTTATGCATGGCTCTTGGAAAAAGACTGATCTGACTCCCCGAACTTAGCACGACTTTTAGGCACTTTAGCTCATCTTATACATGGCCCAATAACATGAAAATAGTCTCTTGGAACGTTAAAGGGCTGAGATCCCCACAGAAACGGACCAAACTTTTACGACACATGAAAAGATTGCACCCAGATGTGGCCCTATTGCAGGAAACTCACCTTACCGAGCCGGAGTTTAAGTATTTGCAAAAATTCTGGGTGGGTCAGGTTTTTGGCTCGTCGGCAAGGGAGGGTAAGGCGGGAGTTATAATTTTGGTAAATAAAAATTTTGTGTTTACACTGGTGTCCCAGGAGCGGGATGACGAGGGCCGTTGGATCCATCTAGTGATGGAGCATGCAGGGGAAACCGTCAGTATTCATAATGTGTATGGCCCAAATACGGTTAACACTGTTTTTTTTGGTCATTTGGAATCCCAACTCCAGCAGGATCGCACTAGGTTTTTGAATCTAGGGGGAGACCTTAACACTGTAAGATCTTCAAAGGAGGATAGGAGCGCAGGGACTAGTTCGCAGAGAAATAGAGATAAGATCTTGCCCGACTTTTTAAGACACACGGCCCTAATAGATGCGTGGAGGAGTCTACACCCAGATGCGCGGGAATATACACATTTCTCCCATGTTCATCAGTCATGGTCGCGTATTGATTACTTGCTAGTTAGTGACGCATTATCGCGGCGTTTACGTGAAGCGACAATTGAAGATCTAGTCATTTTGGACCATGCTCCGGTTACCATTACCTTGGCCGACACAGTAGCTAGAGGCACAGTTTTTATCTGGAGGTTTCCCGCCTTTCTGGCAAAGGATGAGGGCTTTATACAGAAGCTTAAGGGGTGGTGAATGGAATTTGATGGGGATAATGTATCGCATCGCTCGGAACCGTCATTGTATTGGCGTACAGCTAAAGCGGTAATACGAGGAAAAATCATGCAATATATGCCTAATCTTAAACGTAAGACGACCGAAGGATACAAGGCAGCGAGCGACAGATTACGGTGTGCATACACAGCATTTCTACACTCTCCATCACTGCCATTGGGGGAGGAATGGAGGGAAGCCAAGCGACAGTTTGATCAGTGGTTAGACAAAAGAGAGAGTATTTACCGGTCCCAATTTGATGCTAATTTAATGCGTTTCGGCAATAAAGCGGGCAAATTATTAGCGCGATTAGCAAAAGGGAGGTATGCACCGTCGCACATATCAACACTTAACTAATCAAATGGAACTCCTACTTCAGACCCAAAAAAAATCAATACCATATTAAGTAAGTACTACCAAGCCCTTTACTCAGAAACACCCATAGATCTCCAAAAAGGGAGGGAATTTTTGGAGAAGGTGAAGCTGCCAGGGCTCACCCAGGAGCAAAATGGTCACTTGAGCGCAGAGATTACATTAGAGGAAGTCTGGAGCGCCATTAAGACCTTATCTAACGGAAAGGCCCCGGGTCCGGATGGATTCACAGGGGAGTTTTTTAAATCTCTGAGAGAGGAAATCAGTCCTACCTTGGTGGCATAATATAATATTTTACTAGGCACGGGGGCTTTACCAGCAGAGGCTAAAGTAGCGCATATAAAGGTGCTACCCAAAAAGGGGAAGAATCCTCTTGACCCGGGGGCGTACCGTCCCATTTCGCTGATAGACCAAGATCAGAAATTGCTCACAAAAATTCTGGCCAATCGGCTGGCTATGTATCTACCCATACTGGTGGGAAAGTCCCAAGTAGGCTTTGTAAAGGGCAGGGCAGCAGTGACAAATCTACGCAAGGTGTTGACGGTGCTAGAAACAGTCAGGCATGATCCCCAGCCAGGTACCAGGCCGGCACTTTTAGCGCTAGACGCAGAGAAAACCTTTGATAACATACAATGGGAATGGCTGGGGATGGTGCTAGACTAAATGAACATTCGGGGAGACTTACGGGTCTTCCTGAAGGGAGTCTACAATAGCCCGCAAGCACGTGTTCACTCCTCAGGGTTCCTATCAGATCCCTTCCAATTACATAAAGGAACACGACAGGGTTGCCCCCTATCACCCCTGTTATTCAATCTGGCATTGGAACCTATGGCTAGATACCTGGAGGAATCGGATATGTTCAGAGGCATTCAAGTAGGGTCTTGTGCAGTGAAATTAGCCCTGTTCGCTGATGATGTCATACTTTTTATGTCGAATCCTCAAGAGCATTTAGGGAAGGTTTTTAAATTTTTACAGGAATTTGGACAATGCTCGGGATATAAAGTCAACATAGCTAAGAGCGAACTGCTGGAGTTGGGCAGGCCATTGCCTAAGACCTTTTGGCAATCCTTGGGTTGCGGGATATCACCGGTTGAGCACTGCATTACTTATCTGGGTATCAAAATAGGGAGGGCACCAGACACTCTGTATGGCCTAAATTATCCTCCGTTAATTAAAAAAATACAAGCGGAACTCACTGGATGGGGCCAATTGCCGTTGTCCCTCCTGGGAAGATGTCATCTGATTAAGATGGTTATTTTCCCCAGATTGCTATACCCCTTTCAAACACTTCCTCTATTATTGAAGCATGTGGATGTCTCGAAACTGACGGCTTCATTCACTAAATTTATATGGGCAGGATAAAGGCCGCGCATAGCACTTACCAAGCTTATGATGGGTAAACAAGAAGGGGGTGTGAACTTTCCGAATGTCAGGGGTTATAACGTGGTCTGTCTTTTTCGCCATGTAGTAGATTGGCTTCATGAGACAAGCAATTATTCCAACTTAGATCTGGAAGGGGAGTATGCCTCACCCTGGAACCTAAAAGCTTTGTTACATTGTAGAGTTGCTTCTCTTCCGTACCGTCTCAAAACCTCCATTGTATTGAGAGATACAGTTCTAGCTTGGAAAGTGGTACGTAAACAGTTTGGGCTGCCTCACCTGGTCTCGAAATATATGCCGTTAAGCGGACATCCAGAGTTTTTACCGGGAATAGACAAGGGGGACGGAATTGCCTCATGGGGGAGGGTAGGCATGGGAAATGCAGGGGATCTTATGCACACAGAGGAAAAGAGGTGGTTAACTGGGGAGGAAATCACCACTAAACTCAGACACATAGCAGGGAGGGTCAATTTTTTGCAAGTACTTCAGGTACGAGCATTTTGCACCTCCAGGCTCAGGGATTTGAGTAAGGAAGCTACCTCGCACACTCTGGATGAGGTCATGGGTCCAACAACTGGGCGGGCGACCATTTCGGGGCTGTATGGAGCATTGAGAGATGGTTTTGTTCGGCCGCAATCAAGGATTAGTTTTAAAAGCTGGGAACGGTGGACTCAGGATCCAGGTATAGGAGAGATCATACTGGGGGGTTGGGAGACGGTACGGAAGAGTGTGATAAATGAGAGCTGGAGGGAAACCTATTTTAAGTTGATGCATGCAGCTATATATGTGTAATGGCAGGGGGTAGGGAGACGGACAAGTGAACCCTAATCTACCCGCCACTCTGTCCCTGCCTACTTGCAACGAGCCGCCCTAGGCGACGGGGTACAACTGGGCGGCGGTCCCTGCGCTCAGTAAGTGCACGACAAACACGACAAACATACAAAGGAACACAAGCAAGGTAAAGGGGCCGTTGCCCACGGCAACACCGTGAGCAACCAGAGTGGTGAACGAGCCGAGTCAAGCCAGGAGTGTGCGAGGTACAAAACGAAAAGCAGAAGAGTAGTCGGTAAGCCAGGGTCTGTATCGAGCAGGATCAAAAATAGCAGGAGCTGTAGCTGGGCCAGGAAACCACAAGGAAAGAATCACAAGCACCGAGGGACAGGAAGTGCAGGCTTAAATAGACCGAGGGCGGGAGCTAGCTGAGTCTGGCCAGGTTACGATAGGCTCTCCCACTCCTAAGCCTGCCAGCCTGAATGGTGGAAGCAGGAGTCAGTCTCAGGGATGTATTCTCAGGTGCTGACTGATTAGTTCTGGGAGTTAACCCCGAAGCTGTGCCTGGCAGATCCTTTACAATATGGCTTTAATATTCTGCCTTCACAATCTTTCCCTGACCGCATTACAAGTTGTCCCAAGTGCAATACACCACTGACGAATTTGTGGCATGGAGTGTGGGTATGTGTACATACAAAACGATTTTGGGGGATGGTACAGAAATATATTGAGGATCATTGGAAAACGAATCTCCCAATGACGCCGCAAGCGCTACTATTCCATCAGGCGCGGCCGCCGGAGGAAGAGGGTGTTCGAGGAGTGAGATCACCTCCCGTGCTGGTGCACACGGTTCTACTGGTAGCCTTGAGATGCCTCCTGAGTAAATGGCTAGAGGCAGACACGCCGGGATTAGAAATGCTTGTGTCGCGGCTGCAACAGTTATTGGTTCTAGAGAGGGTGGAGGTGGAAAGGCGGAAGGAAACGGGAACCAAGAAGCTATTTGATAAGTGGCAAACATTCATAGAAACGCAATGTACAGCAGCCGAAATAGCGGAAATTGTTAGGCCATTCCAGTACACAAAGTGGTATTGTACACAGCTCTTGGCAGGCACTTTAGGGGGGTTGCAACTCTGAATCGGCTGGGGGAAAAAGGATGAGTAGAAACTTATTAATGACCTAGGTCGTGTAGGGGTTGGGTGGGGGAAGTCATGCTTTCGGTTCATCTGAAGATAGACAATTATGCCATGTTGATATGTTTATATGTTTATGTGTTATGTTGAATTTAATTCAAAGTTAATTCCATGACAGTAGAGTGCTGCGCACTCATGATGTAACTTTTACGTGAAATGTTTGTAAGAAAATGTGAAAACTGATAATAAAAAGGATATTTAAAAAAAAAAAGATGCTGTGGGGAGATGTAAAACTGGTTGTGCATGCTCCACATGAAAGAGTAGGAAACGTCATCTCCCATATAAGAGACTAGTAGACCGTAGAGCCCCATTCACATTTGCACATTTTATACAGTATTTAGCAACAGTATTTATAAGACAAAACTAGGAGTCGGTCCAAAACATGGAAGACATGCAGATCTTTCCATTATACTTTTCTCTGTTTATGTTCCGCTCCCAGTTTTGGCTTACAAATACTGGTGCAAAATACTGACCACAATATGCAAGTGTAAATGAGGCCTTATAAAAGAAACGCCAGCTGGAGGTTGCTTTTGCCAAAGGTATTTGTGCCGTACAAGGAAGTGGCATATCTGTGAGGTGGTGGGTTTTTTTTGGTTAAAAAATTAGTGCAAATTCAATTTATGAATTTTTCTTTTATCTTTTTATACTGTATGAATGAAGATGAAATATTAATACACATGTCAACTAGGGATGTCACGATACCAGAATTTGAACTTCGATACCGATACTTCATTTAGTATTGCGATATCAATTCGATACTTTGCCAACAATAATAAGAAAGCGTAATTACATTTTCTGATGTGAGGCGCGAGGTGTGATGATGAATTTAACCTCCATGTGCCTCACATTAATAGTAATTAACCCCATCATTTTTCTCAGTCATAATGGGTTAATATGTAAGGTACATGATGGGGTTAATTACTATTAATGTGAGGCACACGGAAGTTAAATTCATCACACCTCGTGCCTCCCAAGAAGTGAAAGAAAGCCGTTTTTATTTTATTTTTTACAGCGTACACATCATAAATGATGCAAAAAAATTGTTGCGCATCTTATTACGGCCGCGCCATTACTGAATGTGAATATATCATGTATTGAGACTTATTTTAATGTTTATTGTAAAAAAGGTGTATGTGTATTTTTATTTAACATTACTTTATGTTTTTACTTTATTTTTTAAACTTTAATGTACTGGCATATATTTATATTACAGTACATTAGCCTGGGTACTGATAGTACACAGGCAGTTGTTAGGACATACCTCAGTATGCCCTAACAACAGGAAATATGGTAGGACAGCCCTGGGGTCCTTCAATTGACCCTGTGCTGTCTTTCTATATATGGTATGTCGATCAATCGCATCACGGGATCCAAGGGGCATCCCCCCTTCTCATTTTCCCCTGAATGCTGCAGTCCATTGTGATCGCAGCATTCACGGGAATAACGGCGGAGATGAGAGATTGGAAGAAAGTGCGTGCGCGGTCAGCCTGAGGAGATGCGTCCGGCGCTGCACTAATGAGTGGCGGTTCAGGCACTGAAGACAGAACACGGGGGTGTTTTGCAGTGCGTCCGCCATGTTCTGTCTTCAGTGCCGCCGCTCATTAGTGCTGCGCCGGCCGCATCGCATCATCCTGACCCCGCGCACTTGTTATCAGGACTCAGGAGCGGAGCAATGACTGTATCACACAGCCGCAGACTCGCTCTCATACATTCATGTGTTACAATACTGTAAGACTAAAACGACATTAGGGTTTTACCTTACACATGAAAAACTTTATAGTTGTGTTACCATCCACAGATCAGGGTTTATATGAACTACCGTTCCTGTCCTGACACAGCCGCTCAATGATCTCCCATCATCTTACACTAAACCTTGTGTAACGTTGTGTTGTTAGAATTTTATTTTGTAATAAAGTGCTTGTTTCTCACAAAGTTTTTTGTTATTTTCAGTGTTCGTTGAATTGGGTTTTATCAATGTACCTAAAAGGGGTTATCTGTCTGTTTACAAGGCGATGGTGTCACATCACATGGTGAGGATTGGCTGCCTTGAAGACAAGACATGGTGTCATGACGCCTTATAAACATAGAGAAACGGTATCTGCAATGTGGGAATAGAGCAGAATAAAGGAGTATTCCTAACACAGGATATGCCATAAATGTCTGGTAGATGCAGGTCTCGTCTCGGGGACTCCGCACCTATGTAAAAAACAGGGTTCCCCTCACCTGCATGATGAGTAGGCTGCTGCATCATGGCGGAGAATGAATCGAGAGTTGGCCGTGAATGGGCATACACTAGATCCATTTTCCTAAAAAAAAATTTCTTGGTTTAAGGCCTCAGATCTAGATTTTTCCGGCTTAGGAGGTCCTTAACCATGTTTTCTGATCCTTTTGGAGGAACTGATGAGAGGGACAGATTTTCCTTGGCCCAGATGACATAAATAGTATTGTCAGACAGAATCTTGACATGGTGATGTCTTGATTATAGAAAGGTCAATTTTGCGGTTTTCCAGACTGCTCTCAATTCCTGTTAATTTGAAGATCTTAACCAGACGTCCTGAGGCCAAGTTCCCTGTAGACATTTGTCCCGAAAATAGGACCCAAAGGTTGTTTCATATTTGCTCAGGAATGTAGAGATTATGTTAAGATTCTTCTGACTAAAGCCATGAACAAAAAATAAAAAGAAATTCCACACTGTAAATGTGAAGATAATTGTCCAAAGATATCTTGAAGTCATAAAGGATTGGAGGAACTGCTGAAATCTTCCCATCCAGTTCCAGGGGAAAAATAAAAAAAAGTAGTAAGGTAAAAAAAAAATTAACAGAACGGCGCTACATCGGAGGAGTGCATTCAACACATTTACCTTGTTTAGCCTATTACATAGTTACATAGTCAGTACGGTTGAAAAAAGACACATGTCCATCAAGTTCAACCAAAGGATGGGAAAAGGGAAGGGATGAAACAAAATTTCTACACATTGAACATAGGAGCTGATATTTTTTCATTCTAGGAAATGATCTAAGCCTTTTTTAAAGCCCTCTACTGTCCCTGCTGTGACGGCTCCTGCGGTGACTATTCCATAGATTCACAGTTCTCACTGTAAAGAAGACTTGTCACCTCTGCAGGTTGAACCTTTTTTTTCTCCAGACGGAGAGAGTGCCCCCTTGTTTTTTTAGGGGGTTTTATATGGAACAGGTTTTCACTATATATCTTCTTTGTATTTTTCATTCTTTCTATGAACTGGAGCCCAGAACTGAACTGCATATTCTAGATGAGGCCTCACTAATGCTTTGTAAAGTGGTAATATTACATCCCTGTCCCGCGAGTCTTGTCATCTTTTAATACATGACAATATCTTGCTAGCCTTAGAAGCAGCTGACTGACCTTGCATGCTGTTATTTAGTTTATGATCTACAAGTACACCCAGATCCTTCTCAACAAGTGACTCCCCCAGTGTAGCTCCCCCTAGGACATATGATGCATGCAGATTTTTGGTACCCAAATGCATAACTTTACATTTACCTACAATAACCCCTTTCCGCTTTGGCCACTTTTGACCTTCCTGACAGAGCCTCATATTTCAAATCTGACATGTTTCATTTTATGTGGTATTAACTTCGGAATGCTTTTACCTATCCAAGCGATTCTGAAACTGTTTTCTTGTGACACATTGGACCTTATGTTACTGGCAAAATTTGCTAAATACATTCAGTATTTAATTGTGAAAAACACCGAAATTTAGCGAAAAAATTAGCATTTTTCTAAATTTAAATGCATCTGCTTGTAGGACAGGCAGTTAGGCCTCATGCACACGACCGTAGCCGTGTGCACGGCCGTGATTTTCGGGTCGGCCGGCTGCGGACTGTCAGCGGACTGTCAGCCGCAGGCCGCCCGCAAATCGTGGGACATGCACATGGCCGCGGCCATTGTTTTCAATGAGCCCGGACCGCAGAACCGGGCCTTAATAAGACATGCCTGTTCTTTCTGCGGTCCGGGCTCCCGGGCCGTGCACGGACCGCAAAAACTACGGTCGTGTGCACGGCCCCATAGAAAAGAATGGGGCCGCAATTCTCCCATCGATTTTCGGGGGAATTGAGGCCGCAAAAACACGGTCGTGTGCATGAGGCCTTATACCATACGATTGTTCTTAATTAAAATCCCCCATATGTCTACTTTAGATAGGCATAGTTTTTTGAACATCCTCTTATTTTTCTTGGACGTTACAAGGCTTAGAACTTTAGCAGCAACTTCTCACATTTTCAAGAAAGTTTCTAAAGGCTATTTTTACAGGGGCCAGTTCAGTTGTGAAGCGGCTTTGAGGGCCTTATTTATTAGAAACCCCCAATAAGTCACCCCATTTAAAAACTTCACCCCTCAAAGTATTCAAAACCGCATTTAGAAAGTTTCTTAACCCTTTAGACGTTTCACTGGAATTAAAGCAAAGTAGAGGTGTAATTTCATTTTTTTTTCTTTTTTGCAGGAATTCAATTTTAATCTTTTTTTTTTGTAACACAGAAAGTTTTACCAGAGAAATGCAACTCAATATTTATTGCCCAGGTTCTGCAGTTTTAGGAAATATCCCACATGTGGCCCTAGTGTGCTTATGAACTCAGAAGCAAAGGAGCACCTAGTGGATTTTGAGGCCTCCTTTTTATTAGAATATATTTTAGGCACCATGTCAGGTTTGAAGGGCTCTTGCGGTGCGAAAATAGTGGAAATCCCCCAAAAGTGACCCCATTTGGGGAACGACACCCCTCAAAAAAAATTATCTAGGGGTGTAGTGAGCATTTTGACTCCACAGGTTTATTGCAGAAATTATTGAAATTAGGCTGTGAAAATTAAAATCTAAATTTTTCAAAGAAAATATAGGTTTAAAGGAGAAAACGCACCGCAAAATTTCTAAAGCAATTTCTCCCGAGTAAAACAATACCCCACATGTGGTCATAAACAGCTGTTTGCACACACGGCAGTCAGTGTTCCCTATAAGGTGCGCGGCCGTGCACCTTCCACAGTCTGCCAGTTCACTAATTTTTAATGCCTGTGCACGGTCATGGGCGGCGGGCGGATGCAGTGGTGCTAGCGGCAGCCATATTCACTTGTATTTGCGTCCTCAGGACTCTGATACAAATGAACTTTATAGGCTGCAGGCCACATTGCTGGGAAATCTCCCTGCGCAGGCCGGTGTGATGATGTCACTGCATCATGCCGGTGTGTGCATGCGTCCCACCCGCAAGTCAGTGCGGCAACGGGGCAAGATAAGTAGAATATTATTTTTTGGGGGGATGTATGTGGCACTATATTCACGGGGGGATTGTTGTGTAGCACTATCTACACGAGGGGAAAGCTGTGTGGCAGTATATTCAGGGGTTTGTTTGGCAGTATATACAAGGGAGGGCTGTGTGGCAGTATATACAAGTGGGGCTCTGTGTGTCAGTATATACAGTATCAACATGAGGCAGTATCTACATGGGTCTTTGTGGCGCTATCTACAGGAGGTTGTGTGTGGAGCTGACTACAGGGCGCTGTGTGGTGCTATCTACTGGGCGCTGTGTGTGGCGCTGTCTACAGGGGTCTGTGTGGGGCTTTCTATAGGGACAGTGGTGTAATGAGGGATTCTTTCATGGATGCTTACAATTGGTGTTTATAAATGTCTATTTTACTGCTGGGAAAACTGTGTGGCAGTATATACAAGAGAGGGGGGCTGTGTGGCAGTATATACAAGGGGGTCTGTGTGGCAGTATATACAAGGGGGGCTGTGTGGCACTATATATAAGGGGGCTGTGTGGCAGTATATACAATTTGGGGCGGTGTGGCAGTATATACAAGGGGGGCTTTGTTGCAGTATATACAAGTGAGGTTCTGTGTGGCAGTATATACAGTATAAACATGGGGTTTTATCTACATGGGGCTGTGTGTGGCGCTATCTACTGGGGGCTGTGTGTGGCGCTGTTTACAGTGGTCTGTGTGGCACTATCTACAGGGGGTCTGAGGCACCATCTACAGGGTCTGTGTGGTGCTATCTACAGGCGGTCTATGTGCCATTATCTATAGGGGCAGTGGTTTAATGAGGGTGTATAATTGGTGTTTATAAATGTCTATTTTACTGCTGGACTTGTAATATTATAGTATTTAAAAAAAGTAATTAAAACTAATTTAACATAAGTTTTCTTATTCTCCTATGTAGCATCATATATTAGCGTTTACTGGGGGTATTACTTTTTGTCATCAGATCGCCCATTATTGATGGAGACTTGCCCTGCTCCCTAACTAACCCGCTCAGGAGCTGCCAAGACTTAGAGGGAACATTGACGGCAGGGCTTAGAAAGGAAAGAGCGCCATTTGGCTTTTGGAGCTCAAATTTAGCAGGAATGGTTTGCGGAGGCCATGTCACATTTGCAAAGCCCCTGAGGGACCAAAAAAGTGAGAGCGCCCAAAAAGTGACTCCATTTAGGAAACTACACCCCTTGAGGAAAGGAGCACCTAGGGGATTTTGGGGCCTTCTTTCTATTTGAGTATATTTTAGGCAACATGTCAGGTTTAAAGAGGTCCTGTGATGCCAAAACAAAGGAAACACCCCCCCCCCCAAAAAAAAAAACATTTTGGAAACTACACCCCACAAGGAATTTATCTAGGGGTGTAGTGAGCATTTTGACTCCACAGGTGTTTCATAGCTCTTATTAGAATTTTGATGTGAAAATGAAACATTAAATTTTTTTTCAATAAGATGTCGTTCTCGCTAAAAACACCACACAACAATTTCCACAAATAACTCCAGAGTATGTGGTCGTAAACTGCTGTTTGGAGACACGGCAGGGCTCAGAAGAGAAGGAGCGCCATTTGGCTATTGGAGCACAGATTTTGCTGGATTGATTTCTTGACACCATGTCGCTTTCCAAAGCCCCTAAGGTACCAGTACAGTGGAAACACCCCAAAAGTGAATTACATTCACGAAACTACACCCCTTGAAGAATTCATCTAGGGGTGTAGTGAGCTTTATAACCCCACAGGTGGTTCATAGATTTTATTAGAATTGGGCAGTGAATATAAAAAAAAAGTCATTTTTTTCAATAAGACGTAGTTTTAGCTCAAAAATTTTCATTTTCTCAACAAATAAAGGAAAAAAAAGAACCCCAACATTTGTAAAACAACTTCTCTGGAGTACGGAAATACCCAATATGTGGTCAAAAACTGATGTTTGGGCACAGAGTAGGGCTCAGAAGGAAAGGAGTGCCATTTGACTTTTTGAGTACAGATATTGCTGGATTGGTTTCTGGTCGCTATGTCACATTTGCAAAGCCCTGGTGGGACCAAAACAGTGGAAAACCCTACAGAACTGACCCCATTTTGGAAACTACAGCCCTCAAGGTATTCACCAAGGGGTGTAGTGACAGTGTTAACACCGCAGGTGTTTTGCATAAATTAGTGTGCACTCCATATTGCAGAGTGAAAATTTTATTTTTTCCCATAGATATGCCAATATGTGGTGCTTAGCTTCTGCCACCATAACAAGACAGCTCTCTAATTATTATGCTGTGTTTCCCAGTTTTAGAAACACCCTACATGTGGCCCTAATCTTTTGCCTGGATATTTGACAGGGCTCAGGAGCGAAAGAGTACTATGCGAAATAAAGGCCTAATTTGGCGATTTACAAAGTATTGGTTTACAATTGCAGGGCATTTATTAAGGGGTGTAGTGAGCATTTTTCCCCACCAGGTCTCTTTCATAAATAAATGTGCTGCGGATGGTGCAAAGTTCTAATTTCTCCCTAGATATTCTATTTCGGTGGCAAATATGTCATGTCCAGCTTGTGCCACTGGAGACACACACCACAAAAATTGTTAAAAGGGTTCTCCCAGGTATGGCGGTGCCATATATGTGGAAGTAAACTGCTGTTTGGGCACGCTGTAGGGCTCAGAAGGAAGTGAGCACCATTTGGCTTTTGGAGCGTGGATTTTGCTTGGTAGTATTATTTTTTTTTTGTATTACTGGTATTTCAGTTTATAATGTGGGGGCATATGTAAACTGGGCAGAGTATATCAGGGGCATAGTCAGGTGGTATAATAATGGGGTAAAAATACAAAACAATCCATAGATGTGTTTAACACTGTGATGCAATCCTTTCTGCACAGGCCGGTGTCGCATTGATAAATGTCGTTCCTTATCCCCCTTTTGGTCCACACTCTGCACCTTTACAGTTTGGGGAATTTTGCTGGGAAGTGTTGTCCTGGTATAATACGCTGTAGGGGAGAAAAAAAATGCACGGCCATCCAGCCTTGACGTCATGTGTATTCAGAATCCTGACACTTCTGACTCTTTTATTTGAGATTTCCAGCAAGGTAAACGAAATCTCGTTTACCTCCGTAATCTCGCGAGATTTAGTTTACCTTGCTGGAATCTCACAGAAAAGAGTCAGAAGTGTCAGGATTCTGAATACACATGACGTCCAGGCTGGAGGTCATGTGTATTCATTATCAGGACACTTGTGTATGTGGCTGCACATCGTTCTAGTAAGAACGCTGTGCTGCTGTGTAAATGAATGGAGAGGAGTGTATGACGCTGACTGGTCACTGATTGGTCAGCGTCATACACGTAAACACGCCCAGTTAAAAACACAATACACGCCCAGTTGGACATAATGAAAAGAAAACGCCCAGTTGTCCATTTCAAAGCTCATTTACATATATATAAAATAGCTCATAACTTGGCCAAAAATGAAAGTTTTTCAAAAAAACAAAAAAACGTTACTGTTATCTACATTGCAGCGCCGATCACATGCAATAGGAGATAGGGATTTGAGAATCTGGTGACAGAGCCTCTTTAACTAATTTTATTTTTTCATAGACGTAGTGGCATAAGGGCTATTTTTTTGTAGGACGAGCTGTAGTCTTTATTGGTACCATTTTGGTGTACATGCGACTTCTTGATCACTTTTTATCCTACGTTTTGGGTGGCAGGGTGACCAAAAAACAGAAATTCTGGCATAGATTTACATTTTTTTTATACAGCGTTCACCGTGTGTTACAAATTACATGTTAAGTTTACTCTGCGGGTCAGTCTGATTCTGGCAATACCAAATTTATTTTGCTTTTTTATGTTTTACAACTTTTTGCACAATAAAATTACTTTTGTCAAAAGAATGTATTTTTTCTGTCGCCAAGTTATGAGAACCAGAACGTTTTAATTTTTGCTTCGACGGAGCTGTATGAGGGCTTGTTATTTGCAAGATGAGCTATAGTTTTAATATTTTGAAGATCCATTTTTAGATACAGGCGACTTTTTGATCACTTTTTATTCCAATTTATGTAGGGCAAAGTGACCAAAAAACTAAAATTCTGGCATTGTTTTTTAGTTGTTTTTTTTTTTTACGGCGTTCACTGCTTGGAATAAATAACATAATACCAAATATGTATGGTTTATTTCTTTTTTTCAGTAATGAAGGACTTGATAAGGAAAAAAGGGCGATTGTGTTTTATTTTATTGCATGAAACTTTTATTTATTTTTTTTTACAATTTTTTTTTAGTCCCACTAGGGGACTTGAAGGTGTATGATTTTTGTTCTCTAATACATTGCACTACCTATGTGATCTCTTCTGACCGCTGCATTTAAGGGTTTAATGGCAGGGATCGTAGCTAACTTCGGTCCCCGCCATTACAGTAGGGTGTCCGCTGTAAGATACAGCTGACACCCAGGGATTATGGCACCAACTCAGCTACTGAGCCGGTGTCCTCCATTTGTCTTATGGATACGGCAAATCTGACTTTCCATGACGTATCCATATGACAAATGTCGGGAAGGGGTTAAGGAACTTACAGTCTATTCCAGCAAGAAGGAGCGTCACAGTTTACACTTAGGGTATGTTCACACAACCTATTTTCGGCCGTTTTTCGGGCCGTAAACGCATGAAAAATGGCCAAAAAATCAGAAGCAGAACGCCTCCAAACATCTGTCCACTGATTTCAATGGGAAACCACTTTCTATTCCGATGGAGCGTTTTTCGCTGCGTTTTTTGACGCATTAAAAAACGGCCGCGAAAAAAGTGCAGGACACTTCTTGGGACGTTTTTGGAGCCGTTTTCCATAGACTCTATTGAAAAAAAGCTCCAAAAACGCAGCGAAAATCGCGAGTGGCACAAAAAATGTCTGAAAATCAGGAGCTGTTTTCTCTTGAAAACAGCTCCGTATTTTGAGACGTTTTTGACTCTGCGTGTGAACATACCCTTATGCTTAAGCAATACTGCTCCAGAGTGACCAGCTGAAGTGCTCAAGAAAAGCAGAAGAATTCCTGAAATAGGGGGAAGTCTGTATTCAGGAAATCCAGAAGTGATATATATTTAATCCATGGACTTTGCTTTTATATCAACGTGATTTGGACTATGATTTCATTATGAAAACTCGATGATGGAAACACTTGAGAGGCTGCACCGCCTAATCCATCAACATTCATTTCAAGGAGTGTTCATCCAAGACTTTGCAAGGTGAGGAATGTGCATTGCTGTGTGGTTTACGGACCTGGATCTATCCATCCATCTATCTATCTATCTATCTATCCATGTCTTCAACATATGGACTATCGTTCTACAATCTAAAGACTGTGTTTATGCTGACAAGTTATCAGAGATTATTCTATTGTGAACGAATCAACAACATACAGTGGAGGAAATAAGTATTTGATCCCTTGCTGATTTTGTAAGTTTGCCCACTGTCAAAGACATGAACAGTCTAGAATTTTTAGGCTAGGTTAATTTTACCAGTGAGAGATAGATGATATAAAAAAAAATACAGAAAATCACATTGTCACAATTATATATATTTATTTGCTTTGTGCACAGAGAAATAAGTATTTGATCCCTTTGGCAAACAAGACTTAATACTTAGTGGCAGAACCCTTGTTGGCAAGCACAGCAGTCAGATGTTTTTTGTAGTTGATGATGAGGTTTGCACACATGTTAGATGGAATTTTGGCATTGTGCACAGAGAAATAAGTATTTGATCCCCTACCAACCATTAAGAGTTCAACCATAAGTAAGACGCTGGGTGAGAAGGAGGCAACTGTTGGTGCAATAGTAAGAAAATGGAAGACATACAAAATGACTGTCAATCGACATCGATCTGGGGCTCCATGCAAAATCTCACCTCGTGGGGTATCCTTGATCCTGAGGAAGGTGAGAGCTCAGCCGAAAACTACACGGGGTGAACTTGTTAATGATCTCAAGGCAGCTGGGACCACAGTCACCAAGAAAACCATTGGTAACACATTACTCCGTAATGGATTAAAATCCTGCAGTGCCCGCAAGGTCCCCCTGCTCAAGAAGGCACATGTACAGGCCCGTCTGAAGTTTGCAAATGAACATCTGGATGGTTCTGAGAGTGATTGGGAGAAGGTGCTGTGGTCAGATGAGACTAAAATTGAGCTCTTTGGCAGCATTAACTCAACTCGCCGTGTTTGGAGGAAGAGAAATGCTGCCTATGACCCAAAGAACACCGTCCCCACTGTCAAGCATGGAGGTGGAAACATTATGTTTTGGGAGTGTTTCTCTGCTAAGAGCACAGGACTACTTCACCGCATCAATGGGAGAATGGATGGAGCCATGTACCGTCAAATACTGAGTGACAACCTACTTCCCTCCACCAGGACATTAAAAATGGCTCGTGGCTGGGTCTTCCAGCACGACAATGACCCGAAACATACAGCCAAGGCAACAACGGAGTGGCTCAAAAAGAAGCACATTAAGGTCATGGAGTGGCTTAGCCAGTCTCCAGACCTTAATCCCTTCTAAAACTTATGGAGGGAGCTGAAGATCCGAGTTGCCAAGCGACAGCCTCGAAATCTTAATGATTTACAGATGATCTGCAAAGAGGAGTGGGCCAAAATTCCATCTAACATGTGTGCAAACCTCATCATCAACTACAAAAAAGTCTGACTGCTGTGCTTGCCAACAAGGGTTTTTCCGCTAAGTATTAAGTCTTGTTTGCCAAAGGGATCAAATACTTATTTCTCTGTGCACAATGCAAATAAATATATATAATTTTGACAATTTGATTTTCTTTTTTTTTTTTAAATATAATCTATCTCTCACTGGTAAAATTAACCTAGCCTAAAAATTCTAGACTGTTCATGTCTTTGACAGTGGGCAAACGTACAAAATCAGCAAGGGATCAAATACTTATTTCCTTTACTGTAAGTGCCAAATCTACAACGGAATCAGGCAATAAGGGTATGTTCACACGACCAAGTTTCAGACGTAATTTGGGCGTTTTACGCCCCGAATTACGTCTGAAAAAACGGCTCTTTTACGCCGACAAACATCTGCCCATTACTTTCAATGGGTTTTACGATGTACTGTGCTGACGACCTGTCATTTTACGAGTCGCTGTCAAAAGACGGCGCGTAAAAAAGACGGCTTGTCAAAAGAAGTGCAGGACACTTCTTGGGACGTAATTGGAGCCGTTTTTCATTGACTCCATTGAAAAACAGTTCCAATTACGTCCGTAATGGACGCTGCAAAAAACGCGAGTACGAGCAATTACGTCTGAAATTCAGGAGCTGTTTTCTCCTGAAAACAGCTCCGTAATTTCAGACATATTTTGCGTTTGCGTGTGAACATACCCTAATGGTATGTTCACACGCAAAGTCAAAAACTTCTCAAAATACGGAGCTGTTTACAAGAGAAAACAGCTCCTGATTTTCAGAAGTTTTTTGTGCCACTCCCGTTTTTCGCTGTGTTTTTTACGCCCGTTTTTGGAGCTTTTTTCAATAGTCTATGGAAAACGGCTCCAAAAACGTCCCAAGAAGTGTCCTGCACTTTTTTTCGTGGCCATTTTTTCACGCGTAGAAAAACGCTCCATCGGAACAGAACGCCGTTTTCCTATTGAAATCAACGGGCAGATGTTTGGAGGCGTTCTGCTTCCGAATTTTCGGGCGTTTACGGACCAAGAAACGGCCAAAAATAGGCTGTGTGAACATACCCTAAGGGTATGTTCACACGCAAACTCAAAAACTACGGAGCTGTTTTCAAGGGAAAACAGCACCTGATTTTCAGAAGTTTTTTGGTCAACTCACGTTTTTCGCAGCGTTTTTTCGGCTGTTTTCGGCCGTTTTTGGAGTCTATGAGAAAACGGCTCCAAAAACGTCCCAAGAAGTGCCCTGCACTTCTTTTGACGAGCCGTCATTTTACGCGTCATATTTTGACAGTGACGCGTAAAATGACAGCTCGTCTGCACAGACCATCGTAAGACCTATTGCAAGCAATGGGCAGATGTTTGCCGACGTATTGGAGCCGTCTTTTCAGGCGTAATTCGAGGCGTAAAACGCCTCCATTACGTCTGAAAAGAGGTCATGTGAACCCAGCCTTAGGAGAAGAAAATCCCATCATTTTATATTATGTTTAATTTAAAATCTACTTTGTATGGGTATCCGATCACAATTTACTATAACATTGAGTTACATCATAAAGTAGTGATTCACATACGGACAATCAATTTATTTGAGCAATGGACATTTAATAATATTCAGAAAAAAAAGATTGAAGACCCGATGACAAATCTGGTCTGATGATAAATCTGTATATTTTGAGGGTTCCAACTTATGTATCTCACCCGCTAAAGGGGGAAATGTTACATATGATGTGTTACAATATAGGGCACCTTCACACTCAGTGTTTATCACTTTGCTAACATTCACAATTGATATTCAATATAAAAGAAGTAAATATACAATAAGCCGACATTGACAATTGAGCAGACATATAGATATTTCGGTGCACTAAGGGTTGAAGAACAGGAGAATGACATTTGTAAACTTCTGTATATGTAGACACAAAAGCCACATAAATGTTTAAGACAGGCCTGTATTTTTGGGTACATATGACATATAGGGATAGACTGGAAACGATACTCCAAACTGATGCTGACAGACGAACACTCAGAGACCTGGGGGAGGGGTCCTGTACCTTCAACATGACTTCCAGCAGTGAGAGAATGACAGCTGTATACGTAGGAATGTATCTTTTCTTGTAAATTGCAGAGAATAATCTATATTTTCCTGTGAATATTTCCTGTATCTTTTATCACAATAATCACAAAGATTTATATAAACTAACATTATTTGTCGAAGTATCGTGGTCCTCCTAATATATACTGAAGAATTTCAGACTAACTACATAATATTTAACAGAGAGACTTCTTTCAGCATCTTGTGTTCTGCTCCCAGGCTGATCTTACTGAGACCGACTGGCCATCTCCACATGTAGATGATCTTCTGGACAGTGGAATGATTGACATCTAATAGTTTGACGACCTTCCCTTTCCTGAATCATTGACATCCATAACCTTTCTGAAGGCCTCAGAGCGCTCTGGATCTCACCACGCATTTCAATAGCAAAGGGCAAACCAAACTTCAGAGGTTTAAATTAGACACGTTCCTACTAGATCTTCCCTGAAGCTGGATTCAAACATGCAGTTTATTTCAGCCAAAGTTGAGAGTGTATTAAAAAGAAACGGGAAATATAAATAAAGAACTTCTACTTCTCATTCCAGCTAGATACACTTTTGGCTTTGGCTAGGAAAAAAAAAACAAAAAAGAAAAAACCTACACCTTAAAGAGGCTCTGTCACCACATTATAAGTGCCCTACCTCCTAGATAATCTGATCGGCGCTGTAATGTACATGACAAGTGTTGTTTTTTTTTAAAACGATTATTTTTGAGCAAGTTATGAACATTTTGACATTTATTCTAATTAGTTTCCTAATGCCCAATAAGGCGTTTTTCAACTTTTGACCAAGTGGGCGTTGTACAGAGAAGTTTATGACGCTGACCAATCAGTGACCAATCAGCGTCATACACTTCTCTCCATTCATGTGCATTTGTACTCAGCACAGCGTGATCTCGTGAGATCACGCTGTGCTGTCACATACACCCATATTAACTTTACTGAAGTGTCTTGAGAGTGAATAGACAACACCTCCAGCCAGGACACAATGTCTATTCACACTCCTGACACTTCAGTAAAGTTTTTGTGGGACTTAATTACACAGCACAGCTGTGCTGTCATTCACAGCGTGATCTCGCGAGATCACGCAGTGCTGTGATTAAGTCCCACACAAACTTTACCAAAGTGTCGGGAGTGTGAATAGACATCGCTTCCTGGCTGGAGGTGATGTCTATTCACTCTCAAGGCACTTCAGTAAAGTTAATGTGGGTGTATGTGACAGCACAGCGTGATCTCGCGAGATCACGCTGTGCTGAGTATGAATGGAGAGAAGTGTATGACGCTGATTGGTCAGCGTCATACACTTCTCTTTACAATGCCCACTTGGTCAAATGCTAAAAAAAGCCCAGTTTGGAATTAAGAAACAAATTAGCATAAATCTAAAATTGCTCATAACTTGCTCAAGACTAATCGTTTTACAAAATAAAAAACACTGCTATTATCTACATTAGAGCGCCAATCACATTATGTAGAAGATAGGGCACTTATAATGTGGTGACAGAGCCTCTTTAAGCTGCATGTGTGTCTCCAGCCTAAGGGTATATTCACATACAGCAGTTTTGTTACAGAAATGTGTACGACTGTCCCATTCATCCGGCTGTAGCTTGTAGAATCCATGTGCATACTGCAGAAACAACCCTACTCAGAATTTCAGTTGCAAAACTTCTGCTACATATCTGCAGTGTGTGAATATATCCTAACAAAGTTCTAATCATTTGTATTAAAACTGGAGCAGCTTATTCTAATTTTAGGTCTTTAAGGTAGTGATAAATATACTTATGATATTTCCTTCTGTTGTAAAACATCTGTGAATTTTTATTTTAATAAATTATTGAAAAATTAATTTGTTCGTCGTTTTTGTCGTATTCCATCACGGTTATCATTTTATAATGTTTGAATGAAGATCAAATTTTTCTATGTCCATATATGTTAAAAAATATAAATATTCACATGGGGTATCTGTACTGTCGCTCTGGATTCTCCTGCAGTGTGGGAGAATATATAAATACAGTAATAAAACGCGAGGTTCATGGTGACAATTCAGCTTCTCTGCTTTGTAAGTAAACAAGGCTCTTATTTTCTTCCTTTTACCCACAATACTTTTCCTTCATAGATTCCGGTCACAGTTGAATTCAGGTAACTACAGGATGATTCAAAAAGGATGGTGCAAAAGTAGAGGCCTGGAGATACAGTGAAGGAAATAAGTATTTGATCCCTTGCTGATTTTGTAAGTTTGCCCACTGTCAAAGACATGAAAAGTCTAGAATTTTTAGGCTAGGTTAATTTTACCAGTGAGAGATAGATTATATTAAAAAAAAAATCACATTGTCAAAATTATATATATTTATTTGCATTGTGCACAGAGAAATAAGTATTTGATCCCCTACCAACCATTAAGAGTTCAGCCTCCTCCAGACCAGTTACACGCTCCAAATCAACTTGGTGCCTGCATTAAAGACAGCTCTTACATGGTCACCTGTATAAAAGACTCCTGTCCACAGACTCAATTAATCAGTCTGACTCTAACCTCTACAACATGGGCAAGACCAAAGAGCTTTCTAAGGATGTCAGGGACAAGATCATAGACCTGCACAAGGCTGGAATGGGCTACAAAACCATAAGTAAGACGCTGGGTGAGAAGGAGACAACTGTTGGTGCAATAGTAAGAAAGTGGAAGACATACAAAATGACTGTCAATCGACATCGATCTGGGGCTCCATTCAAAATCTCACCTCGTGGGGTATCCTTGATCCTGAGGAAGGTGAGAGCTCAGCCAAAAACTACACGGGGGGAACTTGTTAATGATCTCAAGGCAGCTGGGACCACAGTCACCAAGAAAGCCATTGGTAACACATTACGCCGTAATGGATTAAAATCCTGCAGTGCCCGCAAGGTCCCCCTGCTCAAGAAGGCACATGTACAAGCCCGTCTGAAGTTTTCAAATGAACATCTGGATAATTCTGAGAGTGATTGGGAGAAGGTGCTGTGGTCAGATGAGACTAAAATTGAGCTCTTTGGCATTAACTCTACTCGCCGTGTTTGGAGGAAGAGAAATGCTGCCTATGACCCAAAGAACACCGTCCCCACTGTCAAGCATGGAGGTGGAAACATTATGTTTTGGGGGTGTTTCTCTGCTAAGGGCACAGGACTACTTCACCGCATCAATGGGAGAATGGATGGAGCCATGTACCGTCAAATCCTGAGTGACAACCTCCTTCCCTCGACCAGGACATTAAAAATGGCTCGTGGCTGGGACTTCCAGCACGACAATGAACCGAAGCATACAGCCAAGGCAACAAAGGAGTGGCTCAAAAAGAAGCACATTAAGGTCATGGAGTGGCCTAGCCAGTCTCCAGACCTTAATCCCATCGAAAACTTATGGAGGGAGCTGAAGATCCGAGTTGCCAAGCGACAGCCTTGAAATCTTAATGATTTACAGATGATCTGCAAAGAGGAGTGGGCCAAAATTCCATCTAACATGTGTGCAAACCTCATCATCAACTACAAAAAACGTCTGACTGCTGTGCTTGCCAACAAGGGTTTTGCCACCAAGTATTAAGTCTTGTTTGCCAAAGGGATCAAATACTTATTTCTCTGTGCACAAAGCAAATAAATATATATAATTTTGGCAATGTGATTTTCTTTTTTTTTTTTTTTTTATATAATCTATCTCTCACTGGTAAAATTAACCTAGCCTAAAAATTCTAGACTGTTCATGTCTTTGACAGTGGGCAAACTTACAAAATCAGCAAGGGATCAAATACTTATTTCCTTCACTGTAATTCTAAATCAGTGGTAAATGGCCATTGACTGAAAATCAAATAAGAACTGGCTTAGTTGCCGATAGCAACCAATCACAGCACAGCTTTCATTTTCAAGAGCCAAATTTGAAACGAGCTTGCATAGTGTGATATAAGATGGCGACATCGAAGCAAAAAATTGCTTTTTCTATGTTGGAATCTGCAAGAACGGGGTTTGTCGTGGCAGTAGAGTGAAACTTTCAAAATTAATTTTGTAAATGTGTTCTGTATAAAAAATGCATTTCGCATTGGCTGATGCAATTAGAAACCACTGGCTGTTTATGTCATGGGAAAAATCTGGGCCACCTAAAGACATGGGATGAGACAGTGAGAAGGATTCAAGACGTGTACGACCAGGCTGACTAGTAAGAACAACAGGTGCACAAACCACGGTATGCCGTATCTTACGAAAACGCCGGCATTTTAAGCCATACAGATTACATCTTCTTCAAGAACTGAAACCAGACGACAAACCGAAACGCAGTGACTTTTGCATTGACTCTCAGGGCCGATTGGAATTCGCTGAAAGGTTGGTGTTCAGCGACGAGGCTACCTTTCATCTCAGTGGGAAGGTCAATCGCCACAATGTCAGAAATTGGTACTCAGAAAAACCATGCGCCCTTATCGAGCACAGGAGGGACTCACCCAAAAGTAATTGTGTACTGTAAAATGAGAAGGCACAAAGTCTACGGTCCCTTCTTTATCGCTGAGCATACTGTCAGTGGCCACTTCTACTTGGACATGTTAAAGGAATGGCTTATGCAACAGATAGACTATGTTTGGCAGATCTTCCTCTATCAGCAGGATGGTGCACCTCCACATTTTTATTTGGACGTTTGCCGATACCTGCCAGAAACAACGATTCATCACTATTGCGCTGGCCTCCACGATCGCCAGATCTAACATCCTACGACTTCTATCTGTGGGGTTACATCAATGACTTAGTATATCTGCCCCCCAGCCACAGGATCTGAATGACCTCAGACAACGCATCACTAAAACAGTGGAGTACATATCCGAAGATTAGGCTGGCATCCATCCAGACAGCACTAGACTACTGTCTAGACATCTGCCGTGTCACCAATGGAAATCACTTTGAACATTTGTAGTGCATAGAGAAAACTTGGATAGATAGTGTCTTTTCATGTTAATAAATTTGCTCATTACAACCCCATTCTTCAAAAAAGACACGTATTTCATTACAATTTATAAAAACAGCATTCTAATTATCAAAAAAACAAATCTATCTACCTTACAATCAGTACATTCTCTAATCTTAATAGTTTATCTTGCAATCTAGGTTTTATTGCTTCCACTTACCTTATCCTGTAGTTTAAGAGCTGAATAATCCTCCCCTGCTGCTCAGTAGCTCCTTCTCCTCTCTCTCATCGCAGCTGTCTGTTACCATGACGACAGTGACGCTACTTTGTAACTGCAGTGTAACATTTCCTGCTGCCGACCACACATCTTTCTGTTTCCATAAGTTTACAGTGATACAAAGTGAGTAACATCTACTACATTCACTTGTTAATGTTACCTCCATAGTAATCAATACATAGTTCTTTTTTTTTTAAATATATGTTTTTTAAATATATATATTTATATAATTTTAAGTTAGACCATCCGTGCTACTTAAACGGCTTTTAATCTAACCCACCATTTCACACTTATTTCATCTCATTGATTGCACTCATGATTTTATTGTAAATTTCTGTTACGTTTTCAAACACTGACGTCATCACTGATCTTTGACCTATACAGATTTGGCGGTTTTTTCTTCTGCTTTATCTGATGTGCTGTGTATATAAGCTGTAACAATCAGTGTGATTTTGCTTGGCCTGATGAAGACATCAGTTCGATGTCGTAACGCGTAGCCTACCTACCAATAAAACATATATTTATTCTATTTGCCTTGAGTATAAAAAACTTCATTTCAGCAGCGCCGGTATAGGTCCTTTTTTTGGTCTTTTTCTCGCATAAAATCAGTACTGTCATATTATGTGCAGGTTTTAGTCTATAAAGTAATTTGACCAGCTCATTCAAATACCATCATATCTCCAAAGGGAACCTGAATAAATCTAAACCTTAGCGTTGAATTTGTTGTTAGTTTTACTAGCCGATGAAATTCGGCACATTATTATCAAGAACAATGAGATAATCCATCATTTAAACCTGTATTATTTAATTAAAGTATTTTTATATCATTTTAATATATATATATATATATATATATATATATATATATATATATATATATATATATATAGACCTTGCTAAATATATATATATTTCATAACACAGGGGTATATGTACATCATTATAAAGATATCTGTATCCCATCATCCACCTCAATGTTTATGACATGTATTTTAAATTAAGTAAATAGTTTGAACCATAAGTAAATAATGGAATACAGGAATTACACGAAAGAACTATTCAATTCACAATAGCATAAATAAGTAACCTCACACCACATCATGCCTAATTTGAACACGACGTGGGTGATACCATCTGTTTATATCCTTACATACATAGATATGTATATAAGGATAGGGGACTATAGACCCCTAATAGTGAAAAAATCCAAGGTGGGCATGTGATGACCCAAGCGTCTGCACGTGAGAGTCCCACAACCGGGACACCCACCGTGCGGGGGCCCTCCACCCAGGGAAATGAACCAGGTCCCGACCACATGCAAAACAGACCATGCGATCGCCAAGAGTACAGCACATGCGAACCAAGGAATAATACAATTCCATGTGTGTGAAGTTATTATTATACATATAAGTGTATCAAGTGCAGGATTCAATATTATATATATTATCCTATATCATAGAAAATATATATTATAAAAATAATAATATTTAATAAGTGAAAAACAAAACGGACAAAAAAAAAACGAAAACACAAAGTGACCAAAAATATATATATTAAATTCAAAAAATCATGTGATATTATAAAAATTATATATAAAAAATTTTATACAATAAAACAAAAAATTATTAAAGAATGTAAAGATTACATCTGTAGGTTACAAGGTTAATTACATATGTTCTACATCACTCTATACAATAAAGTATAGAGAACATTATTACAAAGCAGATGTCCACCCTATTCATAAATGAGCAAGTCCCATTCCTGGATGGTCGTTGCATAGAATTATTCTTGTTGCACAAATTCATAGAGATCAATCTTCTCCTCATCATTATCACTTCCGCTATATAGTTGTCTGGTTATTCAGTTCATCAGGTAATCCTACTCATATCAGAGTCAATCAAACTGGATCTAGTCAGAGTAGTAATAGAATATTATAAATTATAAACATAGAATAATACTTACAAGAAGGATGCAAAGCTTTGAGATTCATTTAGACCTTTTGGGGACATAGTGTCCAAAGTCACAATCCATTTAATCTCCTTCCGCAAAAGGTCCCTGAAGACATCATCCCAACGATTCCCCTGATAGATTCGATCAATCCCCTTAACTTTGAGCAACCTCCAGTTTCTACCATGGTAGTCACTAAAATGTCTAGCAAGCGGCTTATTTCTATCACCAAAACCCTCTTTACAGTCACTATTAGTAATCCCTTCAATCTCACGAATGTGTTCCATCACGCGCACTTTCAGCTCCCTTGTGGTCATCCCCACATAAATTTTATTGCAGGGGCATTGCGCGTGATAGATCACACTCCGCACACAACAGTTAATAAAGTGTACTATGTTATATAATCTTGTTTGGTCAGACCCCAAAAAGGAATTTGTTTCCTCCATCACTGGACAAGCACCACAGGACCCACAAGGCACATTACCCCACCTCGGTCCCTTGGATCCAAATATGTACCTGTTCATGGGAGGAACATAGTGACTCCAAACTAGCATATCCCGTAAATTGGGGCTCCGACGCGGTGTCATGGCTGGGCTATCAGTCAATATTTTACACAGTCGTTTGTCCGTGTGCAATATAGACCAGCGTTTCCAAAAAATTTCGCAAATAGAGTTCCAATTCTTGTTATACCTAGAGATAAATCTCATAGTAGTATCATTGGATCGATTGTTTTTTTGTTTTGGGTTTCAGAAGATCGTTTCTATTCAAGGTCCTTGCATACTCCTATTTCTGTTTAACATGAGCATTGTCTTAACCTCTCCTGAGAAATCTCTGTTAGATCTTTAGATCGATTCTCAAAACAGGTATCGGAGGAACAAATACGTCTTGCACGTATAAATTGTTCCCGCGGAATAGCCTTAATGACCTTTCTTGGATGGGAGGAGTCAGCCTTCAAATAGGAATTTATGGAGGTATCTTTCCTAAAAATATTCGTGACTACCTGACCATCAGATTCAATCAGAATTCTCAGGTCCAGGAAGTCTATTTCTGTCCGACTATATTTACTAACAAGTTTGAATTTCATATCATTCTTGTTTAGATAGTCCAAAAATAATAACAGATCTTGCTCACTACCCTGCCATACGAACAGCACATAATCTATAAACCGCCTCCATGAAATCACAGAGAGCTTGTAAGGGTTGTGTTCACCCAGGATCATTTGTCGTTCCCTAAAGCCCATGAAAAGGTTAGCGTATGATGGGGCACACGTAGCCCCCATGACCGTATTACTGCTCTGTAGGTAATATTTGTCCTTGAAAACAAAGAAGTTGTGACAAAGCACAAATTCCAGTAATGCAAGGACAAGCTCGACAAGATCAGGTGCTACATTCCCAGTCTGTAAGAAAAATCTGCATGCTCGTAAACCATGGTTGTGATTAATGGAAGTGTATAGTGACTCGACATCACTCGTGACACTGTACATATCATGTTCAAATTTTAAGCCCTCTAGAGATAACAGGATATCAGGAGAGTCACGGGTATAAGAAGGGAGAGTCTCAACATGTGGTCTAAGGTAAAAATCTTTAAATCTGCACGAAAGTTCACACAGACCCGGGAGGCACTTAACATCCTTATGAACTTTTGCCAAAAAGTATAATGTGGGAATTTTAGGTTCTTTCACCATCAACCCCTCATATACCTCCTTAGTGATAATTCCATTGGTAACAGCCCTATTCAGAATTAGTTTGAGTTTGTTTTTAAATAAAGAAGTAGGATTATGATCAAGAACCCTATAAGTTTGAATGTCATTTAACTGCCTCTCGTTCATACATGTCACTAGGCCATGTCACAATATTACCCCCTTTGTCCGCAGGTTTAAATATATCTTTCATCTGTTTTAAATCCTTCAGTGCCCTACGTTCAGCTGGGCTTAGATTGTTATTAAAATTGGTCGGTATCTTTCTCAATTCCTCAGTTACCAGCCGAACAAAAATATCAACCTGCGGACAAAGGGAAAGGGATGGTAAAGTGGTGGATTTTTTCTTTGTGCATGATGGAAAACTTGAACCTGACCATTCCTCCCCTGATTCTGATCTAATAGTGACTCCAATACTTTCAATGTCTCCCTTTCCACATCACTACTGGGAATGAATTGATCTGGGTTCAAAAAATGTCTTTTCAATAGCAGCCTCCGATCCAATAGATGTACATCTTTCACCGCTTCAAAAAAATCAGAATTGGCTGCGGGAGAAAATGCTAACCCCCTTCTTAACACAGAAAATTCATCATCAGTAAATTGTCGCTCAGAGAGATTAATTACCTCTAATGTTTATTTGTCTTTTTCTTGTTCTCGCTGACCCCTCCATATTTCCTTTTGTTTTGCTAACTCTGAGTATATATTTGGGATTGTTCTATAAATTCCTTACCGATCTAGTGCGGGGATCTGTCTGTCTAAAAAACGATCTCCTTGAATACTCTTGATGGAAGACACTGAGGAGGATCGTGATGAAGAATATGATCTTCTCGATTTTTGCCATTTATATGCCGTATTAGTCTGGTAATCCGATATATCTCTTTTGAATTTGATAACCTTGTTAGCCTGTATTTCACTCTCCCACTTTTTAAATTCCTGATCTAGTTCACTTTCAAATTCCTTCAAGGAATTTTCATTTAGTAATCTTACTCATGCCCTGATGTACTCCTCACAGATTACATATACCCTGATGTACTCCTCACAGCTTACATATACCTCACAGTTAACATATACCCTGATGTACTCCTCACAGCATACATATACCCTGATGTACTCCTCACAGCTTACATACACCCTGATATACTCCTCACAGCATACATATACCCTGATGTACTCTGCACAGATTACATATACCCTGATGTACTCCGCATAGATTACATACACCGTGATGTACTCCTCGGATATTACATATACCCTGATGTGCTTCTCACAGATTACATATACCCCAATGTACTCCTCACAGATTACATATACCCTGATGTACTCCTCACATATTACATATATCCTGATGTACTCCTCACAGATTACATATACCCTGATGTATTCCTCACATATTACATGTGCCCCCACATTATGAACTGAATCACCAGTAATACCCCAAACATAACTACTACCAAGCAAAAGCCTGGCTCCAAAAGCCAAAAGACGCTGCCTCAATACTGAGCCCTACACTGTGCCCAAACAGCAGTTTACTAACACATATATGGTATTGCTATAACCGGGAGAACGCTTTTAACAATTTTTGGGGTGTGTGTCTCCAGTGGCACAAGCTGGGCACAACATATTGGACTCCGAAAAGGCATATCTGTGGAACAATTGCAATTTTTACTTTTTACCATCCGCAGCGCATTCATTTCTTGAAAACACCTGTGGGGTCACTTTTGGGGGGCTTCCACTGTTTTGGTCCCAAATGTGTTTTGCAAATGAAACATGGCGCCCAGAAACCAATCCATCAAAATCTGTGCTCCTTCCCTTCTGAGCAGTTTATGAGCACATATCGGGTATTTCCGTACTCTGGAGAATTTTCTTTACAAATGTTGGGGGGGGTTTTCTCCTTTATTTGTTAAGAAAATGAACAATTTCGAGATAAAACTACATCTTATTGGAAAAAAATAATCTTGAGTGTGCGGTGTGATAGCTTATTTTTTAGCAGGGCTAGCTGTAGTTTTTGTTAATACCATTCTGCGATACATGTGAATTTTTTTATCCCTTTTTGGGGAGCTAAGGTGACAAAAAAATCTGGCATCTTTTTATTATTTATTTTTTTGTACAGCATTCACCGTGCGGGTTAAATAACATAAAACGGGTGAAATCAAATGATCTTTGATTCCACCCGTTGCAGTAAGGTGTCGGCTGTATTACACAGCCGACACCAGTTGAGTATGGCGTGTGCCCAGCCCGTGAGCGTGCTCCATACTTCCCTTTAACGCTTTGTACGTACATGTAGGTGACAATGCGTTAAGGTAGGGGTTTATGTGTCATTTTTACTTCATTTATTTTTGTTTGTTTTTTAATTTTTCTGGTCTTTCCATCAGAAAAGATATTTGGGGAACTTTTATCATTTCATTTTATTTTTTTTAAACTTTACATTTCCTCTGTAACTGGCGCTTTACAGCAGGGTCTAGTTAGATACAGCAGCAGCCTCGTACTACTGGCATCTCTGCGATCATATGACTAGTCACATGACCACCGGGATCAATAGAGGCAGCAGCGCTCATTGAGCATTGTGTACGTGAGTGCAGAGAAGACAAGTGGTAAAAAACACTTTTGTCTTCTTTTCAGGGTTCCTGGCAGTCTCTGATGACCGGGCACCCGACATTTAGCTGCTCAATCACTCAGGCAGCAAACTTAAACCTGCACCGTATATATACAGTGGACAGTCCTCAACCGGTTAAACATCATTTTAGGAGTCAATCAAAATGAAAAAAACACATACATTTTGGTTATTTCCTTTGTACTTTGTCATTTGTTAGGTTCTTCCATTACAAATCTTCTAATAATAACAGCTGAGAAGAAAGAACCTCATTATAGTTCTATATTTAATATGATCCAGGGCCAAGAATTGAGCTATTCGAAAACACACAAGGTCCCCATGACAACTCTGCACACAAGTCACCAGGGGACATGTTGTCTTCAGGATATTTCCGTAGTACAACCTTAGGCTGCAATATCAAGCAATCAGATCTCCGCTGTAATACACTATACACTAAATAGCTATTTGGAACATGTCTTCTATAAATTGACACTAACTTTTCAAACAACTTGTGGTAATCTAATAGTATTTCTGATATATATCAACTTTGTAATTTACTTACTGTTATCGTTTAGCTGTTTTATCCATGAAAATTTTATGCGAAATTAGTCCCACTAGGTGAGAGACACACGGACGCTGCTGCTTATAGAAGTCTACAGAAAAGGTAGGGGAAGCAGAAGGATGGAGCAGGAGCACAAAGACACAGATTCTGTAGTCAATAAAAGTCTTTGAAGAGGAGAGGGGGAGCAGAAGCAGAGAGAGTAGACATAGGCTGCTGGTAAGAGTATATGTCACCTCTGTGCTGGATTTTCCGCTACACTGCTCCTTACTGCTGTATGCTGCTGCAGCTTCTAAGGGTGTGCTACAGAGAGATAGTAGACCAGGGTGACTCTGTGTGCAGTGTATAGAAGACATGATAGCAGTTAGGCTCCACCCACTACCTCAGGGAAAACTGAGATTTAAAGATAGAGCCTGCAGGTGGAAAACTGCTAAAAGAATGCCATATAAAAGTCATGTAATGGCCAGAAATAGTGTTATTCATCCTGTACACACATATGACTGATATTATTCTGAAAAGTCATCTAAAAATTAGGTATGCTTTAAGGGTCTTTATGAAGTTTTCAAAGTGGGTTTAAAGATGTTGTTTTTTTTTATATTGGATTAAAAAAATCAGATCCATGATTATTAGGAAGCACCTATTTTAACCAGTTGCTGACTACCCATAGATTATAAATGTCCTGGTGGTCCACACCTATCTCTGCAAGGACGTTTTAAAACATCCTGCTGAGTTTTCTCCTCTCCAACTCTCCCACTCCATCACAGTTAAATATATCACATATTTTATTACACAATGTCGAAGCCCTATATGTTCTGAGAAAAACAAGACCAAATAAATATAGGTTGGCAGAGAAATAGAATAATAATTTGCTATTAAATTGTCACATGACTAAAACTTGAATGAGGCCACTTCAATTCATTAGGTTCACATTATCAGGACTTGATAGGACCCTCTTTCCCCTTAGAACAGCCTGAATTCTTAGTGGAATGATATTACTATGTACTGGAAACCTTTATTACAGATTCTGATTATTAACTTCACTCTGTCTATTCCACTACATCCCAAAGATGATCTATAAAATTGAGACCCGGTGACTGTTCAGCCATTTGGATATGCAGACCTCATTATCATGTCCATGAATTCATCCTGTGATTTGTCTCATGACACATTATCTTGTTAAATTTAGACTGTGAGCAATATTAGACTGTAACAATATTAAGTTAAGATTGTGTATGCCTTATTAGTATTAAACGGCCAAATGTGTTGGCAGAGAACAGACTTCATTACCAGACAAGGTTCTGTTTTTCCAAAAAAATAATTTTATTAAAGAGAACCTTTCACCTCCCCATACATGTGCATCATGTAATTGGGAGGGCTGCACAAACTCTGGGGCCCTTTAAAAAAAATTCTACCTCCCTCCGTTGTTTAGATATAGGTCCCGTTATATTTGGCGGCTGATATTTAACTAACCCCCTTAACAGTCAACGGGACGTGTACTGTCAAGGGGGCGTGTTACTATGGCTGTGACACTATCCAATCAGATATGGACAGTGTTACAGCAAAAGCGAAGAGAGAGAGAGTGTGCGCACATGCTCTCTAACTCTTCAGCTTTGAAGATCAGTCTTCTGCCGAACTGGCAAGGGGGCGTGTCACTACTACAGACAGTGTAAAGAGCTGTGGAAAGGAGAGTGCGCATGTGCGCTCTCATTTCTTTAGCTCTTGTGAGAGATCAGTCTTGTACTTTGTCTGCCGAACTGGCAAGGTGGCGTCATTGCTACGGACAGTGTTAAAGGAGCTGGGGAGCGCTTACACTGTCCGTATCAGAGAGACGCCCCCTTGCCAGTCAAGCAGAAGACTGATCTTCAAAGCTGAAGAATGAGAGAGCGTGCGCACAGGCGCCAGGTATAACGGCACCGATATCTAAATAACGGAGGGACGTAGAAAAAAAGTGTAAAGTGCCCCAGAGTTTGTGCAGCCCTCCCCATTACATGCTGCACTCAGCTGCACATGTATGGGGAGGTGAAAGGTTCTCTTTAAGTCAAGCTTTATGTAATAAATTAATAGTGGAGGACTGATTGTAGACCAGAATCCTAGACTGTCATGGATTTATTTTAAAGTCTTATACAAAGCGTTATAAAGCTGGAATGGAGTCAAAAGGCTTGGCTTAAACTTCTTCCTGCTTGATCCACTTCTGACTTGTGTCTGCATGTGTGTTTCCAGCCTAATACGAATGTTATAAATTTGTCAACTTTTCTTTTGTGAAACAAAATCCCAATTTTTTTTTAAATCCTAACAGAAAATCCTAACAAGAACTCTGAGGGAAACTTCACATTATTGCTAAATTATAAAGTGATGATGCAGCAGTCTTCAGGAGAAAACCTCATTACCCTTAATATACATCCAGGACTTCACATTAAAGACCTATCATATAATTTCACTAATCATGAGGAACCTTCTACTATCCAAACACAAGGTTTCAATGTGGTAAATAGTTCACAAAAATCTCAGGTCTTTTAATAAACAGAAGAATTCACACAGGAGAGAAGCCGTATTCATGTTCAGAATGTGGAAAATGTTTTACAGTTAAATCAAGTTGTGTTATCCATAAGAGACGTCATACAGGAGAGAAACCGTATTCATGTTTAGAATGTGGGAAATGTTTTACAGATAAATAATCACTTGTTACACATGAGAGAAGTCACACAGGAAAGAAGCCGTATTCATGTTAAGAATGTGGGACATGTTTTACATTTAAATCAAATCATGTTAAACATGAGAGAATTCACACAGGAGAGAAGCTGTATTCTAGTCCAGAATGTGGGAAATGTTTTACGTATAAATCAGGTCTTGTTAGACATGAGAGAATTCACACAGGAGAGAAGCCGTATTCATGTTCAGAATGTGGGAAATGTTTTACAGATAAATCACATCTTGTTATACATGAGAGACGTCACACAGGAGAGAAGTCGTATTCATGTTCAGAATGTGGGACATGTTTTACAGATAAATCAAATCTTGTTACACATGAGAGAAATCATACAGGGGAGAAGCCGTATTCATGTTCAGAATGTGGGAAATGTTTTACAGGAAATGCAAGTCTTGTAACACATGAGAGAAGTCACACAGGAGAGAAGCCATATTCATGTTCAGAATGTGGGAAATGTTTTGCATTTAAATCAAATCTTGTTAGACATGAGAGAATTCACACAGGAGAGAAGCTGTATTTATGTTCAGAATGGGAAATGTTTTACAGATAAATCACATCTTGTTATACATGAGAGACGTCACACAGGAGAGAAGTCGTATTCATGTTCAGAATGTGGGACATGTTTTACAGATAAATCAAGTCTTGTTACACATGAGAGAAATCATACAGGGGAGAAGCCGTATTCATGTTCAGAATGTGGGAAATGTTTTACAGGAAATGCAAGTCTTGTAACACATGAGAGAAATCACACAGGAGAGAAGCCATATTCATGTTCAGAATGTGGGAAATGTTTTACACAAAATCAGGTCTTGTTACACATGAGAGAAATCACACAGGAGAGAAGCCATATTCATGTTCAGAATGTGGGAAATGTTTTACAGATAAATCAGCTCTTGTAACACACAAGAGAATTCACACAGGAGAGAAGTTATATTTGTGTTCAGAATGTGGGAAATGTTTTACTACTACAGGCATTCTTAGGGCTCATCAGAGAAATCACACAGGGGAGAAGCCATTTTGATGTTCTATTTGTGGAAGATGTTTTACAAAGAAATTTACATTTTTGGAACTCCACAGAGAATTCGCATGGAGTAGAAACCATAATCTTGTTTAGAATGTGGGAAATGCTATAAGTGCAAAAAAAAAATAGATTTTAAACACATCAGATTATTCACAAACTTTAACCCCTTAACCTCTTCCCGCGCTGCGCCGCAATAGTACGTCCTGCAGAGGGGTTAGTTCCCGCATCCAGACGTACTGTTGCGTAGTAGTTCCCTGCGCACACTGTCCTGACGAATAGTGTCCGGGAACCGGGAGGTCAGCTGTCCCTAACAGCTGACACTCCAGCCTTGCCGGTCATCGGACCATCGCCGCTGATTTCGGCAATTAACCCCATAAATGCGGCGACGGATTGCCGTCGCCGCATTTAAGTGGTTTGAAGCACATCAGCAGCCCCCACGAAGTGATCGTGGGGGCTACCGATGCTTGTCGTGGCAATCGGAGGTCAGATAATGACCTCCGGGTTGCCATGTACGGAAGCCTCGGAGGAGCAGCCTCCGGCCGCTCCTCTGAGACTTCCTGTCAGTGTGACTGTCACGTCACAATGACAGTTGGAGTGCATTACACTACGTGTGTAGTGTAATGTACTCCAGCAGCGATCAAAGCTGCAAGTTTAAGTGTCCCCTAGTGGGATAAGTGAAAAAAGTAAAAAAAAGAATAAAAATGTTTTTAAAAAAAGTGTAAAAATAAAAGTTATAAGTTATATAAACAAACACTTCATTTTTTTCCTATAATAAGTATTTCATTATAGGAAAAAAATGAACACGTTAAAAAAAGTACACATATCTGGTATCACCGCGTTCGTAACGACCCCAGCTATAAAACTATAATGTTATTTTTCCCGCACGATGAACACCCCAAAAAAAATCAATAAAAAACTACACCAGAATCGCTCTTTTTTGGTCACCACCCCTCCCAAAATAGAGAATAAAAAGTGATCAAAAAGTCGCATGTACCCGAAAATAATACCGATAAAAACGACAACCCGTCCCGTAAAAAACAAGCCCCTACACCGCTTTTTTGATTGAAAAATAAAAAAGTTATGGCTCTCAGAATATTGTGACACAGAAAATAAATGATTTTATAAAAAAGTGATTTTATTGCGCAAACGCTGCAAAACATAAAAAAACCTATATACATATGGTATCGCTGTAATCGTACTGACCTGCAGAATAAAATATAATGGTCATTTATAGTGCACGGTGAACGGCGCAAAAAATAAACTAAAAAACATTGTCAGAATTGTTTGTTTTTGGTCACCCGGCTTGCAAAAAAATATAATAAAGAGTGATCAAAAAAATCACATGTACCTCAAAATGGTACCAATGAAAAGTACAGATTGTCCCGCAACAAATAAGCCCTCACGCAGCTTTGGTGGTGAAAAAATAAAGAAGTTCTGGCTCCCAGGAATATGGCGATGCAAAATGTGCAGAGCGTTCTAAAAGCGGGTAACATCCGACACCATTTATCAGTGCGACGCCGGCCACACATCTATGAATTATTATTTATTTACCGCATTATTATACACTCTTATTATGCCCTGATGTTCTCCGCACAGATTACATATGCCCCCACATTATAAACTGAAATACCAGCGAAACCCAAAACAGAAAAACTACCAAGCAAAATCTGCGCTCCAAAGGCAAAATGGCGCTCCCTCCCTTCTGAGCCTTGCAGCGTCCCCAAACAGCAGTTTGCGCCCACATATATGGCATCACCATACCCGGGAGAACCCGCTTAACGTTTTATGAGGTATTTGTCTTCAGTGGCACAAACTGGGCACAACATATTATGCACTAAAATGGCACATCAGTGCAAAATTGTAATATTCACACCATCCGCTGTGCATTAACCCCGTTTGAGCACTATGACTTAATAGCACGTCATGGTGCAGGGGTGATGTATGGAGCGGGCTCACGCGCTGTGCCCGCTCCATACGCTGCGGGCGTCGGCTGTGTATTAGAGCTGACACCCAGGACTAAGGGACAGGGACAGCGATCGTGCCGTTACAGAAGCCTGTAAGAATAACAATATACTGCAATACATTAGTATCGCAGCATATTGTACCCGCGATCCAATGATCACTGGTACAAGTCCCCTAAGGGGACTAATAAAATGTGTAGAAGAATTCAAGTTATTAGTAGTGAGAAAGAAAAAAAAGTTACAAAGAAAAACCTTTTCCCATTTTTCTTCAAAAGTAATGTAAAAATATAAACAGAATTGATATCGCTACGTCCGTAAAAGGCCGAACTATTACAATATGCCATTATTTAACTCGCACGGTGAACACCGTAAAAAACTTCAATAATTTAAACTGCCAAAATCGCTGTAGTTTTCGTTTTTACTGCACGGCGAAAGCTGTAAAAACGAAAACCCCAAAAAATGGAATCAGATTTTTTTCCTATATTACTATATTTTCCTATTTTTTTTTCAGTTTCCCAGTACTTTTTATGGCACTTTAAATGGTATCAATAGAAACTACAATTCCTCCCGCAGGAAATAAGCCCTCACATCACTCTACTGACGGAAAAAGAAAAAAGTTATGGCTCTTGGAAGGCGGGTAGTGAAAAACAAAAATAAGAAAGCAAAAAATGGATCAGTCCTGAAAGGGTTAATTCATTTCTAATGAAAAAAATGTTTGATCACATGTGGGGTATTTCCGTACTCGGGAGAAATTGCTTTATAAAAATTGGTTGTTTATTTCTCCTTTATCCCTTGTGAAAATGAGAAAATGCAACATTTTAGTGGAAAAAAATTGTGATATTAATTTTCTCCGCCTAATTCTAATAAATTCTGCAAAAGACCCGTGGAGTCTATATTCTCACTATACCCCGAGAAAAATTCCTTGAGGGGTGATTCCAAAATGGGGTAACTTGGGGGGCTTCCACTGTTTTGGTCTCTCCAGGGCGTTGCAAAGGCGGCATGGCACCGAAAAACAATCCATCAAAATCCGTGCTCCAAAATCCAAATGGCGCTACTTCCCTTCTGAGCGCTGCCATGGGTCCAATCAGCAGTTTATTACCACATATGGGGTATTGCCGTAATCAGGAGAAAATGCTTTACAAATGTTGTGGTTCTTTTTTTCCTTTATTCCTTGTAAAAATGTAAAATTTCTATGCTTTTTCAGAAAAAAAGTTGATTTTCATTTTCACTGCCTAATTCCACTAAATTCTGCAAAAAATCTGTGTGGTCAAAATGCTAACTATACCCCTAGATAAATTCCTTGAGAGGTGTCGTTTCCAAAATGGGGTCACTTTTGGGGGGTTTCCCCTGTTTTGGTCTCTCCAGGGCGTTGCAAACGCGACATGGCACCGAAAACGAAGCCAGCAAAATCCGTGCTCCAAAATCCAAATGGCACTCCTTCCCTTCTGTGCCCTACTGTGGGTCCAATCAGCAGTTTATTACCACATATGGGATATTGCTGTAATCAGGAGACATTGCTTTACAAATGTTGGGGTGATTTTCTTCATTATTCCTCGTAAATATTAAAAATTTCTATGTTTTTTCAGAAAAAAAGTAGATTTTAATTTTCACAGACTAATTCCAATATATTTAGTGAAAAATCTGTGTGGTCAAAATGCTAACTATACCCCTAGAAAAATTCCTTGATAGGTGTAGTTTCCAAAATGGGGTCACTTTTGGAGGGTTTCCCCTGTTTTGGTCCCTCCAGGGGGTTGCAAACGCGACATGGAACCGAAAACCAATCCACCAAAATCCGTGCTCCAAAATCCAAATGGCGCTCCTTCCCTTCTGAGCCTTGCTGTGGGTCCAATCAGCAGTTTATTACCACATATGGGATATTACCGTAATCGGGAGACATTGCTTTACATATGTTGGGATGCATTTTCTTTATTATTTCTTGTAAATATTAACAATTTCTATGTTTTTTCAGAAAAAAGTAGATTTTCATTTTTACAGACTAATTCTAATAAATTTAGCGAAAAACCTGTGCGGTCAAAATGCTAACTATACACCTAGATAAATTCCTTGAGGGGTGTAATTTCCAAAATGGGGTAACTTTTGGGGTGTTTCCACTGTTTTGGCACCACAAGACCTCTTCAAACCTGACAAGGTGCCTAAAATATATTCTAAAAAAAAATGAGGCCCAAAATCCACTAGGTGCTCCTTTGCTTCTGAGGCCGGTGCTTCAGTCCATTATCACACTAGGGCCACATGTGGGATATTTCTAAAAACTGAAGAATCTGGGCAATAAATATTGAGTTGCATTTCTCTGGTAAAACCTTCTGTGTTACAGAAATAAATACCAAAATTATCGACAAAATTTTTTCACTAACATAAAGTACAACATGTCACGAGAAAACAATCTCAGAATCGCTTGGATAGGTAAAAGCATTCCAACGTTATTACCACATAAAGTAACACATGTCAGATTTGGAAAAATCGGCTGGGTCCTGAAGGCCAAAACAGGCTGGGTCCTGAAGGGGTTAATGACCAGCTAATTATAGGCCTTAAAGGGAATGTGTCGCTAGAATTATTATTATTTTTTTTTTAGTTAAACAATTATTATTTAAGTGATTACACATTGTTTTAATTTTTTCACAAGTCAGGAAATATTATAAATTAGATTCTAATTTATAACATTTTCCATGTGCTGGTCACTAGAGGGAGCAGTTCCCAAAATTGCAGCATGGTCAATGTGGTAAAGCAACCTCATTGCTTTATGCTGCAAATTTGGGGTAGACACACTCCCTCTCGTGTCCTCACACAAGGGGCTCCCTTATTCTGGCTAGAGCCAGGAGAAGGAGGGGGTTGAATCTTCAAACCTCCTACACTGTGTGCTGCCATTTTCTGAGCATAGGAGGATTAGATAGAGTGCTAAGCAGACAGTATAACACCAACACGAACATAACACACACATAACACACACATCACATACACGAACATAAATTACCTGCTCCTGCCGCTTCCGCCATGCGCCTTCGCTTCCTTGGACATATGGCCGGAAGCCGCGGCCGGAATTCGTCATCTTACTGTCCGGCCGCATTCCATCTCTGTATGTGTCGTTAATCGACACATACAGAGATGAAAAAAAAATGGCAGCCCCCATAAAGAAGTAAAAGTAAGAAAAAAAATAAGTACAACACAAGAACACAAATAAATAACATTTATTTTAATATCATACTAAAAGCAATATTATAAGGAAAAAAAACTCATGACACCTTCCCTTTAATGACCAAGCTATTTTTTACGTTTTTCCATTGTCTCATTCAAAGAGCTATAACTTTTTTATTTTTGTCGACATAGCTGTATAAGGTGGGTTTTTAATTTTTTTCACGTATATTTTTTTGTTATTAACTTTATTTAACTTTTTTTTTTTTACTAGTCCCACTAGGGAACTTAACTTAGCGATCCTCCGATCGCTTTTATAATACACTGCAATACTTCTGTATTGCAATGTATTAGTGCCTGTCCATGTAATACATTGCAGTGTATTAGTGCCTGTCCATGTAAACCTAGCAGGCATATGCTACAGGCAGACCTGGTGGCCTTTATTAGGCACCCCGGCTGCCATAGAAGACACCGGCACTCTGCGATCATTCTCCCACCCTCTCTCCAAAACTCAGATGCGGCGCTCACTATTGAGTGACGCATCTGAGGGGTTAAACTGATATCAATCTCACCCGTTAGAGCAGGGATCGTGAAAAGGCGTATTGGCAGTCACTAACGGGTTAAACAGCCAATAAGAGTGTTTGTTTATTTTTTTTTGGGTGGAATTAGCCTGGATCTGCAAAACACCCAAATTATATTTACCTGTGATCAACTGTAACCGGGATCTATAAAGGAAAAGTATTGTGGATATAAGAAAGAAAAGAAGAGCCTGGCTTACTGACAAAGCAGAGAAGCTGAATTGTCACCAGGAACCTCGCGTCTTATTACTGTATTAATAAATTCCCCGCACTGCAGGAGAATCCAGAGTGACCGTAAGAACAATGTAAATGTTTTGTTTTTAACATATATGGATATTTTATATTTGACTTTCATTAAAACAGTATAAAAAGATGAAGGTGATGAAATTGAAGAAAAATAAATACTAACAAAGTAACTATCTAATTGAATAAAATAAATATTCACAGATTTATTTTCATAAAAGGAAATGTCATAAGTGTATTTATCACTGAATTAGAATCAAGGTTGGTGCCCAAAATCACGCCCACATGTGGCGAATGGCCACACAGTTTTACTTGTAATACCACAATATTTACCGGCTAAATTGTGTGTCCATTTGTCACCTATGTGGGTATGGTTGTGGTTGCCATTCTGTCTGTTCTTACCCTCAGGGTAGATTCACTTGCGGCAGATTTATAGTATACATTTCTGAAACTAAATAGTTCCATACATCTGAGTGGGGTTGTTTCTGTAGCACGCACATGGATTCTGAAATCACCATTCAGATGAGTGGAACAGCCGCAGACATATCTGACTCAAAACTGCTATTTGTGAACTGGAATCACATGCAGTGTAGCTCAAAAAAGCACATGAAAACTGCACCTCAAAGCCAGAAGTGGATCCAGCCAGAAAGAAAAGTGGAAGTCCTTCATTTATATTTCCCAATTCTTTTTATTACTCTTTTTAATACAAATCTCTGATTTGCCTAAAAAAAACTGCGTCTGATTCCAGACTTAGACATGATCCAGGAGGAACGTGTCTCATTTAAACCCTTGATGTTTGGTTTCCCTTTGTTAGTGAAATGTGTGGTATCACCATGCCGAGATCCAGAGCGCTTTCAGGCCTTCAGAAAGGTTATGGATGTCTATGATTCAGGAAAGGGAAAATGGTCAAACTATTAGGGGGGATTCACACGAGCGTGTATTCGGTCCGTGCGGACCGCGTGGTTTTCACGCGCCACGCATCGACCAATACAAGTCTATGGGGCAGTACAGTCCGTGCTTTTTGCACAGCGTTTGTTCGCTGCGTACAAAACGTGACAGGTTCAATAACTCTGCGCATTTCGTGCATCACGCACCCATTGAAGTCAATGGGTGCGTGAAAACCACGCAGGTTGCACGGAAGCACTTCCGTGCAAACCGACTGAAACAGCGCACCAGCTGTCAAAAGGATGAATGTAAACCGAAAAGCACCACATGCTTTTCTGTTTCCGAACATCCAAACGGAGAGTGTTTGAGATGAGCGAACTCGGACAAGCGAACCGAACTTCACCGGGTTCGGCCGAACTCGTTTTGGCCGAACCCGGCAAAAAAATGTCCGGTACGCGACGTCAGGACATAGTCACTGTCCAGGGTGCTGAAAGAGTTAAACTGTTTCAGCACCATGGACAGTGACTACCGATCCCAATAAACATGAACCTGTAAAAAAAAAACGAAGTTCGGACTTACCGATATCTCCCGGCTTCTTCCTCCAGTCTGACCTCCCGGGATGACAATTCAGTCCAAGTGACAGCTGCAGCCAATCACAGTCCAAGCACAGGCTGCAGCGGTCACATGGACTGCCGCGTCATCCAGGGAGGTGGGGGCCGATGTCAAGAGAGGCGCGTCACCAAGGACGCGTCACCAAGGCAACGGCCGGGAGGGCAGATCTCGGTAAGTACGAACTTTTTCTTTTTTTTTAACAGGTTGCTGTATATTGTGTTCGGCATTCACTGTCGAGGGTGCTGAAAGAGTTACTGCCGATCAGTTAGCTCTTTCAGCACCTTGGACAGTGACGGCCGTCGACTAGCCTCATCTCTATGATGGCGGCTGCGCGAAAATCACGCAGCCGCGCATCATACACGGATGACACACGCAGCTGTCAAATGTTTTTTGCGCGCGCAAAACGCTGCGTTGTTTGCGCGCGCAAAAACGCAACGTCCGTCTGTATATGCCCTTAGATGTCAATCATTCCACTGTCCAGAAAAACATCTACATGTGGAGATTTCAGACAACTGCTAATTGGTCCAGGCCAGTCTGTCTCAGTAGCAGAACACACGATGCTGAGAGAAGTTTCTGAGAATTCCAGAATTTCTTTAACCCCTTCCCAACCACCCTACATAGATTAACGGGCTGCAGAGCTTGTCCTTGTGCCTGCAGCCCGTTAATCTACGTGTGCTCCTAACAGAGCACACAGACGCTCCCTGCAGCCCGGCATCTCCCAGTACAGGCTGCTACTAGCAGCCTTAGTACTGGGGGAAAACATCAAGTCGGAATACAGCGGTGATCCGAACCGATTAACCCCTTAATTGCGGCAGTCAATAGTGACTGCGGCATTTAAGTTATGGCAACATCGACACCCCGTTACGCGATGGTGGGGCCTATTGTTGCGGGGGGGGGGGGCGATTGCTATGCCAGACGGAAGCCTAACAAAGGCTTCGGGTCTGCCATTTATTGAAGGCGATTACGTCCTGCCAGAAGCAGAACCTAATATGACTCCTGTCAGAGTGAAACTGACAGGTATAATACCCTGCAATTCATAAGAATTGCAGGGTATTATAACAACGATCCAACAATTGGATTTTCAAGTCCCTAGAAGGACTAAAAAAAAAGTTACAAAAAATGTACAAAAGTAAAATGTCAAAATAATAAAATTTAAAAATTGCCTTTTTTCCCTTATAAAGTCCTTTATTATTGGAAAAAATAAAATAAACTATGCATAATTGGTATCGCTGCGTCCGTAACGGCCTGAACTATAAACATATAATGTAATTTATCCCGCACTGTGACCGCCATAAAATAATTAAAAAACTATACTGAAATCGCTATTTTTAGTCACTTAAGCTCCCAAATAATTTTCATAAATAGGGATCAAATAGTCGCATGTACCCAAAAATTGTACCGATAAAAACTACAGTTTGTTCCGCAAACAACAAGCCCTCACACAGCTTTCCTGATAGAAAAATAAAAAAGTTGTGGCTCTTAGAATATGGCGACACAAAAACAACAATTTTTTTTAAAACCGTGATTTTATCGTGCAAACACCATAAAACATAAAAAAAACTATATACATATGGTATCGCCGTAATCGCATCGACCCGCAGAATACATTAAATATGTAATTTATAGCGCACGGTGAACGCCGTAAAAAAAAAAAAAAAAAGAATAAAAAACAATAGAAGTTTTGACGGCCTAATTCAGCAAAAAAAACTATTGGATCAAAATGCTCACTATACCCCTAGACAAATTCTTTTTAGGGCTGTAGTTTCCCAAATGGGGTCACTTCTGGGGGTTGTTCTCTGTTTTGGTCCCTCAGGGGATTTGCAAATGCGACATGACACCCGAAAACCAATTGAGTAAACTTGATCTCCAAAAGACAAATAGCGCTCCTTCGCTTCTGAGCCCTGCTGTGCGTCCAAACAGCCGTTTATTACCACATATGGGGTATTGCCGTAATCAGAAGAAATTGCTTTACAAATCTTGGGGAGCTTTTTCTTCTTTATTGCTTGTAAAAATGTATAATTTCTAATTTTTATTGAAAAAAATTTAGATTTTCATTTTTATTGACTAATTCCACATAATTCAGCAAAAAACCTGTGGGGTTAAAATGCTCACTATACCCCTTGATGAATTCCTTGAGGTGTGTAGTTTGCCAAATGGTGTCTTTTTGGAGGTGTTTCCACTGTATTGGCCCCACGAGATCTCTTCAAACCTGACATGGTGCCTAAAATATATTCTAATAAAAAGGAGGCCCCAAAATCCTCTAGGTGCTTCTGAGGCCTGTGGTTCAGTCCATTAGCACACTATAGCCACATGTGGGATATTTCTAAAAACTGCACAATCTGGGTAATATATATTGAGTTGCGTTTCTCTGGTAAATCCTTTTGTGTTACAGAAAAAAATTGATTTTTCGACAAAAAAAAGAAATTTGTAAATTTCTCCTCTACTTTGCTTTAATTCCTGTGAAATACCTAAAGTGTTAAGAAACTTTCTAAATGCTGTACTGAATACTTTGAGGGGTGTAGGTTTTAAAATTGGGTGACTTATGGGGGTTTCTATATATAAGGCCCTCAAAGCCACTTCAGAACTGAACTGGTACCTATAAAAATAGGTTTTGGTAATTTTCTTGAAAATGTGAGAAATTGCTGCTAAAGTTCTAAGCCTTGTAACGTCCTAGAAAAATAAAATAATGTTCAAAAAAAATGCAAATGTAAAGTAGACATATGGAGTATGTGAAATAGTAACTATTTTGTGTGGTATTACGATCTGTCTTACAAGCAGATACATTTAAAATTAGAAAAATCATAATTTTTGCTCATTTTCTTTAAATTTTGGTATTTTTCACAAATAAGCAATGAATTTATTGACCAAATATTTCCACTAGCATAAAGTACAATATGTCACGAGAAAATAATCTCAGAATCGCTTAGATAGGCAAAAGCATTCCAGAGTTATTACCACATAAAGTGACACGTCAGATTTGAAAAAATGGGGCTGATCCTGATGGCCAAAATGAGCTCGGTCCTGTAGGGGTTAAAGATATACCGCAGGTTTCAACACTCTTGATGTCTACCATTCCAAAAATGCTGCAAAAATGAAAACTGCATGGGGGTGTGCCAAAACAAAACCTTAGTTATCCGGAAAAAACTTCAGATCAAGACTATATGTTTGCTCGTGAACAGCTAGGCAAATAACATGACTTCTGGAACAGTCTGCTATGGAAAGAAGAATCAAAAAGTTATTTGTCCCCAGTACAAGAAGACATGTTTGCCATAAATTATAGACCGCATTTCACCAGATAGAAAACTGTAAATGAATGAGATCACGGTGGAGGAAATGTTATGGTTTGAGACTGCTAAACTGCATCAGGACCTGGGCAGCTCATCCTCCTAGAATCCACTAGTAAAGTGTGATTTTGCTGATTATTATGGTTTGGTCAATTTACTTTGTGCATTGTTGTGTGTTCTGTTAATTATTTGTGTTACTATACTGTTTATCCCATTGAAAGTTGTGCTACCAGGTGTGTCTTGTGCATGTATGCGTGCCTTGAGCAGCTGTTTGAGGGTGAATATCTGTGCACTAGATGCGGCATGTTGTGTATTTGGAAGCCCAGGTATTGAATCTAAATATTTAACGTGCAGCACTTAGGAGCATTGTAAACCTGGAGAGGAGTTTAGAGCTCACTTAGCAGGCACTGGCTGGGGGTTATGGTTTGTATCTGATCGTTGTAGTATAGTTAGTTTATATACATGTAGGAATTTGAGTCTTATATTGAGTTTTTTACAGGTGTATTTTTATGGTATGTCCTGTATGTAATTCATCCATACATTTTGTGGATTTATCACTTGTCTTTTTTATCTATTTTTATTCACAGATATTCACTTATTGTGAAGCAAATTGGACGTTTGTTGCAAGGGAGCAGAGGCCGTTGATTTCTTTGTATGGTATTCTCCAAAAAGTGGGCTATTATGTAAATCTCCATTTTTTTCACTTCCCCTTTTCCTAAATTATGAGGACACGTTTATTTATCATTAGGATATATGATTGCTGTGCATAGAGAGGTTTATTTCCTTGAACAAGTATATGTGGCAACCAATGAGGTTATAATACATACCAGCGCAATTCAGTTTACGTTTAACCCTTCAATTCTTTAGGATTTTGTACTATTAAAATCTCTAGATTTAGAGCTGATCTTGTTCCTAGTTGTTGTCACACCACTGTATTTGACGGTGTGGATGGACAACCTGGTTTGGGACATAGTCTCTGTTATGTATCTTTATCTTCATTGGTTTTGCCTTTTGGGATTATCCCTGCTGTGTTTTGTAATTTTGACAAACACTTTGGTCCTAGCTATGATATATATATCATGCTCCATCGATTTCGATGGAGTATGACATTTCTTTGCAGCGATTGTTCTCACTCTGAATTATGTATGTAGAATGAGGGAATTAGCGTCATAGTTACTGCTGGAATGCAAGCACCGTCGTGCACATGCGCCGTGGTTCTCCTATGACCTGAAGCGGTCCATTCAGCTGACCTTCCGGTTTGGGCGCCATCTTGAAGCATGGATGTGTGCGGACGCCACAAATTGTGAGCATTGCAACTCGGTACTGTACTATTCTGAAATTATATATGTACACTCATTGGCCTTTGCCCCTTTCCAATTATGTCTTGATTGCTGATTATACACTTTTACAGTTGTTCACAGTATATATATATATATGTATGATTCAATATTCATATGGTGTTTTATTGTGTATTTTGTACACTTCATCTCACTGACTCTGTAGGTGGGTTAAAGATTTCTAGATTTGGTATTTGTATTCACTAATTATAGATGTAATAAGTATTGATCAATTAGTGTAAGAAACAAAGAAGGTATAGGAGCTGAACTTTTTGGATTTTTCTACTACATTTGAGTGCTGCCTCTTCTCTTGCATTGTGATCAATTATTGTATGTACTTCCTATATAAACGTAACACTTTGCATTATGTGGTAGCTTGAGAAAGGTTCTGTCTTGAACCGAAACGTCGGACACTTGAGGTGAATAAAGCAACCATTTTTCATCTTCATTGAAGTCCTGGGGCCGTTCCTTGGTCCTCTGGTTCTCGCTCTATCTATATTTTATTTTTCTTAAAACTCCACTAGTATTGGTGGCGAGGTGTTGGGGCATTTTATATGTCTGATTTGATATGTAATATCTTCTATTGTAATATAAGAATGAAAAAAGACAGAAAAACTTAAGAAAAACCCATTTGGGTTTTGATAATAAAAACAATGTTTGATAAATGCCTGAAGTCGAGGGACTGACTCAAGTGTATGACTTTCATTAGAAAAACTAGAAGTGGAAAAACAGAAAACCAAGACTCCCATTCAGAGGCTGCGTGACAGGCGCGGACACACCACTATGCTGACGAGGAACTGCTATACCTCCTGCCCACGTGGTAATCTTCTTAAACGGGAACAGCAGGGATTACCACACAAACTAATTGTGGCATCCTAAGAAATCTGGACTAAGTTTTGCTAAACATTGGCTCATGTATGTTGGATACACAATGTATTTACAGTCTGGATGAAGATATTGAAAAACCCACAAGAAGAGACATGACGACACGTTTTCCAGACTTATAATATAAAGAAAATCTTATACTGGTGCTTTCTGCACCCAATGAAAAGCAAGTATACAAGAAACCATGAACAGTACTATAGGAAGTAAAGCTAAACACTCAAACCAGCACATAGTTGTTTTATTTTCAACATTCATGGAGAGAAGATCCATAACCATCACAAAACTGCATCCATGACCCCCACAGACCCCCCCTAGGAGCTCACTGGCCAATGAATATGATAGACATGATCAAAATAATTCATCGTCTCATGGAGGAGATGTCGCCGCCATCGGACTCTAGTTCCTATATCTCGTAGTGACACCAAATATTGTCATATTATTCCGCATTCCAGCATTTATACAGCGCCGTTATACTTCAGTCTGTATTTGAATGACCATTTTTTATCCCATAAATAGATTTTACTTTAAATGTAGATCCTGGTGCTGATAGCGTGCCGCTGCCTGCCGATACAGGACGTGACGTCACGCATTATTTCATACATCTAGTTGTTAATAGTGTCAGCAGAATCTTATATATTGTTCTACGTCACACTTATAACAATCAGAGCAGCAACAATCAGCAATACAGTGACTTTTATTAGATAGATAGACGATGTGACTTCTGGAGGGTTTTATATTGGAGCTGTGACTTGGATAAAGCGCCGGTCTAGTAAACAGGATCCTGAGTTCTCGTCTCAGCAGTGTCTTGTCCTTTCCATATGGTGAAGATTTTCCAGTAAATAGATTGTTACCTCTGTTATTGGTCTCGGGTGACATTTGTCAGATCAATGTTTATATGTAGAGATGAGCGTACTTATGAAAAGTTCGGTTCGGCTGGTTCGCCGAATTTCATGAAAAAGTTCGATTCGGACTGAACTAGTTCTGACCGAACCTGTAATACAAGAAAGCCCCTAAAAATCGTGTATAACACTGTTTAAAAGCCCTAGAAGCCCTGTATAACACTCTTAGGTCACCCATGAGTGTATCCAAGTACTTTTGAGCTGTCTTTAAGGCAAAGTTAGTGTCAAAGTTACGCCAACATGTATGGCTATAGGAAAACGGATGGGACACGGTGATAACTAACAGAAACCACTGCACTTGTGCATGTTGTATGCTTAATGCATTGTTAAAAAAAGGTACAAAAATTAACCATATTTGGCGGCAGATGCCTGCCAGGGTTCATACATATAAGGTGGTAAAAGAAGATGCAATGGCTTTTAACAAGCCCTAAAAAAAATTTACCCTTTATGGTGGCAGATGCCTGCCGGGGTTCATCCATACATGGATGTAAAAGCAACAAGCAATGGCTTTTGACAAGCCCTCCAAAAATTTACCCTTTTTATTGGCAGATGCCTGCCGGGGTTCATCCATACATGGATGTAAAAGCAACAAGCAATGGCTTTTGACAAGCCCTCAAAAAATGTACCCTTTATGGTGGCAGATGCCTGCCGGGGTTCATCCATACATGGATGTAAAAGCAACAAGCAATGGCTTTTCACAAGCCCTCCAGGCCTGCTTGTAGCAGACGGCAGTGGAGGTGTATTGGTGGTAGTAGAGGTAGCCAACAGACAGCAAGGGTGGTAGTAGTAGTAGTAGCAGCACATTAAAAGAGACTGGACAGTCATAGGACAAAGCCCTGTGGTGGGACTGGCCTCAGGCCTGCTTGTAGCAGACGGCAGTGGAGGTGTATTGGTGGTAGTAGAGGTAGCCAACAGATAGCAAGGGTGGTAGTAGTAGTAGCAGCACATTAAAAGAGACTGGACAGTCACAGGACAAAGCCCTGTGGTGGGGCAGGCCTCAGGCCTGCTTGTAGCAGACGGCAGTGGAGGTGTATTGGTGGTAGTAGAGGTAGCCAACAGACAGCAAGGGTGGTGGTAGTAGTAGTAGTAGCAGCAGCACATTAAAAGAGACTGGACAGTCACAGGAGGACAAAGCCCTGTGGTGGGGGCAGACCTCAGGCCATCTTGTAGCAGACGGCAGTGGAGGCGTATTGGTGGTAGTAGAGGTAGCCAACAGACAGCAAGGGTGGTGGTAGTAGTAGTAGTAGCAGCACATTAAAAGAGACTGGACAGTCACAGAGGACAAAGCCCTGTGGTGGGGCAGGCCTCAGGCCTGCTTGTAGCAGATGGCAGTGGAGGTGTATTGGTGGTAGTAGAGGTAGCCAACGCACAGCAAGGGTGGTGGTAGTAGTAGCAGCACATTAAAAGACACTGGATAGTCACAGGAGAAAGCCCTGTGGTGGGGCAGGCCTGCGTGTAGCAGACGGCACTGGGGGTGGATTGGTGGTAGAAGTAGTAGCAGCACCAACAGCGGCACATTAAAAAAAGAGTGGACAGGACAGAATCCCGTAGTAGCAGGCGGCAGTAGCAGGCGGCAGCAGCAGCAATGTCATATCTAATCAGTGGCATCAGGCACAGGGGTTTTAAAATCCTCACCGATCCACGCTTGATTCATTTTCAAAAACGTGAGATTTTCCAAGCTGTTGGCGGACAATCTTGTTCGCTTAGGGGTGACGAAGCCCCCTGCCGCGCTGAATACTCTCTCTGACGCTACACTGGAGGGTGGACAAGACAGTACACCCATGGCAAACTGGGCCAGTTCTTGCCAATGATCCAATCTGCTGACCCAGAAGTCCATGGGGTCTGGGATCAGCATTTCTGACGGAGAAACGGCACAGTACAGGTACGAGTGAACCTGGTTGTTTAGGTGCTGCACCTGGTGATGGTGAACATCCCTTTGGTGACTACGATGTGTGTCAGGTCGGGGTATTGGATGTAAAAATGTTGTCATCATATTTTCCAAACTGAATTGGCTGCTGCTGCCGCCTGTTGCAGAGGTAGCTCTGCCAGAGCCGGTGGAACGATGAGACAGTGGGGAGCAGAGAGTGGCCCCCCGGTCAGACATGCTTGCAGCAGGTGTTTGCCGTTTGAAAGCCGTGACAAGCTGGCTGCATAGCTTCTCTCGATAATAAGCCAATTTTGCCTCCCTCTCGGAAGGCGCAAAAAACTCCCCCATTCTGGCTTTATACCGAGGGTCTAAAAGTGTGGCTATCCAGTACTCATCTCTTTGCTTCATGCTAACAATACGACAGTCAGCGCTCAAGTAACGAAGCATACAGCTCACCATCCTGGCCAGCGTTTCAGAGGGCCCGGTTGGTTCCATCTCCGCCCCATACTGCCATGGTTGTCCATCATCAAGGTCGTCGTCAGACTCGTCATCACCATCAATGTCATGTTGTGCGGCTGCCTCGTCCCCTATCCCTTCCTGTGATTCCATCTCCAAATCCAGCTCCTCTTCAGGTCCTGTTTCCTCATCCTCATCCTCCTCCTCCTCCTTCTCAACATCCATAGCCAGATGTGATCCTTCCTCCATCCTTTGCTGAATCATCGCTGTGAGCGTTTGCACCATAATGAATATCAGCGGCATAACATCGTTCATTCCGCTAGCGTCACGGCTCACAAATCGTGTGGCCTCTTCAAAGGGCCTCAAAAACGCGACATGCGTTTCTAACCAGCTGCCAGTGCCTGAGCTCGAAATTACACTGGCTCCAAACGCTGCCCGTCTGCTGCATCAGGAAATCATTCACGGCTTTCCGCTGTTCGTACAGAGGGTCCAACAAGTGCAGGGTGGAATTCCAGCGTGTTGGAACGTCGCAAATCAGGCTGTATTCTGGGAGATTGTTTTGACGCTGCAAGCCAAGGAGGGCGTGCTTAAATGCATACGAACGTCTAAAGTGAACGCAAACCCTTCTGGACATGGCCAGCACACCCTTCAAACCAACATATGACTTTAAGAAGCGTGTTATGACCAGATTGATCACATGTGCCATGCAAGGAGCGTGTGTCAGGTGACCTAGACGCAGTGCAGCCACAACGTTCTTCCCGTTATCAGAGACAACATTTCCCAGTGTGAGTTTCAGAGGAGACAGCCAGCATGCGATTTCCTCCTTGATGCACAGCAGCAGCTCCTGCCCTGTGTGGCTTTTCTCGAACAGGCTCAGCAGGTGTAAGACAGCGTTGTGGCGCTTCACCTTGCACCTATGAAAAGAGGAGGAGTGGAAGATACGCTTTGTCCTGTCGGGGACGGGAAGACCTCCATTGAGGAGGGCAAGGAGGAGGAGGAGGAGTAGGAGGATGGTAGGCGCCTGGTGTCCAGAGTTGAACCAGAAAGATACAAGCGTGGAGGTGGTAATGCCTGGCATTGCTGCGGTGGTGCATCGGACTGCAAAATATTGACCCAGTGGGCAGTGAAAGACGTGTAGTGTCCCTGCCCATAGTTGCTGCTCCACGTGTCGACGGTGGCATGTACCCTGCTGCACACGGATAATTGCAAGGACTGGCACACCTTTTCCTCCACGTGCTTGTGCAAGGCAGGGACAGCTGTTTTGGAGAAGTAATGTCGGCTAGGTATTCGCCACCTAGGCTGAGCGCACACCATCAATTGCTTGAAGCCGGCGGAGTCGACCAGGTGGTACGGCAGCGACTGCACCACCAACAACTTAGCCAGGTGTGAATTAAGCCGCACGACAAGTGGATGACTGGGTATATATTGTTGCTTATTGGACAACGATTCCGTAATGGATAACTGACGGGACGTAGGAGGAGCACTAGATAACAGTGATGATTATGATGACAACAACATGGTGGATAAGGCCTGGCTACTACTTAGATGACAGGGACTCGGAGCAGCAGCGGCAGAGGGGTCTTCATTAGATGTACATGATGATGGTGGGGCATGTCGATTGTCCCACATGGCCTTGTGATGCTGCTCCATGTGTTTACGTAGAGCAGTAGTTCCTACATTGCTGCCCTGCCCACGCCTTACTTTCTGCTTGCAGATACGGCATTGTGCCATGTTTTCATCCTCCGGGAAGGTAAAGAAAAATTGGCACACGGCAGAGTACTGTCAAAAATATTTTTAATTATCTTTATGTGTGAACATATATTGCTTTTGTGAAAGTGATTAGAATAGGTTTCAAAGATAACATTTTGCATGGACTCCATCTTGTATGGTAGGCATCCATTTTTGGATCATTGGAATCTATCTTTTGGCCTGAAGGAGCCATCTTGAGGTTAATAAGTAAAAAGTAAATATCAGCAGATGTCCTGAAGCAATTCTATGCTATGTGTTCTTGAATTTAATGTTTTATTACTCTTTTAAGGAGCAGATCAAATAGCCTTGGCCGAATGGACAATGACACTGTTTACCATAAGTCAGCCTTGGATTCAGGCCTCTGTTTAATTAATTTAAACTTCTCTGCAGTCTCCATTCTCTAGTGAGATAAGAAGTAGAGACAAATTAACTTGTGTATCTGAAATGTGTGTCTTCCCATGGGACAAGGTTCAGGCCACCTGGGGCTTGGAGGGTGAAGAATTATTATAATGCATTGATATAATTCTTATTGCCTGAATCAGAGTCATTATCATATTGTAGATCATTGGCTGAAACCAAAGCCTACACCTTTCCTGTCATTATACCATATGTGGAGTTTTGGGATATTACCATATATAGAATGTTTATGTTTGCAAGTATAAGGTTACCACCTACTCTCATTTTCCTATAAATAAAGATGGATCGCCCCCTGTGGGCAGAGATCATTTGAACACTGAAGCTGCGTGTCATGGTCTCTCTCCGGCCTCTCTCAGATCCACCATTGAGAGGGCATTCACTAATTTGGAGCTCATAGACAAATGCAGATAATGTCCAACGTTAACGGACATACTAAATTCTGCAGCGACATTACTTGGGGGCTCTTGTCCGGGATTCTCAACACAGATCGAAGGCGACAATCGAAGGTGGATGACGGCTAAGATAACGGAGAACTGCACACAAAACCGGTGAGTAAGAACTGTTATTCTTACTGTGCACTTCTTTCTTGTTTTAGCTGCCGTCCAGGTATTGTCTCTTTTGACTATTTGGGAACTATGAACACCATTTGTCTATGAGTATTTGTATGTATGAATTATAGGAATAGGTGTGTAAGTAGAAATGAATCTGTGAGTGTATCTGTGAGAGGCTGAGATAAGGGAGCGTTTGTTTTCTGATCCCAAAACATACAAAAACAACCAAATACCGAGAAAACACTAAACGGCCTGTCCGAAGTGTTCCCTCTGGCCCCTGGGTTTAGTATGTATTAAGATCAGGTTGCAAATTGATCCTTGCAGAAGTGACGGGTAACCATCCCCGCCCAAGTGATTGTTAGGACTTTCGCGTATCCAGACTGTGACCCATAGGAAGCGCACCTGGCCGGAAGTAAGAGTATGTATGTGGGCTAATCCTCGGACGCCCAATCTGAATGAGTTGCTGATCATTAAGTAACATCTCTGTAACTAGAAAGTTTATGGAATATCCAGGGGCCCCTGAGACAGTGAGATAGTTATAAATCACATCCCTTTTGAATACAACATAAAGTAGGTTAACGTACACTGCACCGAGGGACTTGCAATAATTGATCTTGTTGACAATAGTTATTTGGCTGCTGTTTAGGAGACAGGATCAGAGACGTGGTTGCCCAACGACAGTCTAAAACATTTAGCAGAGCGCGTGGGGGGGTAAACTCCATGACAGTCTAGAATATTTAGCAGAGCGCGTTGGGGGAAACCACCATGACAGACTAGAAATAGGCCCAGGATTTAGCAGAGTGCTTTGAGGAGCCCTACGGACAGACTAAACACAGGAGTTAGCAGAGGGCCTAGGGAATTCTCATTGACAGACTAAGAAAGCCGAAAGTCTAGCAGAGGGCATGGTGACTTCTGATTCAAAGTATGCCCAAGGTAAAGTGCTGGCCAGCCGGGAATGGGGGCATAACACCCAAGGTATAGGGTGTGGACAAACAGCAGCAGATATGGTTAGGAAACGATGCGGGGACGGTGCAGTAAAGAACCTGGAGAAAATAACAAAACAGGCGGGAATGTCCAAGTAGTGGAATCCTCAGTTATACCAGATGGGATGATTTCTTGAGAGATGATGGGCCCTGGATTAATAGACAGAGTTGCAGAGAACAGATAGAAGTGATTGAATGTACCAGACAAAAACAAAAAAAGACTAGGAAACACAGTTGTCAGTTATCAGTAAGAATTAACCAGCGTCTAATTCTATAGATAGACATTCCAGTAGAAAATAATGTGCCAACGTATAAATATTCTATGTACAGCTTTATAAACCAAAGGTTTACAGAAACAAGAGGTTTCCAGGGGTGACAGGCGATCAGTTATTAGCCAAACATAGAGAGAAAGGCGTCATCAGAATTCATAAAGGAATCAATTAACTCTTCACTTCCTAAAAAGGGAACATTGGGTGAAATGTTCAGGGATTATTGATAGAGAGATGGACGTGGATTAGGAATTGGCTAGAAATAGAGTTAAAGCCAATAGGATAATTTTAAGTGTAATGACCACGGATTGTAGAAGAAGTGAGATTGATAAAGTGAAGATTCTTATGTATTTCTATACAGATCTGCTTGTTGGAATATTCTATATATCATCTGTCCTAAATTGTCACTAATGAAATTTCCTCTCGTTATAGGAGTTTTCCAAGACGTTTTAAACTTTACTGTAAATCTTTTTCCTTTTTGGTTTATTTAACAGTCATTTTAATAATTGCATGGAATGTCTAACAAGAGTTATTGTTAATCTATAGTAACCGTGTTAGACTAATAGAACTAATGATAAGAGAATAACGTGTGTTAACGTGAGGATGTTTGGTCATTGACTGACAGGAGCACATGGTGACATTGTGACCTTGTAGCTCATAAGTTTTGGCTAGTAAGGGGTTAATGCTACATTCTCTGTTATCTGTGGTATAGCTGTGTCTGCAGAAAGTGCACATATAGTGCAAAATAAGAACTGTAACTTAAAGATTAATAGGAAAAAAGCCTAATAAGAACACAGGATTGAGTATTATATGTTTTATGTTTATATGTTATATGTTACGTTATATGTGTTTTATGTGTCGACCACAATGAAAAACGTCATTCATATTTAAATGTAATATGATGCGCATTACTAAATGAAGATTATAGTTCATTGGATGAATAATCCAAGATTAGGAGTTTATACACAGTCATTCTAGTTATATACTTGTTTTACCAAAGGTACACACAAAAGGTATACATGTGTGAGATTGTATTCTCAGTACTGAGTGTCTGGGAACAGCCGGTGTTATGAGTGACTGGTGTGTGCGCTGAACTATTTTTAAAGGGAAATGGTTTATTTGAAATCACCACATGATAAGTGATTCAACGAGAAAGAGTTTATTTTTAGGTCATTGTTACATTTTAGGTTATTATTATTTGATATTAAAAGTTTCTATTGGCATATGATGACACATATAGTGCACGATATGTTTCATCATTTGTCTTAATAGATTGGTTTATTTAATAATTGACATAAACTCATTAAGGAACCAAATATTTTGCAAACCTCTTATTGATTTATAAGAGTATCCTTTCTGTTTAGTGGTGGTATATGCACATCACACACACACACACACGCACGCACAAACATATTGGGAATATATTTTATGAAATGAAAATGCAAATAAGATTACAGCATTCACAGGAGCTGTTGTCACGTGTATGGTGTCAGATTCCTGTCCAGTCAATCTTATAGTTTCTGACATCCTTGCAGCAATGTAGGTTGCCATTGGATATAGGTCTGATGGACAGATTGAAGTTACTGATGATATGCTAAATTTTATGTGTGCTGCACTCTATGGGGATTGCACTAGGAGGAGACCTCACACCTCAGGTATTATTGAGGGTGGTCCTGTCCTCCTTCTGGGCACAGGGTAAACAGATGTAGGACGCATGTCTGTGGCCCCTGTGACTGTTAAAATTGTTTGCAAAAAGCCCCAAACCCCAGTTGAAGCCGTGCCCTCCGAGCCTCCCACAGTTGAAAAGTATTGATAACCGAACCATACATTGATGTACAGTGTTACAGTGTTAAACCCTACTACATTGCTTACGCAGGGTTCAACACAGGAGGAAGAAATGGATAGGTTATATGGTCAATGGGAGACTTGAGAGGGAATGGGATAAGTCACAGGAAACAGTAGACAGTGAATTTCCAGCCTGGTGGGAAGTTGGTTTCCCAGCACATTTGATTCCCCAGTACACAGGTCACCAACATAATTGTATTGAATTAATGAAAATAGAGATGAAAACATTAGAAAATGTAACAGGGGATCCAATATCTAATCCAGCTTTTGAGTTTTTCTTTTGTAGATGGTTCCAGGTACCACCATGAAGGAGGCTACAAGACTGGGTATACACTGTCACCACCGAAACAGAGGTAATAAAGAAACAACCACTCCCATCCTCCGTGTCAGCACAGTAGGTGGAGGTGAAGGTACTCGCTGAGGTGTGTAGACGGGCTGAAGGTAAATTTATATATACTGACTCTAGATATGCTTTTGGTATTGCACATGATTATGGCCTAATCTGGAGGAGCAGAGATTTTGCTGGATCCACGGGTAAACCCATAATGTTGAGAGAGTGAGAGAACTGTTTGAGGCTCTGACACTGCCAAAGCATGTAGGTATACTCAAAATGCAAGCTACCCCTGAAGCGAGGGGGAATAGACTAGTAGACAAGGCTGCAAAAGCTGCGGCTCTCATGTCCCTCATAGAGGAGGACGTAGTATTCTTGACCAGCATAGTATCTGGTCCCATAGACATGATAATATTAAGTAGATTACAAAGTCTAGCCACAAAAGAGGAAAAAGGACATTGGCAGACAAAAGGTGCCAGTGAAGGGGAGGATGGAATATGGAAGGTGGGTAACAGGATGTGCCTACCCAGAGTCCTCTTCCCCATGATAGCCCAACTAATGCACGGACCAACGCAGGTGTCGAGAGAAGGAATGAGTGAAATGGTGAGCAAATGGTGGGTACCCCCGGGGTTTCAGCAGGTGCTGCTGCCAGATTTGTCCAGAGGTGCATGATATGTGTCCGCCATAACATAGGCAAAACTATGCGGGTTGCAAAAAGGCATATGGTAAATCCAGACTACCCATATCAGCGATTGCAGATTAACTCAGTTACCAAAGGTGGGACAGTATGCCATGTAGCAGTCTGTGTAGATCTGTTCTCGAGGTGGCCTAAGGTGTGGCCAGTAACGTAGGGCCACAGCAAAAGTAAAAGATCGCTCTCAGAAGTGGTATGTAGATATGGGGTCTCTGAGACAATAGAAAGTGATAGAGGAACTCACTTTACTGGAAGATACTCCAAGAAATCTTGCAGGTCCTGGGTATAGAGCAGCTTTTCACACCCGGTATCCCAAGAGCAATGGGAAGGTAGAAAGGTTGAATGGGACATTGAAGTTAAAGATCCAGAAGGTCATGTCTGAAACCCATAAACAATGGACTGAGTGCCTGCCTATTGCCCTCTGACCTGGCCAGTTAGGTGGGAGCTCTGAAGAAACAGCTCACGCAGATGTATTAATATGTTTATGATTCCATTCCAGATCCTAAGTGATAGGAGGACATTGTTTACAGCCGGGGACTGGACGTGTTTAAAAAGACATCGTAAAGCACCACAGCCGCACTGTGACGCTCCGTACCAAGTCCAGCTCACAACTTCCACATCCGTTAAATTGGAAAGAAAGAACTTGGACACGCCGGTCACTGCTGACAGGTCCCAATCACGAGGCTGAACTATGGGTCTCGTCAAGCTCCAGCTGACCACCATCTTCTCTGTCATCTCTACATTACCTATAGTCTAAATGATGAGCTAGAAGAAGAGTTTAATGACAAGTTTATCAAAGATCAAGCGATATCAGTATTGAGTAAATTGCTGGACTGTTGTATATGTCTCCATTCAAAAACGATGCCATATGTGAAGATAGATGAGGTTATTGCCTTGGCCTTGCAGTCCCATCTCTTTTCTCTAGCGCTTAACCCTTACTCTCCTGGAGTTGTTCCTCTTGTAATAGCAGCGGGGGCATTGGTTCCCTGGCTGTTTTATCGTGTAGGATATTCAAAGAGGGATGCGCTGCGGAAAACAGATCTCAGGCCAGGAATACCGCCGTCCATGATTAGATGTTACCCCAATGACACCGTGTGATGTGTAAACATAGGTCAGGTTAATGAAAATGACATGTTGTTTGATGCTGTAAACCTCACCGGCTGTGAGGGAAGAGACACAAAATATGTATCTTGTGTGGGGGTAAAAGTAACTGGCAGCTCCCAGTGCTCCGAGACAGCTAGCAAATGGTTAATCTCAGGGTCTAGAGGGTGTAACACGAGGTAATCTAACTGATAAAGGGGGTGGTATCAATGAATGCCACCGGACGGGACGTAATCTTATCCTCCTGGATTGCAGGAGTGTTAAATCACTCCAGGGATGTGCTTCAACCAAACATGTATGTCATATATGTGGTTGTAAAGCATATAAGTGGTTGCCACCCAGGAGACCAGGAGTACGTACCCGAGCCAGACCACAACCAGCTACTTAGATAGAGATATTTTATGTTTAAACTTGTAACATGTTTTATTGCAAAAGTATCAGCAGTTAAGAAAACAGCACAGGATATAAAAGTGCATGAGGTCCAGACCACCCTAAGAACCGAGGTGGGAGGAAGCATTCAGGGCCACCTGTTACGTGACACTAAATGCTTCCATACCTGATAAAGTCATCTGTCAAGCCGTAGAAAACCACCAAGATAGATGGTATTGCCAGAATTGTGAAACCTGTAATTCCCTAACTCTTCAGGTGTGTACAGTATGTAACACTGTACGCGCACCTATTGCTAGACACGTATCCTGAGTATTCATTTCGAGGTGAATGGCATAAAGAGGTGCCCTGGTCTAGGGGATCTAGCCAGAACGTAATCTCGGGTGAATATTCGAATACATGGCTAAGCAAATTTATGTTCAAAAGAAGGGAATTGTCAAAAATATTTTTAATTATCTTTATGTGTGAACATATATTGCTTTTGTGAAAGTGATTAGAATAGGTTTCAAAGATAACATTTTGCATGGACTCCATCTTGTATGGTAGGCATCCATTTTTGGATCATTGGAATCTATCTTTTGGCCTGAAGGAGCCATCTTGAGGTTAATAAGTAAAAAGTAAATATCAGCAGATGTCCTGAAGCAATTCTATGCTATGTGTTCTTGAATTGAATGTTTTATTACTCTTTTAAGGAGCAGATCAAATAGCCTTGGCCGAATGGACAATGACACTGTTTACCATAAGTCAGCCTTGCATTCAGGCCTCTGTTTAATTAATTTAAACTTCTCTGCAGTCTCCATTCTCTAGTGAGATAAGAAGTAGAGACAAATTAACTTGTGTATCTGAAATGTGTGTCTTCCCATGGGACAAGGTTCAGGCCACCTGGGGCTTGGAGGGTGAAGAATTATTATAATGCATTGATATAATTCTTATTGCCTGAATCAGAGTCATTATCATATTGTAGATCATTGGCTGAAACCAAAGCCTACACCTTTCCTGTCATTATACCATATGTGGAGTTTTGGGATATTACCATATATAGAATGTTTATGTTTGCAAGTATAAGGTTACCACCTACTCTCATTTTCCTATAAATAAAGATGGATCGCCCCCTGTGGGCAGAGATCATTTGAACACTGAAGCTGCGTGTCATGGTCTCTCTCCGGCCTCTCTCAGATCCACCATTGAGAGGGCATTCACTAATTTGGAGCTCATAGACAAATGCAGATAATGTCCAACGTTAACGGACATACTAAATTCTGCAGCGACATTACCGTAAAGAGGTAGTACCACGTCCACCACCACCACCCGAGCTTGCCCCTTGTCTGGCAGGCTTTTTTCGGGAGCCTACACCAGCATCAGTGTTGCCGTCACCGGCTCCTGAGCTGACCCTACCGCTGCAACGTTTTTCAGATTGACTTCTGCCCCTACCTCGGCTTGGCTGTTTATCAAGGCCACCCTCCTCCTACTACCCTCCTCCTCTGACGCCGTCATCACCTCGTCACCTGGTTCCCACGTCCTGTCTAAAACAACTTCATCATCATAGCCCTCCTCATCATCCCCGCCACTTCTGTCACTGTGTTGTGAATGTGATGTGACATCATGGCGGGCTCCATGCCCCCCCTCATTACTGCGTCTGCCACCACAGCTACCACCACCAACACCCGCACTACCACAGCTATGCGTCTCGGACACCGCTTCCACCTCCACTGCCGCAACACACTCCGTTGGCTGACTCGCGGAAAACAAATCATCATCACTATGTTGTTCAGTATCTTCCTTCGCACCCGAGGAGATGTCTCTTAGGACTCTCAGGAAAGATGGCTTCCCGCTAGGAAGGGGGATTGAAGACATAGATGATGGAATGGAAACGCTAGAAATACCCATATTACTACTGTCACTGTGCCAAGGAACTGTAGAGGATCTGGAATCCAACGACGAAACCTGGCTTGAAGCCAGATCGTCAGAGTCTTCCTGCTGAGATGACCGCGAGCCAGCCAACCAGTGCACAATGGCCGTATTGTCTAAAATAACCCGCCCACCGGAGGAGATGGATTTAGTCTGGCTTGCTGATACTGCTACTACCAGCAGGCACATGGCTGCTGCTACTAGTGGAACTGGGCACATGTCCTGTGCCACAAATTCTGGTACTGGGTCTGGCACCAACAGATCCAACATTTGGACTGGAAGAGGACATGGCATGGGTGTTTTTACCTCTACCCCGTCCTTTCACAACCTTTTTTTTACCAGACATTTCACTGCTGGAGTGCAGCAAGTTGAATCAAAACCCCTTCCCCTACTAGAGGAATGAGGCCCTTATAAAATATTATTTGGACTGGCTGAAAATGAGTGACTGTGAATTGGTGGCAGTCAGTGTATGCTGTGACTTGTATAATAGCACCAAAGGCACTGGCTGTACTTAATTAGCACGTTGAATTAAACCCTTAGACAGAAATGAGGCCCTTTTAAATTGTTATTCGGACTGGCGGAAAATTAGTGACTCATAAGGTGCCAGTCAGTCGGGGAATGCTGGGCGTTGTAATACTACAAGGCTGCCTGTATTGCAATTTGGATGTTAACCCATGCAACGGGGATGAGCCCCTTATAAAAGCTTATTCACACACTGGTTTGGCAAATGGCAATGAAGAATGGCAAATGGAGAATTTGTATTGCAATTTGGATGTTGATTGTTGAGAGTAGACTCCCGCTGTAGTGGATGAGCCCCTTCGATTCGCCCTACAGACCAGCTTCGTCAGGAGCCGTTCTGTAGGGCAAAACGCACGTCGAGGCGTCCATTCATTCATTCGATTTGGGTTGCCGGTTACGCTCTCCATTATGTTTCAGGGTACGTGCTGGTCTTGTACTTCTGCATGATTTATTTATTTTTCATTCATTACTCCAGTCCCACTTTCCGTGACTATCCATGCCTATGTGACTGGCTAGGATCTTCCTAGTTTATTCTGTTGTATTATATATGCAGACAGGCAGCACTCTAAAATCTATTTTGGGAAAAAAATCTATTTGGGTATGGTTATTTCATATGTATGGTTTATTCTTTCCTTCCCTGTGGGTTATTTGAGCGATTCCTGGCTACCCTTGTTTGGTTGTCTCTGCATGTTTATGGTCTTTTTCATCTGACCATACTGTGTGTATCTTCATTTATGGTTCATTCGTTTTTATATTCTGTGTTATTCGTTGTATTATATCTAATAAAGATTTAGCATTTTTGTATATCATTTAGTATACAATTTCTTTAAGGGCTATGTCCCTTTTTGGTTCGCTTTAGGTTGTCTAAATGAACCTTTATTAGACAACTGGGTATCAACACCAGCCATTTTCCTGAGGTGGAGCTACCTCACTGCCTCTGACACTGTCCTATCAGCATGAAGCTGCTTCAACAACAGTGTGAAAGACTGAGGCTGGAGGGAAGGGGAATCACCTAAAACAGCCATATCTCGGGCTGTGAACAGCCGTTCTGGGGGCATATGAAAGAGGAGATTCTAATCTTCCATATGACACCAGGATCGCAGTTCTAGCTGTGACACAACCAGAGATATCGCCAGTTGAACACACAGTCGGGTATACAAGCTGTATACTATATGATCACGCTGTGTTGCTGGGCAGGGAATGGGGAGAAGCTGTATGCGGATTGGACAGCGTCATACAGAAAACATTACACCGCCCAGAATGAAAAGAGTCACGTATTTGAATACAAAATCAGACTGTAGTTATCAGCATCATAGCGCCTAATAGATTAGTTAGGAGATAGGGAATTAATAAACTGGTGACAGATCCTCTTTAAGGGGTTAAGGTAATAAATACATTATGGAAAAAAAAAATTGTGAATTTTAATTTTATTCAATTGTAAAGTTAATTTGTTAGTGTTTTTTTTATTTTTATTTGTTTCAATTCCATAATTTTCATCTGTTTATACTGTTTTAATGAAAGTTAAATATAAAATGTCAATATATGTTAAAAACAAAATGTTTACGTTGTCCTAATGGTCAGTCTGGATTCTACTGCAGTGTGGGGAAGTTATAAATACAGTAATAAGAAGCGAGATTCATGGTGACAATTCAGCTACTCTGCTTTGTAAATCAACCAGGCTCTTCTTTTCTTCCTTATAGCCACAATATGTTTCCTTCATGAATCCCGGTCACATTTGACCTCAGGTAAATATAATTTGGGTATTTGGCTAATTCCACCCAGAAAATGAACAAACACTCTTATTGTGTGTTTAATGTCTGTGAATAATCTGATGTGTTTAAAATATTTTTCTGCTCTTATAGTATTTCCCACATTCTAAATGAGAATATGGTTTCTACTCTCTGAGGAGCTCCAAAATTTGATTTCTTTCTAAAAACATCTTCCGCATAAAGAACATCAAAATGGCTTCTCTCCTGTGTGGTTTCTCTGATGAATAACAAGACCTGATTTATCTGTAAAACATTTCCCACATTCTGAACATGAATACGGCTTCTCTCCTGTATGAATTCTCTGATGTGTAACAAGATGTGCTTTATTTGTAAAACATATCCCACATGCTGAACATGAATACGGCTTCTCCCCTGTGTGAATTCTTCTGTTTGTACAAAGACCTGAGATTTTTGTAAACGGTTTACCACATTGAAATCTTTTACCCCCTTTCTGAGCTGTACTTGGGGTAACAGTCTGTGATTGGTCAGGAGACTGTCCCTCGTGATTTGGGGAATTATATGATAGATCTGTACTGTGAAGTCCTGGATGTACATTAAGGGTAATGAGGGTTTCTCCTGAAGACTGCTCGATGAGATCTTCATCTTCTACTTTATAATTTATCGATAACATGAAATTTCCCTCAGAGTTCTTACTGGGATTTTCTGTAGGGATTTAAAATGCATTTTGTGATTTTGTTTCATAACACATAAGTTGACAAATTCATAACATTATATGCAGTGATCTGAGCCAAAGCCAGAAGGGGATGAAGCAATATGGAGAAGTTTAAGCCATGCCTTTTGAATTCACTCCTGGCTTCAGCTCAAAAACCTGCCTCAAAAACGATATGTGTGATTACAGCCTTATAAAACACTACATCCAGTCCCCCATTTATAAAATTGACTTGATAATTATTTTTTTGATAAGCAGAACCTTGTCTGGCAATGAAGCCTGTCCTCTGCCAACACATTTGGCCCATCAATACTAATTAGACATACAACAACTTAAATTAATAATGTTACGGACAATCTAATATTGGCCACAGTCTACATTTAAGAAGATAATATGTCATGAGACAAAGCACACATCTCAGGCTAAATTCACGGACATGACAATGTGGTCTGTATGTCCTAATGGCTGATGAGTCATCAGATCTCAATTTTATAGAACAACTTTAGGACGTAGTGGAATAGACAGAGTGAGGTTATCAATCGGAATCTGTAATAAAGGTTTACAGTACATTGTAATATCAGAACACTTAGGGTCTGTTCACATCAGCGTTGCCCTTCCGTTAAGGGGTTCCATTGAACGTTTCCGTCAGGTTAACCCCTCAACGGAAAGGCAAACAGAAACCTCAGCTTTCGTTTGCATCACCATTGATCACAATGGTGACGGAAACATTGCTAAAGGTGTCCGTTTGTCACCGTTGTGACAGGGTTACGTTGTTTTGATGGAATCAATAGCGCAGTTGACTCAGGCTGTTCTAAAAGGAAAGAAGGTCCTATTAAGTACTAATAATGTGGACCTGATGAAGTGGCCTCATTCAAGTTTTAGCCATGTGATAATTTAATAGCAAATTATTGTTCTATTCCTCTGCCAACCTATTTTTATTTGGGCTTGTTTATCTCAGAACATAGAGGGCTTTGATACTGTGTAATAAAATTTGTGTTATAGTTAACTCTGATGGAGTGGGAGAAGCGTATAGGTGAAACTCTGCTGGACTTTTTAAAACGTTCTTGCAGAGATAGTTGTGGACCACCAGGAAGTTTATAGTCTATGGGCAGTCAACAACTGGATAAAATAGGTGCTTCCTAATAATCTGTTAGAATCTGGTTTTTTTTAAGCCAATATATTTAAAAAAAAACAACACATCTTTAAACCAACCCACTTGAAAACGTCTTAAAACCAAATTTTTAGTCGACTTTTCAGAATAATCTGTCATATGTGTGTACAGGAGGAATAACACTATTTCTCATTACATGACTTGTATATGGCATTCTTTTAGCAGTCTTCCCTCTGCAGGTTCTATCTATAATTCTCAGTTTTCCCTGAGGTAGTGGATGGAGCCTAACTGCTATCATGTCTTCTATACACTACACACACAGAGCAGAGAGCCATCCTGGTCCACTATCTCTCTGTAGCACATCCTTAGAAGCTGCAGCAGCATGGAGGATATTATACAGCAGTAAGGACCAGTGCAGCGGAAAATCCGGCACTGGGGTGACATATAGAACTCTTAAAAGCTGCCTATGTCCAGTCACTATGCTTCTTCTCCTCCTCCCCCTTCAAACACTTCTATTGGCAACAGTGTTTATGTCTTTGTGCTCATGCTCCCTCCTCCTGCTTCCCCTACCCTCTCCATACTACTCTAAGCCACAGCATCTGTGTGTCTCTCACCCAGTGGCACTAACTTCACATAAAATGTGAATGGATAAAACGTCAAAATTTTAACAATAAGTAAATGACAAAGTTGATACATATCAGGTATACTATTAGATTACCATAAGTTGTTTGAAAAGTTAGTGTCCATATAAAGACATGTTCTGAAATAGCTATTTCGTGTACAGTAGATTACAGCGGAGATCTGTTTGTTTGATATTGAAGCCTAAGGTACTACAGAAATTTCCCGAAGACAACATGTCCCCTTGTGACATGTGTGCAGAGTTGTCATGGGGATCTTGTGTGTTTTCTAATAGTTCCTCAATTCTTATCCCCAGACTCATATTAAAAGGGGTTTTCCAGGGACATAACATTTTTGGACAAATACTCTATGTAAATATTGAATAAAGTTCCTAATATACATTCTGTATTAAATCTGAACACATTTCTTCCTATTCACCCCACCTCTGCCCGGCTGGAAGTTCTGTTTTTCATCTGTGTCTTTTCTTCTTTTGACACAGGCTCGCGCACGAGTGCTAGTATGCACACAGTCCTGATACCTCACTTACTTACGTAACGACACAGGGCTGTTCTTTACTAATTATTCCTCCGCCTTCTATTTGTCTATTCACCCTTCCCACTGGTTCTCCCTTTCCCTTTATTTTTTTTATCCCGCCCACCAGCTTTCTCTGCGTGCAGTCAGGGACTCACATGACCGCACCTCAGCTAGCTAATGTAATCCCCATCATCCCTGTATTTATGTAATCCCCATCATCACTGTAGATACCATATATAAACCCCATCATCCCTGTATGTTATAACCTCCATCATCCCTGAATATATGTATTCCTCATCATCACTGTAGATACATCGGGGCAGGCAGCTCACGGGCACTGAGGAATAACACGAACACGAAGAAAATGGTGCGGGCATTGGGGCATAAGCAAAGAATGCAGCGAAGAAATAAACGTACCGCAGGTAAATTTCTAAGCGATTTTTCCGCTTATTATTTACGCAGCGTGTAGATGAGATTGTTCAGATCTCATCCACTTTGCTGCTACCGTATTATGCTGCGGATTTTCCACAACTAAATCTGTTGCGAAAAATCTGCATTAATTACTGTACATGTGAACTCCCCCGAGCCGGGCTGATCTCCCCTGCTGTGCAGCGCCAGTTACAGAGGAGATGTCGTGTAATAAAAATGAAATTAAGTTCCCCAATTGTCTTTTCTGATGGAAAGGCCATAAAAATAAAAAGTTAAACAAAAATAAACCTTACACATAAACCGACATTTATCCATGTACGAGAGAAGCGTTAAAGGGAAGTATGGGGTTGTGCAATACAAATTTTGATTAAACCCATTTAACCCCTTAGATGCCGCACTCAATTGTGATCCGGAGTAAATCGCAATTTAAAAGTAATTTATACCGCGGATTCACCGCGTGTGAACATTCCCTTAAAGAGGCTCTGTCACCAGATTTTGCAGCCCCTATCTGCTATTGCATGTGATCGGCGCTGCAATGTAGATTACAGTAACGTTTTTATTTTTAAAAAACGAGCATTTTTGGCCAAGTTATGACCATTTTCGTATTTATGCAAATGAGGCTTGCAAAAGTCCAAGTGGGCGTGTTTAAAGTAAAAGTCCAAGTGGGCGTGTTGAAAAGTAAAAGTTCAAGTGGGCGTGTATTATGTGCGTACATCGGGGCGTTTTTAATACTTTCACTAGCTGGGCGCTCTGAAGAGAAGTATCATCCACTTCTCTTCAGAACGCCCAGCTTCTGGCAGTGCAGACACCGCCGTGTTCTCGAGAGATCACGCTGTGACGTCACTCACTTCCTGCCCCAGGTCCTGCATCGTGTCGGCCACATCGGCACCAGAGGCTACAGTTGATTCTGCAGCAGCATCAGCGTTTGCAGGTAAAGTAGCTACATCGACTTACCTGCTAACGCCGATGCTGCTGCAGAATCAACTGTAGCCTCTGGTGCCGATGTGGCCTCGCTCGTCTGACACGATGCAGGACCTGTGAGTGACGACACAGCGTGATCTCTGGAGAACACGGCTGTGTCTGCACTACCAGAAGCTGGGCGTTCTGAAGAGAAGTGGATGATACTTCTCGTCAGAACACCCAGCTAGTAAAAGTATTAAAAACGCCCCGATGTACGCACATAATACACGCCCACTTGAACTTTTACTTTAAACACACCCAGTTGGACTTTTACTTTAAACACGCCCACTTGGACTTTTGCAAGCCTCATTTGCATAAATACAAAAATGGTCATAACTTGGCCAAAAATGCTCGTTTTTAAAAAAATAAAAACGTTACTGTAATTTACATTGCAGCGCCGATCACATGCAATAGCAGATAGGGGCTGCAAAATCTGGTGACAGAGCCTCTTTAAACCACACGGTGAACGACATGAACAAGAAATGTATAAAAGTCAGTGAATAAGTTGTATGTCCCGAATATTATGTCATTACAAAATACGACTCGTCCCGCAAAACATCCGAAATAACCACTTACCCCAAAGAGGCCGGCACTGGAGGGGTTACATCCCGGCTAGGAGTCCAGTGGGCGGGGTCACTCAATGATTGACAGCTCTCTGTATACACACTCATACAGGGGTGACTGATAACAGAGAGAACACCCGACCAGCGCTGCTCTCTACCTCATACACAGCAAAAGCTGAAGGACCTGTGATGACGTCACCACCACCGACCGGGGCCGGAGCTTATCAGAGGAGAAACGTGGTGGATGAAGGACCTGTGATGACGGCACCACCACGTGACCGCAGCGGGAGGGGCGGAGCTTATTAGAGAAGAGAGAGGCGGTGATCACGTGACCGCGGCATTAAAGGTAGGAGATTTGAAGTGGGAATAATGAGCGATGGACGGAGGATCTGTGAAGACGGATCACATGACATCAGGGGCGGATCTCTGTGAGGGAGCGGGGCTCCTGCGCTGTGCACGTGACCTGAGGGCGGAGTTCTATGCCCTCCCCCCGGTCACATGGTGGTGACGTCATCACAGGTCCTGTTTCCGTGTATGGGGTGGAGCAGCGCCGGGCGGGTGTACATGATTCCGCTCACCGCTGTTGTTTAGTGTTCTCTTTGTTGTCAGTCGGGAGATTTCCCATCATGCAGTAGTAAGGTAAGGTTACATGAGGTTATTTCTGTGCGGTTTTGGTGCGTTTTTGTCCGTCACAGTGCTGGTGATTATCGTTATTTATTATTATCGCTGTTAATATGAAATACAGGAGGTTTATCCCCTTGGTGACATCAGATCTATAGTATTATGTTGGACGTGCGCCGTCACACTAGAAGGATCGGAGCCGGCACCGTACACGACTTCTGACCGCCGCCTGCAACCGCCAAGACCGGAGACAGCGCAATCCCGGCCGTGTAACCCCTCAGATGCCGTGATTAATAGCGACCGCGGCTTCTGATCAGTTAGAATAGCGGCTTCCTCTGTCCTCCGAAGAAAGTGCGCGATGCCGACCGGTCACCAGAGTAAGACATTGTAAGAGGGTTTTTTTTGTTTGTTTTTTTACAATAAATGATGTAAATGTTAATAATCAGTAACGGAATCGCCGCATCCGTTATTATCCAAATTATTAACTATCAAGTTATAACCGGCAAAAATAATTCACATGTGAACGTCGCTGTTTATGGTCCCCGCGATTCTCCAACATAGGGAATAAAAAGTCCCCAAAATGTCACCCACAAAATCTACATCTCACCCCACAAACCCCCCCCCCCCACACCGCGCAATCACCGGAAATATAAACCCCCCCCCCTCACCGCGCAATCACCAGAAATATAACCCCCCCCCTCACACCGCGCAATCACCGGAAATATAACCCCCCCCACCACACCGCGCAATCACCAGAAATATAACCCCCCCCCACACCGCGCAATCACCGAAAATATAAAACCCCTCACACCGCGCAATCACCGGAAATATAAACCCCCCCACACCGCGCAATCACTGGAAATATAAACCCCCCCACACCGCGCAATCACCGAAAATATAAAACCCCTCACACCGCGCAATCACCGGAAATATAAACCCCCCCACACCGCGCAATCACCGGAAATATAAACCCCCTCACACCGCGCAATCACTGGAAATATAAACCCCCTCACACCGCGCAATCACTGGAAATATAAAACCCCCCACACCGCGCAATCACCGGAAATATAAAACCCCTCACACCGCGCAATCACCGGAAATATAACCCCCTCACACCGCGCAATCACCGGAAATATAAAACCCCTCACACCGCGCAATCACCGGAAATATAAACCCCCCCCCCCACACCGCGCAATCACCGGAAATATAAACCCCTCACACCGCGCAATCACCGGAAATATAAAACCCCTCACACCGCGCAATCACCGGAAATATAAACCTCCCACACCGCGCAATCACCGGAAATATAACCCCTCACACCGCGCAATCACCGGAAATATAAACCCCCCACACCGCGCAATCACCGGAAATATAAAACCCCCCACACCGCGCAATCACCGGAAATATAAACCCCCTCACACCGCGCAATCACCGGAAATATAAACCCCCCCCCCCACACCGCGCAATCACCGGAAATATAAACCCCTCACACCGCGCAATCACCGGAAATATAAACCCCCCCACACCGCGCAATCACCGGAAATATAACCCCCCCGCAATCACCGGAAATATAAACCCCCCACACCGCGCAATCACCGGAAATATAAACCCCCTCACACCGCGCAATCACCGGAAATATAACCCCCCCCCACACCGCGCAATCACCGGAAATATAACCCCCCCCCACACCGCGCAATCACCGGAAATATAAACCCCCCACACCGCGCAATCACCGGAAATATAAACCACCCACACCGCGCAATCACCGGAAATATAAACCCCCTCACACCGCGCAATCACCGGAAATATAACCCCCCCCCCCCACACCGCGCAATCACCGGAAATATAAAACCCTTCACACCGCGCAATCACAGGAAATATTAACCCCTCACACCGCGCAATCACCGGAAATATAAACCCCCTCACACCGCGCAATCACCGGAACTATAAACCACCCCCACACCGCGCAATCACCGGAAATATAAAACCCCCCACACCGCGCAATCACCGGAAATATAAAACCCCTCACACCGCGCAATCACCGGAAATATAAACCCCCTCACACCGCGCAATCACCGGAAATATAAACCCCCCACACCGCGCAATCACTGGAAATATAAAACCCCCCACACCGCGCAATCACCGGAAATATAAAACCCCTCACACCGCGCAATCACCGGAAATATAAACCCCCTCACACCTCGCAATCACCGGAAATATAAACCCCTCACACCGCGCAATCACCGGAAATATAAAACCCCCCACACCCCGCAATCACCGGAAATATAACCCCTCACACCGCGCAATCACCGGAAATATAAAACCCCCCACACCGCGCAATCACCGGAAATATAAACCCCCTCACACCGCGCAATCACCGGAAATATAAACCCCCCCCCACACCGCGCAATCACCGGAAATATAAAACCCCCCACACCCCGCAATCACCGGAAATATAAAACCCCCCACACCTCGCAATCACCGGAAATATAAACCCCTCACACCGCGCAATCACCGGAAATATAAAACCCCCCACACCCCGCAATCACCGGAAATATAACCCCTCACACCGCGCAATCCCTGGAAATATAAAACCCCCCACACCGCGCAATCACCGGAAATATAAAACCCCTCACACCGCGCAATCACCGGAAATATAAACCCCTCACACCGCGCAATCACCGGAAATATAAAACCCCCCACACAGCGCAATCACCGGAAATATAAACCCCTCACACCGCGCAATCACCGGAAATATACAACCCCTCACACCGCGCAATCACTGGAAATATAAACCCCCTCACACCTCGCAATCACCGGAAATATAAAACCCCTCACACCGCGTAATCACCGGAAATATAAACCCCCCCCCACACCGCGCAATCACCGGAAATATAAAACCCCCCACACCGCGCAATCACCGGAAATATAAACCCCTCACACCGAGCAATCACCGGAAATATAAAACCCCCCACACCACGCAATCACTGGAAATATAAACCCCCTCACACCGCGCAATCACCGGAAATATAAAACCCCTCACACCGCGCAATCACTGGAAATATAAAACCCCTCACACCGCGCAATCACCGGAAATATAAACCCCCCCCACACCGCGCAATCACCGGAAATATAAACCCCTCACACCGCGCAATCACCGGAAATATAAACCCCCCACACACCGCGCAATCACCGGAAATATAAACCCCCCACACACCGCGCAATCACCGGAAATATAAAACCCCCCACACCGCGCAATCACCGGAAATATAAAACCCCCCACACCACGCAATCACCGGAAATATAAACCCCCTCACACCGCGCAATCACCGGAAATATAAAACCCCCCACACCGCGCAATCACCGGAAATATAAACCCCCTCACACCGCGCAATCACCGGAAATATAAACCCCTCACACCGCGTAATCACCGGAAATATAAAACCCCTCACACCGCGCAATCACCGGAAATATAAACCCCCCCCACACCGCGCAATCACCGGAAATATAAACCCCTCACACCGCGCAATCACCGGAAATATAAACCCCTCACCCAATCACCGGAAATATAAACCCCTCACCCAATCACCGGAAATATAAACCCCCTCACACCGCGCAATCACCGGAAATATAAACTCCCTCACACCGCGCAATCACCGGAAATCTAAAACCCCTCACACCGCGCAATCACCGGAAATATAAACCCCTCACACCGCGCAATCACTGCAAATATAAAACCCTCCACACCGCACAATCACCGGAAATATAAACCCCCTCACACCGCGCAATCACCGGAAATATAAACCCCCCACACCGCGCAATCACCGGAAATATAAACCCCTCACACCGCGCAATCACCGGAAATATAAAACCCCCCACACCGCGCAATCACCGGAAATATAAACCCCCTCACACCGCGCAATCACCGGAAATATAAACCCCCTCACACCGCGCAATCACCGGAAATATAAACCCCTCACACCGCGTAATCACCGGAAATATAACCCCCCCCCCACACCGCGCAATCACCGGAAATATAAACCCCCTCACACCGCGCAATCACCGGAAATATAAAACCCCACACAACGCGCGATCACCGGAAATATAAACCCCCTCACACCGCGCGATCACTGGAAATATAAACCCCCTCACACCGCGCAATCACCGGAAATATAAACCCCCCCCACACCGCGCAATCACCGGAAATATAAACCCCTCACACCGCGCAATCACCGGAAATATAAACCCCTCACCCAATCACCGGAAATATAAACCCCTCACCCAATCACCGGAAATATAAACCCCTCACCCAATCACCGGAAATATAAACCCCTCACCAAATCACCGGAAATATAAACCCCTCACCCAATCACCGGAAATATAAACCCCTCACCCAATCACCGGAAATATAAACTCCCTCACACCGCGCAATCACCGGAAATATAAAACCCCTCACACCGCGCAATCACCGGAAATATAAAACCCCCCACACCGCGCAATCACCGGAAATATAAAACCCCTCACACCGCGCAATCACCGGAAATATAAACCCCTCACACCGCGCAATCACTGCAAATATAAAACCCTCCACACCGCACAATCACCGGAAATATAAACCCCCTCACACCGCGCAATCACCGGAAATATAAACCCCCACACCGCGCAATCACCGGAAATATAAAACCCCTCACACCGCGCAATCACCGGAAATATAAACCCCTCACGCCGCGCAATCACCGGAAATATAAACCCCTCCACACCGCGCAATCACCGGAATTATAAACCCCCCACACCGCGCAATTACCGGAAATATAAAACCCCTCACACCGCGCAATCACCGGAAATATAAACCCCCCTCACACCGCGCAATCACCGGAAATATAAAACCCCTCACACCGCGCAATCACCGGAAATATAAAACACCTCACACCGCGCAATCACCGGAAATATAAAACCCCTCACACCGCGCAATCACCGGAAATATAAACCCCCCCACACCGCGCAATCACCGGAAATATAAAACCCATCACACCGCGCAATCACCGGAAATATAAAACCGCGCAATCACCGGAAATATAAAACCCCTCACACCGCGCAATCACCGGAAATATAAACCCCCCCAACCCTGGAAATATAAACCCCCCACACCGCGCAATCACCGGAAATATAAACCCCCCTCACATCACGCAATCACCGGAAATATAAACCCCTCACACCGCGCAATCACCGGAAATATAAAACCCACCCACACCGCGCAATCACCGGAAATATAACCCCTCACACGCGCAATCACCGGAAATATAAACCCCCCACACCGCGCAATCACCGGAATTATAAACCCCCCCACACCGCGCAATTACCGGAAATATAAAACCCCTCACACCGCGCAATCACCGGAAATATAAACCCCCCTCACACCGCGCAATCACCGTAAATATAAAACACCTCACACCGCGCAATCACCGGAAATATAAAATCCCTCACACCGCGCAATCACCGGAAATATAAACCCCCCCCACACCGCGCAATCACCGGAAATATAAAACCCATCACACCGCGCAATCACCGGAAATATAAAACCGCACAATCACCGGAAATATAAAACCCCTCACACCGCGCAATCACCGGAAATATAAACCCCCCCCAACCCTGGAAATATAAACCCCCCACACCGCGCAATCACCGGAAATATAAACCCCTCACACCGCGCAATCACCGGAAATATAAAACCCACCCACACCGCGCAATCACCGGAAATATAACACCTCACACGCGCAATCACCGGAAATATAAAACCCCTCACACCGCGCAATCACCGAAAATATAAAACCCCTCACACCGGAAATATAAAACACCTCACACCGCGCAATCACCGGAAATATAAACCCCCCCCACACCGCGCAATCACCGGAAATAAAAAAACCCTCACACCGCGCAATCACCGGAAATATAAAACCCCCCACACCGCGCAATCACCGGAAATATAAACCCCCCACACCGGAAATATAAACCCCCCACACCGCGCAATCACCGGAAATATAAACCCCCCTCACACCGCGCAATCACCGGAAATATAAAACCCCTCACACCGCGCAATCACCGGAAATATAAACCCCTCACACCGCGCAATCACCGGAAATATAAACCCCTCACACCGCGCAATCACCGGAAATATAAAACCCCTCACACCGCACAATCACCGGAAATATAAAACCCTCACACCGCGCAATCACCGGAAATATAAAACCCTCACACCGCGCAATCACCGGAAATATAAAACCCTCACACCGCGCAATCACCGGAAATATAAACCCCTCACACCGCGCAATCACCGGAAATATAAACCCCTCACACCGCGCAATCACCGGAAATATAAAACCCTCTACACCGCGCAATCACCGGAAATATAACCCCCCCCCCCACACCGCGCAATCACCGGAAATATAAACCCCCCACACCGCGCAATCACCGGAAATATAAACCCCCCCACACTGCGCAATCACCGGAAATATAAAACCCCTCACACCGCGCAATCACCGGAAATATAAACCCCCCACACCGCGCAATCACTGGAAATATAAACCCCCCACACCACGCAATCACCGGAAATATAAACCCCTCACACCGCGCAATCACCGGAAATATAAACCCCCCCCCACACCGCGCAATCACCGGAAATATAAAACCCCTCACACCGCGCAATCACCGGAAATATAAACCCCCCACACACCGGAAATATACACCACGCAATCACTGGAAATATAAACCCCCCCCACACCGGAAATATAAACCCCCCACACCGCGCAATCACCGGAAATATAAACCCCCCTCACACTGCGCAATCACCGGAAATATAAACCCCCCTCACACTGCGCAATCACCGGAAATATAAAACCCCTCACACCGCGCAATCACCGGAAATATAAAACCCCTCACACCGCGCAATCACCGGAAATATAAAACACCTCGCAATCACCGGAAATATAAACCCCTCACACCGCGCAATCACCGGAAATATAAAACCCTCACACCGCGCAATCACCGGAAATATAAACCCCTCACACCGCGCAATCACCGGAAATATAAACCCCTCACACCACGCATTCACCGGAAATATAAACCCCCCACACCGGAAATATAAAACACCTCACACCGCGCAATCACCGGAAATATAAAACCCCTCACACCGCGCAATCACCGGAAATATAAAACCCCTCACACCGCGCAATTACCGGAAATATAAACCCCCTCACACCGCGCAATCACCGGAAATATAAAACCCCTCACACCGCACAATCACCGGAAATGTAAACCCCCTCACACCGCGCAATCACCGGAAATATAAAACCCCCCACACCGCGCAATCACCGGAAATATAAAACCCCCCACACCGCGCAATCACCGGAAATATAAACCCCCTCACACCGCGCAATCACCGGAAATATAAACCCCCTCACACCGCGCAATCACCGGAAATATAAACCCCTCACACCGCGCAATCACCGGAAATATAAACCCCCTCACACCGCGCAATCACTGAAAATATAAACCCCCTCACACCGCGCAATCACCGGAAATATAAACCCCCCCCCCACACCGCGCAATCACCGGAAATATAAACCCCTCACACCGCGCAATCACCGGAAATATAAACCCCTCACCCAATCACCGGAAATATAAACCCCTCACCCAATCACCGGAAATATAAACCCCTCACCCAATCACCGGAAATATAAACCCCTCACCCAATCACCGGAAATATAAACCCCTCACCCAATCACCGGAAATATAAACCCCTCACCCAATCACCGGAAATATAAACCCCTCACCCAATCACCGGAAATATAAACCCCTCACCCAATCACCGGAAATATAAACCCCTCACCAAATCACCGGAAATATAAACCCCTCACCCAATCACCGGAAATATAAACCCCTCACCCAATCACCGGAAATATAAACCCCCTCACACCGCGCAATCACCGGAAATATAAAACCCCCCACACCGCGCAATCACCGGAAATATAAAACCCCCCACACCGCGCAATCACCGGAAATATAAAACCCCTCACACCGCGCAATCACCGGAAATATAAAACCCTCCACACCGCACAATCACCGGAAATATAAAACCCCTCACACCGCGCAATCACTGGAAATATAAAACCCCTCACACCGCGCAATCACCGGAAATATAAAACCCTCACACCACACAATCACCGGAAATATAAAACCCCCCACACCGCGCAATCACCGGAAATATAAACTCCTCACACCGCGCAATCACCGGAAATATAAACCCCTCACACCGCGCAATCACCGGAAACATAAAACCCCTCACACCGCGCAATCACCGGAAATATAAACCCCCAGTCACACCGCGCAATCACCGGAAATATTAAACCCCCAGTCACACCGCGCAATCACCGGAAATATAAAACCCCTCACACCGCGCAATCACCGGAAATATAAAACACCTCACACCGCGCAATCACCGGAAATATAAACCCCTCACACCGCGCAATCACCGGAAATATAAACCCCTCACACCGCGCAATCACCGGAAATATAAAACTCCTCACACCGCGCAATCACCGCAAATATAAAACCCCCCACACCGCGCAATCACCGGAAATATAACCCCCCTCCCCCACACCGCGCAATCACCGGAAATATAAACCCCCCACACCGTGCAATCACCGGAAATATAAACCCCTCACACCGCGCAATCACCGGAAATATAAAACTCCTCACACCGCGCAATCACCGGAAATATAAAATGTCTCACAATGCGGCGACGCAGAACGGTTTTATTGTTTGAAAAACTCGTTCTTTCCTTGTAGAAGATAAATATATAAATTTGGTGTCGTCGTAATCGTATTGACCCGGAGAATAAAGTAAACGAGTCATTTTTACCGCATGGTAAACGCCACAAAAACGAAACACAAAAAACAACAGGTATCACTGCTTTTTCCGCTATTCCAGCCCACAATTGTTTTTTCTCTTTCCCAGTACATTATAGGAAGCATCGGACAAGTGATGATCTCCACCGGATAGGTCATCAGTATATGATTGTGGGGGTCTGACACCCGGACCCCGCACCGATCATCCGCTCCGGCTGCCTCCGGGCACCAGACGTCCATGCTGAAAGCAGATGCTCCGGTCACGGATATGTGGGAGATTAGGGCAGAGATGTATGGAGGGGACAGGTTATGGACTGGAGATTACGTGTGGGTAGGTATCGGGAGATTAGGGCAGAGATTTATGGAGGGAACACGTTGTGGACAGGAGATTACGTGTGGGTAGGTATCGGGAGATTTCGTCTGGGTATGTATCGGGAGGTTAGGGCAGAGATGTGTGGAGGGGACAGATTGTGGACAGGAGATTACGTGTGGGTAGGTATCGGGAGATTAGGACACAGATGTATGGAGGGGACATGTTGTGGACCGGAGATTACGTCTGGGTAGGTATCGGGAGGTTAGGGCAGAGTTTTATAGAGGGGACAGGTAGTAGACAGGATATTACATGTGGCTAGGTATCGGCAGATTAGGGCACAGATGTATGGAGGGGACAGGACGTTGACAGCGTTGCATGTCATTTTTAATATTTTTAACTTAATTTAGTAGGTAATGGGTGGCCAGTGACCGCAGAGGAGGAATGAGGGGAGAGGTAGATTTACCCTTGCAGCAGAGTTGAGAATGGGTAGGAGGGATGCAATAGTGTTAGATGGAAAGCCACAGAGGAGGATGGTGGATTAGTCTAGACGGTGGTAGATGATGAAGGTATATGTACTACCATTTATGTCTGCTCGAGGGTGAGGAAAGACTGACTTCTAGAGGGTTTATGAGGTGGAGGCAGCAAGAAGTGGGAAGTGCTTGGCTGTGCCATTTGAAATTAAGGGTTATACATATGCAGCGACCTGTGAGACGAGGAAAGGTGTGGAGCCATTAACTGTGATTGATAGTTCTGGTGAGGGGAGTGAGTGAAATGGGGTAAAGATGATTCAGTTTGCTCCATGTTGATCTCTAGGTAGCGGGAGGTGAAGGAGAAGATAACTGTTATACACTCTAGATAGCATGGAGGGAACATCAAGACCAGAGCGGTAAATTTGACCAAAAGTTTAGATGGAGAAGACTAAGGGTCATAGGACACTAACAGACAGAGGGTGGGACGACGAGGTGGTGTGCTAGTGTGAGATATTAATGTTTATTTGGTAAGGTATGAGGAGATCCAGGAGAGGGCCAAGTCTGTGATGTCAAGCGACTAGAGAATTTGTATCAGGAGGGTGTGGTCTACTGTGTCGTAGGTGGTGGACAGGTCTAGAAAGAGGAGCACAGAGTAATGTAGAAGCAGAGGACAGGTCTAGAAGGAGGAGCACAGAGTAATGTAGAAGCAGAAGACATGTCTAGAAGGAGGAGCACAGAGTAATGTAGAAGCAGAGGACATGTCTAGAAGGAGGAGCACAGAGTAATGTAGAAGCAGAGGACAGGTCTAGAAGGAGGAGCACAGAGTAATGTAGAAGCAGAGGACAGGTTTAGAAGGAGGAGCACAGAGTAATGTAGAAGCAGAGGACAGGTCTAGAAGGAGGAGCACAGAATAATGTAGAAGCAGAGGACAGGTTTAGATTGAGGAGCACAGAGTACTGTAGAAGGTGGAGGACATGTCTAGAAGGAGGAGCACAGAGTAATGTAGAAGCAGAGGACAGGTCTAGAAGGAGGAGCACAGAGTAATGTAGAAGCAGAGAAAAGGTCTAGAAGGAGGAGCACAGAATAATGTAGAAGCAGAGGACAGGTCTAGAAGGAGGAGCACAGAGTAATGTAGAAGCAGGGGACAGGTTTAGATTGAGGAGCACAGAGTAATGTAGAAGCAGAGGACATGTCTAGAAGGAGGAGCACAGAGTAATGTAGAAGCAGAGGACAGGTCTAGAAGGAGGAGCACAGAGTAATGTAGAAGCAGAGGACAGGTCTAGAAGGAGGATCACAGAGTAATGTAGAAGCAGAGGACAGGTCTAGAAGTAGGAGCACAGAGTAATGTAGAAGGCGGAGGACAGAGTAATGTAGAAGGAGGACAGGTCTAGAAGGAGGAGCACAGAGTAATGTAGAAGGCGGAGGACAGGTCACACTTTACAGAAGTCTCCTAAGTGATAAGATAATGCAGAGATCCTGCACACACAGCACAATACATGCTTCTTCCTCAGGGTATGTTCACACGTAGTCAACAAAAACGTCTGAAAATCCAGAGCTGTTTTCAAGGGAAAACAGACCCTGCTTTTCAGACGTTTTTTTAGCAACTCGCATTTTTCGCGGCGTTTTTTACGTCCGTTTTTGGAGCTGTTTTCATTGGAGTCTATGAGAAAACAGCTCCAAAAACGTCCAAAGAAGTGTCCTGCACTTCTTTTGACGAGGCTGTATTTTTACGCGTCGTCGTTTGACAGCTGTCAAACGACGACGCGTAAATAACAGGTCATCTGCACAGTACGTCGGCAAACCCATTCAAATGAATGGGCAGATGTTTGCCGACGTATTGTAGCCCTATTTTCAGACGTAAAACGAGGCAAAATACGCCTCGTATACGTCTGAAATTTGGCCGTGTGAACATACCCTCACACTTCACTGCGGGGACTTTCTATACGTACACACTGGTCAGCTGGGACCTTCCGTACATACACACTGGACGGCCACGACCTACCATTCGAACACACTGGGCGGCCGGTTTCCATGAACCGTGGTTAGTTTCTGTCATTCAGATGTGAACAGAGTTACTATCCGGTAAAACAATCTACAAGGAAGAGGGGAATACAGTAATAAATACGAATTGTAGATGTCTCTGGGGTAACTTCTAATATCTGTAAAAACTTATATTAGGGGTGTATTAATTCATAAAGGACATCTGTCACATTGACCACCCGTCTGATCTGTTGGCAGCATATTATATAGCAGGAGGACCTGAGCAGATTGTGTCTCTCCATTCACTTCTATAGGAGTTACAGGAACCACCTAACAAGGCCACCCAGAGGTGGAGCCGCATCTATGAGACATTTCCGGCATATCCTGTGGAGAAATGTCCATGTTGGGAATACCCCTTTATTCCATGTGGTGACGGCTCTGAGAAGATGTTTCTCTCCATGATGAATAAGTGAGGTTCTGTATGTCACACATGATGTTGTCCCCTGTATGATTTCCATCTTCTCCTCTCTTCATAAAGACGTCTACTAGATCCACCAGTTCCTCCAGTTTTCTCATCTTCTCCTCCACAACGCTCCTTCTCCTGAGTGACCCACCAAGGATGGACAAGGACAGGAATGAGATGAGCAGAAGAATATTAGACTTCACCTTGGAGATCATCTACCTGTTGAGCGGAGAGGTAAACTTTTCTACATTATAGAACAAGTCCCACATAGGGAAGGGACAATACATAATAGGAAGAATCCAGTGTCCTGTATAACAGCGTCCAGACCTTCCAAGTGACGTTAAGAAGCCACCAGCAGAAAAGCTGAAGATCAGCCACCAATATGGTCAGTTATGTGTCATGTCACCAATGCAGCAATAGTAATGTAGAGCAATGAGAATGACCAGGAACCAGGAGGATCAGGATGACCTCTATATAGAAACATAGAAGATGACGGCAGGAGGAGAGCACATGGTCCATTTAGTTTTGTCCTCGTTCTATTTTCTCAATGTCCTTATGTAGGCGAGGTCTCCAGTATTACAGATGTGGGGTCACTAGAGCTCTATACAGCGGGGTTACAATCTCCCTCTTTCTACTGAGGGGGGAATACTGTGTTCAGTTCTCTAAGGCTATGTTCACACGGAGTATTTTGCCGAGTTTTTTTACGCGGAAACCGCGTCGCAAAAACGGCCCGAAAATGCCACCCATTGATTTCAATGGGAGGCGTCGGCGGCTTTTTCCCGCGAGCAGTAAAACTGCCTCGCGGGAAAAAGGAGCGACATGCCCTATCTTCGGGCACTTCTGCCTCTGACCTTCCATTGACTTCAATGGGAGGCAGAGAGAGCGTATTTTGCGGTGTTTTATGCCCGCGGCGCTCAATGGCCGCGGGCGAAAAACTCAGCGAAAATCGGCGTGCAGGGAGAGGTAAATCTGCCTCAAACTTCCAAACAGAATTTTGAGGCAGATATTCCTCCTGCAAAATACTCCATGTGAACATAGCCTAAGTGTCTCTCTCCATACACAGGAGTACACAATAGTGAAGAAGACATCGGGTGACTGTACGACTCCCATCATCCAGGAGTCAGGAGGATGGAGCAGTAGTCAAAGCCCCATCACAGAGCCTCCCCCTCACTCCCGGATACATGAGAAGAAGATCTTAGAACTGATCTACAAGATGACTGAGCTGCTGACTGGAGAGGTGACACTGCTGGGAATGCTGGGAAATTCTACAGTAACAGCACTGGAGGTGTCTGGGTGATGACTGTATCATTGTGTGTGTCAGGTTCCTATAAGGTGTCAGGATGTCACTGTCTATTTCTCCATGGAGGAGTGGGAGTATCTAGAAGGACACAAGGATCTGTACGAGGAGGTCATGATGGAGGACTACCGGCCGCACACATCACAGGGTGAGAAGAGACAGAGATATATATATATATATATATATTGGCCATTACTGGGGGCACAGGCTGGACTGGCGGCCATGTTGAAGTCTTAATATCATCATGTTCAGTACATATACACGTGTGTACAATGACATGTAATGTAGGAGCTCCACTATTTCTGCTCTTTTCACATCACGTTAGATCCTTATGTTTCCTGTATTTGTCCAATAAATCCAGAGCGCTCCATTCACCAGACAGATTTTGTCTTTGTCACAAATGAAGTCCAGAGCAGCACACTGTACGAGCGCAGTAAAGCGAGGTGCACCGTCCTCGGCTTCATGTGTGTAATGTTCATGCTCTCATTCCCGCCGGACTCCTCTCCTGGACTCCTCTCAGTAACTTGTAACTTCTTTTGCTGAAACGGAGGGTTTGGACGTTGGCAGGTTTGGAACACTAAACTCCATCTACATAACGACATGCTGGGGGTTCAGCAGCTCCAAACCTACTGACAGGTTCCCTTCTAAATGCTGCCAGCACTCCTAGAGAGAGCCTGTGAGTCCTGCATCCCCCGCCCACTCAGAATGATTGACAGGTTCCCTTCTATATGCTGCCAGGAAGGACTCCTAGAGAAAGCCTGTCAGTCCTGCATCCCCCGCCCACTCAGAATGATTGACAGGTTTTCCTTTGTGGTTCTGCTGATACAATCTGAGGATGTGACAGACGTTTCTGATGGGGCCGATGCCTGAGCTCCAAACACACGTTCCTTGCTTTACCTCCTGTCCGTGCAGAACATGTAAGGAGCAATGATGGAAGGGGTTAATATCAGCCCCCCACAGACATTGAGATCAGCTGCTGGAAATCTGTGATGTGGGGGCCATTACTTTACACATCTGGGCACATTTGTGGGGAGGAACAACACAATCATATTCTGTGACATGCCGCTCATCTGTGGTGTGGAGGATGGGCAGTCGTACCAGGTGTATGTTACTGCCGGTCATCACTCTCCACCAGTGTGCTAAGCTGGTCATACACATTAGATGTATGTCGCCCGGACCTGCTGACTTTCTAATGTATATGGCGACCTCCCAACTCTCCCCGGACGTCAGATGTCCGGAGAGAGAAGGATCGGGCTGTGGAAATTCAACATGCCGGATCCTTTTGTTAGTAGATAAGTCACTATCAGAGGAGTTTGGCAGCGACTTTCCCCTATTGAAGACACATACACACCCGACCGAGCGTTCATGTACATGGAGGAGGGGAGGAACGATGGTTCACCTGACATCTAGAGTGTATGACCGGCTTTAGACTAGTAGATCACAAACGAAGAACTTCTGCAGGTCTCCGATAATGGCTGCAAATCATTTAAGAAAAAATAGTGTCCTCAAGACTCATATAAAGGGATTAGTAAAGGGTAGAGACTAAAAACTAACTTTAATAATCACCATTTAAGAAGGTTTATATAGACTCCTAAAACAGACCGAAAACAAGAGAAGTTACCGATCGTTACAACCTTCCCATACATTCTGTGTTATATAGTTACTAAGGATGGAAAAAGTCACAAGTGCACCAAGTCCAACCTATAATCCGACCGTGTCGATCCAGAGGAAGATAAAAACCCCCATGAGGTGGATGACAATTGTCTCATTAGGGGAAAACTCCTCCCCCGACCCCAAATCTGGAAATCACAATAAATCTCTGGATCACCGTCCCATCTCCAGAATCTAGTACCATAACTTGTAATATTAAAGAGAACCTTCGGTTATACTGACATTATATAGAAAACTATTATACAGCCGGAGTGTGCCGATAATCGTCTTTCTACATGACGTGTATTATCATCGGCACACTCCGGCAGTATAATAGTTTTCTATATAATGTCAGTATAACCGTGTAAACACTGCGGAACTTCTGACCGGGTTTTCTGTGTGGAGATTCCGCAGCATTTTCACAGGAGATGTTGACATGTTGTAGATTGAGAATCTGCACCGCACTTCTTTTCTGCGTGTTTTTTCCGCAGCGTGTGGATGAGATTTGTTGAAATCTCATCCTCATTGCTGCTACTGTAACACGCTGCAGATTTTCCCGCAATGAAATACTTTGTAGAAAATCTACAGCTTATCCGCCCCGTGTGCACATGCCCTTAAAGTGGCACGTCCGATTTCAGAAATGATCCTCTCTTAAATAGGCTGTAGATTCCACTCCTGGAGCAGTCCCTGGCATCACTGTCCCTGTCCATATATGGACTGAGACTTCAGGGGCTCCCTCTAGGAACACAATTCCCGGACAAAAATGATAGCAATAGTCTGGCAAGGGATTCCGCTCCTAGAGGGAGCTTCAGTGGCGCTGTTTACAGGGGTGTGTGGTACTTTCTACAGGGGGGTTAAGGTGCTATTTGCTGGGGTTTGGCATCTAAGATTGCTGAAACTAAGGGGGAGATGTTCTTGCACTTCTGGAGAGAGCCGGCAGACATGAAAGTGCAGCGCTGCACACACTAAATTCTGTTCCATTCTGCCAACGTTTATATATGTGCCAACTGCCCGGGGCATCAGCAGTTGGAACGTATATAGCCATATGGCTGTCGTGAAGGGGTTAATAATAATGTATAGACAATATTGCCTACAGAGGTGTACACAGGCTGTAAGAGGCTAATAATCAAGTAACACCCAGACAGTGTTTTTTTGGTTGTAGGGAACTCTCGATATAGAGGCGCCCTGTGTCCCGCCTCTTTCATGTGTATCCACAGGACGCAGATGCAGTTAAATACTATGGCGGAGCAGGGAGCCGTTAGCGCCCCGCCATTCACTCTGGTAGGTCACAGTCTACTTTAGGCCTGCGGCTTACAAAGTGCAGGAACATCGACACAGGTAGTGAGGACCTCAACCTTGTAATTCCGGCTCTGATCAGTAAACATAGAAGTGTAGAGAGAAGTGTCTGATATATAGACACATATACAGTAGTCATGTATTCAGTCACTGTGTGTTTCCTACAGATGGATCCAGTAGGAGAAATCCACCAGACAGATGTCCCAGTCCTCTGTATTCCCAGGACTGTCCAGAGGAAAATCACAATGTCCCAGAGAATCATCAGGTAGATGAAGCTGAGCCCTATACCAGATCTATATAGGGGGGTGTGGAGCTTTATGGTCCTGCGGTCATAGACGTGGTCATAGATTTTGGTGGTTTCTTATGTTGATCTGTTAGATTCTTCGCACTCTCTGCTGTATTGTACTGAATTGTTACATATGTGATATCAGGGAGAAGATCTGACTAATAATAAAGCGGAGGATGAAGAGGAGCGGGTGAGGGGCGATACACCGTGTAACAGTGAAGTGGAGGAGGAAATTCCAGGAGGTGTTACCACAGGTCAGTAATAATGAATTTAGAAAGTGAATTGGGAGGTTTCTTTTTAGTTAAACAGTAAGTGTATAAATGATTAAACATTGTTCTAATTTTTTACATTTTTTCACGAGTCAGGAAATATTATAAATTAGATTCTAATTTATAAAATTTCCCAGTACTGGTCACTAGATGGAGCAATTCCCAAAATTGCAGCATTGGCATGTGGTAAAGCAACCCCATTGCTTTATGCTGCAAAATTTGAGAAAACACACTCGCTCTAGTGAGCTCTCAGAATCGCCCCTCCCTTATCCTGGCTAGTGCCGGGAGAAAGGAGGGGATTGAACGTTCAAACCTCCTACACTGTGTGTCGCCATTTTTTGAGCTAATACACAGTGTAGTAGGTTTACATACAGTAGTAATCACACACTAAAACACGTACATACACAGAAATAACTTACCTGCTCCTGCTGCCGCCGCTCCCTCCGGTCCGTCCGCTCCAAGTGCTTGCTTCTAATCACATGTCCGGAAGCCGAGACCGGAAGTAGTCAGTAGTGCTGGGAAGATTGGGAGCGCGCCTGAGGTGTGCTGGGAAGATTGGGAGCGCGCCTGAGGTGTGCTGGGAAGATTGGGAGCGCGCCTGAGGTGTGCTGGGAAGATTGGGAGCGCGCCTGAGGTGTGCTGGGAAGATTTGGAGCGCGCCTGAGGTGCGCTGGGAAGATTGGGAGCGCGCCTGAGGTGTGCTGGGAAGATTGGGAGCGCGCCTGAGGTGTGCTGGGAAGTTTGGGAGCGCGCCTGAGGTGTGCTGGGAAGATTGGGAGCGCGCCTGCGGTGTGCTGGGAAGATTGGGAGCGCGCCTGCGGTGTGCTGGGAAGATTGGGAGCGCGCCTGAGGTGTGCTGGGAAGATTGGGAGCGCGCCTGAGGTGTGCTGGGAAGATTGGGAGCGCGCCTGAGGTGTGCTGGGAAGATTGAGAGCGCGCCTGAGGTGTGCTGGGAAGATTGGGAGCGCGCCTGCGGTGTGCTGGGAAGATTGGGAGCGCGCCTGCGGTGTGCTGGGAAGATTGGGAGCGCGCCTGAGGTGTGCTGGGAAGATTGGGAGCGCGCCTGAGGTGTGCTGGGAAGATTGGGAGCGCGCCTGAGGTGTGCTGGGAAGATTGGGAGCGCGCCTGAGGTGTGCTGGGAAGATTGGTGGTGCAGGACACAGCCCCTGCTATCCAGGGGGTTTAAAAGTGCAGGGCAGCAGAAAAATCTTTGTTTTAATGTCCTTTTATTTTTCTAGGACGTTACAAGGCTTATAAGTTTAGCAGCAATTTCTCACATTTTCAAAAAAAATTCAAAAGCCTGTGTTTTTTTTTAGGGACCAGTTCAGTTCTGAAGTGGCTTTGAGGGGGCCTATATATTAGAACTCCCCATAAATCACCCCATTTAAAATCTGCACCCCTAAAAGTATTCAAAACAGCAGGTTTTTAACCATTTAGGCGTTTCACAGGAATGACAGCAAAGTGAAGGTGACATTTCAAAATTGTATTTTGTTTTTAAATTGAATTTTAGTGCTTTTTTGGTTTTTGGGGCTTTCTTTTTATTCGATTATATTTTAGGCACTATGTCAGGTTTAAAGAGGTCTTGTGGTGCCAAAACATAGGAAACCCCCAAAATACACCATTTTGGAAACTACACCCCACAAGAAATTAAGACATTAGATTTTATTAGAATTGGGCAGTGAAAATGAAAAATATTTTTTCTTCCTAATAAGCCGTAGTTTTAGCTCAAATTGTTCATTTCCACAAGGAATAAAAGGAGAAAAAGAACCTCAACGTTCGTAAAGCAATTTCTCCCGAGTACGACAACACCCCATATGTGCTCATAAACTGCTGTTTGGGCAGACTGTAGGGCTTAGAAAGGAAGGCGCGCCATTTGGATTTTGGAATGTAGATTTTGCTGGATTGGTTTCTTGGCGCCATGTCATATTTGCAGAGCCCCTGTAGTACCAGTACAGTGGCAGTGGAAGCCCCCCAAAAGTGACTCCATTTGGGATACTACACCCCTTGAGGAATTAATCTAGGGGTACAGTGAGAATTTTGACCCCAAAGGTTATTTTTGCTGAATTAATTAGTATTAAGATTATAGTTTTAGATCAGTTTTTGGAGCGTGGATTTTGCTTGGTAGTGCCCTTTTTGGGACTTTTTCTCCTTTGTAATTTGGAAAATTTTGCAGGAAAAGTGTTGCCCTGATATAATACGGGCGCCCTCGCTACCGGTAGATGTACTATGGCCCTCCCCTTCCTGGTCCTCAAATACTAGGGCCTTGATAACCACTTCTAGAAACTGAAGGAAAGTTCCCCTCCGACCTGCACATCACAATGTTTTTTCAGCACCGCCTTACTAGTGCCATAACTTTTTGTTTTTTCTATTCACGTAACCGTATCAGGGCCTTTTTGTGCGGGACGATCTGTAGTTTTTATTGGTTCCATTTTCTGGGAGGCTAGGGACCAAAAAACTATTTTCCTTATTTATTTATTTTTCTTTATGGTGTTTCCCGTGCAGTATAAATGACGTTAAATGTATTTGGCGGGTCAGTACGTTTACGGCGTTACCAAATTGATATAGTTTTTTATGTTTTGCTACAGGAAGGAATGTTCCTCCACATCAAGCTGTTTTTTACTCTACGCATCTCTAGAGCCATAACTTTTATTTTTCGGTTGTTATAGAGGTTTGAGGGCTTGTTTTGCGGGACAAGATGTAGATTTTATTGGTACCATTTTCGGTCACAATCAACTTTTTGATCACTTTTTATTAACATTTTTTGCCAGAGGAAATGTATCAAAAACATTATGGAATCTTTTGTTTTAGTTTTTTTCCAGCATTCACCGTGCGCCATAAATTACATGTTAACTTTATTCTGCGGGGTCGATACGATTACGGCAATACCAACGGTGTGTATATATATATAGTTTTTTTTTAAGTATTCCAGCTTTTGCACAATAAAATCACTTTCTAAAAAGAAACAAAAAAAAAACATTTGTTTTCTGTGCCGCCATATTCTAAGATCCATAACTTTTTTTTTATTTTTGCGTCGACAAAGCTGTGTCAGGGCATTTTTTTTGCAGGACTGGCTGACATTTATATTGGTTCTATTTTGGTGTAAATATGAGTTTTTCGTCAATATTTAGGAGGAGATGTGACTTACAAACAACGATTCTGGTGTTATATTTTTCATATTATTTTTTTTTTTTGTTGTGCGTTCACCGTGTGGGATAAATTACATAATAGTTTTATAATTTGGGTATAGTTTTTGTTAAACAGTTAGTGTATAAATGATTAAACATTGTTCTAATGTTTTTTAATTTTTTCACGAGTCAGGAAATATTATAAATTAGATTCTAATTTATAATATTTCCCAGTGCTGGTCACTAGAGGGAGCAATTCCCAAAATTGCAGCATTGGCATGTGGTAAAGCAACCACATTGCTTTATGCTGCAAAATTTGAGAAGACACACTCGCTCTAGCGTCCTCAGACAATCCCCCCTCCCTTATCCTGGCTAGTGCCAGGAGAAAAGAGGGGATTGAACGTTCAAAAACTCCTACACTGTGTGTTGCCATTTTTTGAGCTAACACACAGTGTAGTAGGTTTACATACAGTAGTAATCACACAGTAAAACACGAAGAAACACAGACATAACTTACCTGCTCCTGCCGCCGCCGGTCCGTCTGCTCCCTCCGCTCCTAGTGCTTGCTTCAGAACACAGTCCGGAAGCCGCGACCAGAAGTAGTAATCTTACTGTCCGGCCGCGGCTTCCGGTCCACATGAAAATGGCGCCGAACGTCGCTCGGCCGAAGACCTTCAATTTGGACTGTGTGGGAGCGGCGCATGCGCCGTTCCCACACAGACGGCGTACAGCATAGTGAATGGAACGGCTCCCGTTCGCATTCTCTATGGGGATGGATGTGCCGTATTCCATGTCTGTATGTGTCGTTAATCGACACATACAGAGATGGAAAAAAAAAATGGCAGCCCCCATAGACAAGAAAAAGTTAAAAAATAAAAAAAAAGCAAAACCCAAACACACAAATAAATAAAACATTTTTTAATGAAACACTAAAAGCAAATTTATATTAAAAAAAAAAATTTCCGTGACACTCGTCAGTACCAATTTATGTATTTTTTTATTTTTTTTTACAATTATGGGAATAAAGGCAATTTTGGGTTTTCAACTTGAAACTTTTTTTTTTATACAACATATATTTTATTTATTTTTTATTACATTTTCACTTTCAACAAGGAGAAAAAAAAAATAAACACATTTGCACTCCGTAATCCATTCCAATAACACCAATTCCATACATTGTCAGCAAGTTGGCGTACAATCATGATGAATTACCGTAAAAACACATCAGAAAAAACAGACAAAACCAAATTTTACAGCTGTAATGTAATAAGTTTAGAGAGAACCACTGTATTACCTTCTTCAAAACCATGTAAAACCTATACCAGAGAGTGTGCCCACCCGTACAGAGACCGCGGTGCCGTCCCACAAACCATCAGGTCATCCTAAACCCCAGTAAAAATTATACAGGACTATTCAAAAATACAGAACGTCAAAATCAGAGGATGGGAAAGTGAACATGTAGCCTCAAAAATACCCCCCGAAGACACCAGCACCCATGTCACGGGGGAAGGGGGGGAGCCTCGGACTACCTGTATTCAGACCATAAAGCCCAATGCACGCAAAATCTGTTAAACGTATTTAGATGTACAGCTACCATCTTCTCCATAACATAAGCAAATTGCACTAAATTATGTGTATTCATTATCAGGACACTTCTGAATCTTTTCTGTGAGATTTGCAGCAAGGGAAACGAATTCTCGTTTACCTCCGTAATCTCGCGAGATTTCGTTTCCCTTGCTGGAAATCTCAAAGAAAAGAGTCAGAAGTGTCAGGATTCTGAATACACATGACGTCCAGGCTGGAGGTCATGTATATTCATTATCAGGGCACTTGATTAACGTTAATCTCTGTTTATGTGGCTGCACATCGCTGCTGTGTAATGGAGATGAGTTTAAGCAGCGGACTAACGCCGCGTAAAAATCACGCACATTTCTACACGGCCCCATAGACTAATATAGGTCTGTTACACGGACGTATATCCCGTTCGTCTGAATAAGCCCTTAGTATTATTTTTTATGTTTTTTTTTACTTTTTTTTTTTTTTTCATTCCCCCCACGCAGGGAACTTGAACTAGCGATCACTTGCTCTGTATACTGCAACACTAATGTATAGCAGTATGTCATTATTTTTACAGGCCTCTGACAGGACTTATTGGGAGTACAGAAATGGCAAACCTGGGCATCTTCATTAGGCCCCCAGGCTGCCATGACAACGATCAGCTTTATGCAATCACGTTGCGGGAGGACCGATGAGGTTTTTGAGCCGGCCGGCCCCTTTTTCTAATGCCTTAGATGCTGCAGTCGCAATTGACTACGGCATCTAAGGGGCTAAACGGGCGGAATCAAATGATCTTTGATTCTACCCGTTGCAGTAAGGTGTCGGCTGTATTACACAGCCGACACCTGTTAATTATGGATCGTGCTCTGCCCGTGAGCGAGCTCCATACTTCCCTTTAACTCTTTTTACATACATGTAGGTGACAATGCGTTAGTGCAGGGGTTTATGTGTAATTTTTTCTTCATTTTTGTTTTGTTTTTTAACTTTTATTTTTATGGCCTTTCCATCAGAAAAGACATTTGGGGAACTTTTATTATTTCATTTTATTTTTTTTACGCTATACTTTTCCTCTGTAGCTGGCACTTTACAGCAGGGGAGATCAGCCGTGTTATAGTGACTATTGTCACTGATAGGGCTGTGCTGGGTCTAGTTAGATACAGCAGCAGCCTCCTATCGGCATCTCGGCGATCATGTGACTAGTCAATCACTCAGGCAGCAAACTTAAACCTGCAGCATATGTACACAGTGGGCAGTCCTGAACCGGTTAAACATCATTTTAGGAGTAAATCGAAATGAAAAAACACTTACATTTTGGTTATTTCCTTTGTACTTTGTCATTTATTTGGTTCTTCCATTACAAATCTTCGCTTTAATCTACTATACACTAAATCGCTTATTGGAACTTGTCTTCTATAAATGGACACTAACTTATCAAACAACTTGTGGTAATCTAATAGTATTCCTGATATATATCAACTTTGTAATTTACTTACTGTTATAGTTTAGCATTTATCCATGAAAATTTTATGTGAAGTTAGTGCCACTAGGTGAGAGACACACGGGCGCTGCTGCTTATAGAAGTCTATGGAGAGGGTAGGGGAAGCAGAAGGATGGAGCAGGAGCACAAAGTCACAGATGCTGTTGTCAATAAAAGTCTTTGAACAGGAGAGGGGGAGCAGAAGCAGAGAGAGTAGACATAGGCTGCTGGTAAGAGTGACGGTATGTTCACACGGCAGCCTCCGTTATGGCTGAAACGACGGAGCTGTTTTCTAGAGAAAACAGCTCCAGTATTTCAGACGTAATGGCAAGTGCAGGCGCTTTTCGATGCGTCCATTACGGACGTAATTGGAGCTGTTTTTCCATTGTGTCAATGGAAAATGGCTCCAATTACGTCTCAAGAAGTGACAGGCACCTCTTTGACGTGGGCGTCTTTTTTTACGCGCCGTCTTTGACAGCGGCGCGTAAAATAAAAATGACCGTCGGCACAGTACATCGTAAAACCCATTCAAATGAATGGGCAGATGTTTGCCGACGCATTGGAGCCGTATTTTCGGATGTAATTCGGGGTTAAAACGCCCGAATTGCGTCCGTAAATAGGGTGTGTGAACCCAGCCTTATATGTCACCTCTGTGATGGATTTTCCGCTGCACTGATCCTTACTGCTGTATAATATCCATGCTGCTGCAGCTTCTAAGGGTGTGATACAGAGAGATACTGGACCAGGATGGCTCTCTGCTCTGTGTGCAGTGTATAGAAGACATGATAGCAGTTAGGCTCCACCCACTACATCAGGGAAAACTGAGAATTAAAGATAAAGCCTGCAGAAGGAAAACTGCTAAAAGAATGCCAGGTACAAGTCATGTAATGGCCAGAAATAGTGTTATTCCTCCTGTACACACATATGACATATTATTCTGAAAAGTCATCTAAAAATTAGGTATGCTTTAAAGGGAATGTGTCGCTATAACTGTATTTTTATTTTTTGGGTTAAACAGTTAGTGTATAAGTGATTAAACATTGTCCTAATTTTTTTTAATTTTTTCACGAGTCAGGAAATATTATAAATTAGATTCTAATTTATAACATTTCCCAGTGCTGGTCACTAGATGGAGCAATTCCCAAAATTGCAGCATTGGCATGTGGTAAAGCAACCACATTGCTTTATGCTGCAAAATTTGATAAGACACACTCGCTCTATCGTCCTCAAACAATCCCCCCTACTTTATCCTGGCTAGTGCCAGGAGAAAGGAGGGGATTGAATGTTCAAACCTCCTACACTGTGTGTCGCCATTTTTTGAGCGAATACACCGTGTAGTAGGCTTACATAGAGTCCTAATCACACAGTAAAACACGAACAGACATAACTTACCTGCTCCTGCCGCCGGCGCTCCCTCCGGTCCGTCCGCTCCCTCCGCTCCTAGTTCTGGTCCACAAGAAAATGGCGCCGGATGTTGCTCGGCCGAAGACCTTCCATTTGGACTGTGTGGGAGCGGCGCATGCGCCGTTCGCATTCACTATGGGGCTGTATGTGCCGTATTCCATGTCTGTATGTGTTGTTAAAGGGAATGTGTTGCCAGAAAAACATGTTTTTTTTTAAAAAAAATTAAACATTTAGTGTGTGGGTGATTAAACATGGTTCAAATTTTTTTTCTTTTTTTCACGAGTCAGGAAATAGTCAGGAAATATTATAAATTAATTCTAATTTATAATACTACCCATTTTTGGTCACTAGATGGAGCTAGTTCCCAAAATTGCAGCATTGCAACATTGGGTTAAAAGCCCTCGCTCTAGTGAGCTCTCAACATCCCCCCCTCCTTTATCCTGGCTAGTGCCGGGATAAACGAGGGGTTTGAAAGGTTTAACCTCCTACACTGTGTGTCGCCATTTTTTGAGGTAACCCACAGTGTAGTAGGTTTACATACAGTAGTAAACACACACAAACACTAACATACATTGAAATCTCTTACCTGCTCCTGCCGCCGCGGCTCCCTCCGGCCCGTCCGCTCCCTTTGCTGCCGCTGTTCCATGTGCACAAGTCCGGAAGCCGCGACCGGAAGTAGTAATATTACTGTCCGGCCGCGACTTCCGGTCCACAGGAAAATGGCGCCGGACGGCGCCAATTTCGAATAGGACTGTGTGGGAGTGGCGCATGCGCAGTTCCCACACAGACGCCGTACACGGCAGTCAATGGGACGGGAGCCGTTCGCAGTCCCTATGGGACTGTGGCTGCCGTACTCCATGTCTGTGTGTGTCGTTAATCGACACACACAGAAATGGAACAAAAAATGGCAGCCCCCATAGGGAAGAAAAAAGTGTAAAAATAAGAAACAGTAAAACACAAACACACAAATGAAAATAAACGTTTTTATTAAAGCACTAACATCTTTAACATATAAAAAAATTATTTGTGATGACACTGTTCCTTTAATCGACACATACAGAGATGAAAAAAAAAAGTGGCAGCCCCCATAGACAAGAAAAAGTTCGGAAAAAAAAAAAAAGTAAAACCCACACAAATAAAACATTTTTTAATAAAACACTAAAAGCAAATTGATATAAAAAAAATATTTTTCGCGACACCCTTCCTGTACACAGCTGGGGTCGGAAAATATTCGGACCCCAGCTGTTTAACCCTTTGATTACCGCTGTCCGTGACCGCGGCATGATCAAAGGGAATTCCCCTCTTTGATTGCATCACCGGGATTCCGGTGATGCGATCAAACACCGGGGAATCCCTCTGCTGTCAGCCCTGGGGACCTACAAAGGACCCCAGGGCTGTCTGTTCTGTTTGTCTGCTGTTCGGGCACACTATGTTCTGCCCGATCAGCAGCCTGTGTCATAGTGACACAGTGTAATGTATTCGCGTACAGGAGTATGCTAATACATTACAAGTAAAAAAGAAAAGTTACAAATAAAGTTATCCCTTGATGGGATTAAAAAAAAAGTAACAAAACAAATAAAAAAAAGTCCCAAAAAGAGGCTTTATTTTGCATCAAATACATTTTATTGTCCCGTACACTAAATAAAAACAAAAAACCTACACATATTGGGTATCTACACGACCGTAATAACCTGAAGAATTAATCTAATGGGTTATTTAGCGTGAAACGTGAACGGGATAAAAAAGAAACAAAACTATTCTGAGAATAGCTTTTTCCTATATTCACGGCGTAAAAAATTATTTTTTACCCCCGAACTGTGGGGAAAAAAAAATACAATTTCTCTCGCAAAAAACAAGGCCTCATACAGCCACGTCAATGAAAAAATAAAAAAGTTATGGCTGCTGAAACGCAGAGAGGCAAAAACAGAAAAATTGAGCTGGTCATTAAGGTCTTTTCAGGCCCGGTCATTAAGGGGTTAAAGATGTGGTTTTTATATTGGATTAAAACAAACAGATCCATGATTATTAGGAAGAACCTATATTTTAACCAGTTGCTGACTGCCCATAGATTATAAATGTCCTGGTGGTCCACACCTATCTCTGCAGGGACGTTTTAAAACATCCTGCTGAGTTTCCTCCTCTCCGACTCTCCCACTCCATCACAGTTAAATATATCACTTTGTTTTATTACACAACGTCGAAGCCCTATATGTTCTGAGAAAAACAAGACCAAATAAATATAGGTTGGCAGAGGAACAGAACAACAATTTTCTATTAAATTGTCACATGACTAAAATTTCAATGAGGCCACTTCATTTCATTAGGTTCACATTATCAGTACTTGATAGGACCCTCTTTCCCCTTAGAACAGCCTGAATTCTTAGTGGAATGATATTACTATGTACTGGAAACCTTTATTACAGATTCTGATTATTAACTTCACTCTGTCTATTCCACTGCATCCCACAGATGTTCTATAAAATTGAGATCCGGTGACTGTTCAGCCATTTGGATATGCAGACCTCATTATCATGTCCGTGAATTCAGCCTGAGATTTGTGATTTGTCTCATGACACATTATCTTGTTAAATGTAGACTGCGGGCAATATTAGACTGTCTGTAACAATATTAAATTAAGATTGTGTATGCCTCATTAGTATTTAACCCCTAGGCGCACGAGGACGCAACTGTACGTCCATGCGGCCAGTGTCTTAAGGCACAGGGACGTACAGTTACTGCGAAGTTCCCGTTTCACACTGTCGGCGACAGTGTGCACCGGGAACCGGGAGGCCCGCTGTCGCTGACAGCTGACACTCCACTGTATGCCGATCAGCGGCTTATTTCCACTGATATCGGCAATTAACCCCTTGATTGCAGTGATTGATTGCAATCACCGCATTCAGGGGTTTCTAGCTCATCGGCAGACCTCACGATGAAATCGTGAGGTTTGCAGATGGCTAGCATGGCGATCGGAGGCCAAGTAATGGCCTCCGTGTCTGCCATGTACGGAAGCCAATCAGGATCAGCCTCCTGATAAACTTCCTGTCAGAGTGACAGGACGTCACTGCCGTTCGCGATTCACACTGTCGATGTCAGTGTCTGTGACAGTGTTGGCGACAGTGTGCATCGGGAATCGGGAGGTCAGCTGTCCCTGACAGCTGACACTCCACTAGTTGACGATCAGCGGCTCATTGCCGCTGATTTCGGAAATTAACCCGTTACATGCGGGGCTCGATTGCGATCCCCGCATGTACAGGGTTTGTAGCACATCAGCAGCCCCATGCAATTGTGGGGGCTGCTGATGCTTGTGATGTCACCCGGGGGCCAGACAACGGTCCCCGGGTCTGCCATCTATGCAAGCCTATGAGGATCAGCTTCTAGCTGGTCCTCGTAGACTTAGGGTATGTTCACACGACAGCGTCCGTAACGGCTGAAATTACGGGGATGTTTTCAGGAGAAAACATCCCCGTAATTTCAGCCGTAACGGCATGTGCAGGCGTTTGAACGCTGCGTCCATTACCGACGTAATTGGCGCTGCTTTTCATTGGAGTGAATGGAATAACTGCTCCAATTACGTCCCAAGAAGTGACAGGACACTTCTTTGGCGCGGGCGTGTATTTACGCGCCGTCTTTTGACAGCGACGCGTAAATATACGCCTCGTGTGAACAGACAAACGTCAGCCCACTGCTTTCAATGGGCAGATGTTTGCCAACGCTATTGAGGCGCATTTTTGGACGTAATTCGGGGGTTAAAACGCCCGATTTACGTCCGTAAATAGTGTGTGTGAACATACCCTAACTGTCAGAGTGACTGTGACGTCCCACTGACAGTTGGAATACGTTACACTACCTAGGTAGTGTAATGTATTCTAGCAGCGATCAGAGCTGTAGGTAAAAAAAGTAAGTGTAAAAAAATAAAAGTCAAAAATGGTTTACAAAAGTGTAAAAATAAAAGATTTTTTTTTCCTATAATAAGTCTCTTATTATAGGAGAAAAATGAAACCGTTAAAAAACCGTACACATAATTTGGTATCACCACATTCGTAACGACCCAATCTGTAACACTATAATGTTATTTTTACCGCACGGTGAACGCCGCAAAAAAAACAAACGAAAAACTTTGCCAGAATCACTATTTTTTTGGTCACCACCCCTCCCAAAATATAGAAATAAAAAGTGATCAAAAAGTCGCATGTACCCGAAAATAGTACCAATAAAAACGACAACCCGTCACACAAAAAACAAGCCATGACACCGCTTTTTTGACTGAAAAATAAAAAAGTTACGGCTCTCAGAATATGGTGACACAGAAAATAAATTTTATAAAGAAGTGATTTTATTGTGCAAATGCTGCAAAACATAAAAAAAATCTATATACATATGGTATCGCCGTAATCGTACCGACCCGCAGAATAAAGTACAATTGTCATGTATAGCGTGTTGTGAACGCCGTAAGAAATAAAGAATTTAAAACGCCAAAATCACTGTTTTTTGGCCACCAAAGCTCTAAATAAAATGTAATAAAAAGTGATCAAAAATTTGCATATACTAAAAAATGGTAGCAATAAAAACTACAGCTCGTCCTGCCAAAAATAAGCCCTCACACCGCTCAATTCATGGAAAAATAAAAAAGTTATGGCGTTTGGAAGGCGGGGAGTGAACTAAACTAAAATGGAAAAGCAAAAAAGGATCAGTCCTGCAAAGGTTAATTAATTTCTATTAACCCCTTAATTACCGCCGATAAGCCTTTTCACGGCGGTCATTAGTGGGCTTTATTCTACAGCGCCGCCATTCTACGGTGCTGCTGTAGAATAAAGTAAACAGAGCAGGGAGCCGTCAAATCTCCCTGCTCTCGGCTGCCAGAGGCAGCTGAGGGCTGGGGGCGTCCCTGCTCTGCCGGGTGAGATCGATATTAGTATCGATCTCACCCGTTTAACCCTTCAGATGCGGTGCACAATAGCGTGCACCGCATCTGAATGGTTTTGGAGAGAGGGAGGGAGCTCCCTCTCCCACCGACACCCGGCGATAAAATCGCCGAGTGTCTGTGTCTTCTATGGCAGCCGGGGGTCTAATAAAGACCCCCAGGTCTGCCTGGAGCGAATGCCTGCTAGATCATGCCAGAGGCATGACCTAGCAGATGCCTGTCCGTTTTAAACGGACAGGCAGTAATACACTGCAATGCAAAAGTATTGCAGTGTATTATAATAGCGATCGGAGGATATTGAAGTCCCCTAGTGGGACTAGTAAAAAAGTTTAATAAAGTTAATAAAAAAAAAAAAAAGTGAAAAAAAAAAATGAAAAACCCACTTTTTCCCCTTACAAAATGCTTTACTATTAAAAAAAACTACAATAAAGCAAAAAAGTTACACATATTTGGTATTACCGCGTCCGTAACGACCCCGACTATAAAGCTGTTATATTATTTAACCCGCACTGTGAACGCCGTAAAAAATAAAATAAAAAACAATGGAAAAATTGCTGTTTTCTGTTAATCCTGACTTAAAAAAAATGTGATAAAAAGTGATCAAAAAGTCGCATCTACTCTCAAATGGTACCAATAAAAACTGCAAGTCGTCCCACAAAAAACAAGACCTTATACAGCTATGCCGACGCAAAAATAAAAAAGTTACAGCTCTTCGAATGTGACAATGGAAAAATTTAAAAAATGGCTTGGACATTAGGGCCAGAATGCAAGCAGGGGAAAGGGGTTAAAAAAATAAATTACCACCACATGTGGGGTATTGTCACACTCGGGAGAGATTGCGCTACAAATTTAGGGTGACTTTTTCTCCTTTATGCCTTGTGAAAATGAAAAAATTAAACTTTTTAGTGGACAAAAATGTTTATATTCATTTTCAAGGCCTAATTCTACTAAATTCTGCAAAAGACCTGTGTGGTATAAATGCTTACTATACCCCTAGAGAAATTCCTTGAGGGGTCTAGTTTCCAAAATGGTCACTTTTGGGGGTTTCCACTATTTTGTTCCCTCCAGGGGGTTGCAATCGCGACATGGCACTGAAAATCAATCCAGCAAAATCTGTGCTCCAAAATCCAAATGGCGCTCCCTCCCTTCTGAGCGCTGCCGTGGGTCCAAACAGCAGTTTATTACCACATATATTTCCGTAATCGGGAGAAGATGCTTTACAAATGTTGGGTTGAATTTTCTTCTTTATTCCTTGTAAATATTAAAAATGTCTGTTATTTCAGAAAAAAAGTAGATTTTCATTTTCACAGACTAACTACAATAAATATTTCAAAATACCTGTGGGGTCAAAGTGCCTACTATACCCCTAGATAAATTCCTTGAGGGGTCTAATTTCCAAAATGGGGTCACTTTTGGGGAGTTTACACTGTTTTGGCACCACAAGACCTCTTCAAACTCGACATGGTGCCTAAAATATAATCTAAATCTAAGCAGGCCCCAAAATCCACTAGGTGCTTCTTTGCTTCTGAGGCCGGTGTTTCTGTCCATTAGGACACTAGGGCCACATGTGGGATATTCCTAAAAACTGCAGGACCTGGGCAATAAATATTGAGTTGCATTTCTCTGGTAAAACCTTCTGTGTTACACAATTTTTTTTTTATTACAAATTAATTTCGGCAAAAAAAGGAGAAATTTGTACATTTCCCCTCTACTTTGCTTTATTTCCTGTGAAATGCCTAAAGGGTTAAAATACTTTCTGAATGCTGTTTTGAATACTTTGAGGGGTGCAGTTTTTAAAATGGGGTAATTTATTGGGGTATTCTAATATATAAGGCCCTCAAAACCACTTCTGAACTGGCCCCTGTAAAAATAGCCTTTTGAAAATTTCTTGAAAATGTGAGAAATTGCTGCTAAAGTTCTACGCCTTGTAACGTCCTAGAAAAATATAAGGATGTTCAAAAAACGATGTAAATATAAAGTACACATATGGGAAATGGTAACTAGTGACTATTTTGTGTGGTATTACTATCGGTTTTACAAGCAGATACATTTAAATTTAGAAAAATGCACATTTTTGCAAATTTTCTCTACATTTTGGTGTTTTTCACAAATAAATATTGAATTTATCGACCAAATTTTTCCACTATCATAAAGTAAAATATGTCACGAGTAAACAATCTCAGAATCGCTTGGATAGGTAAAAGCATTCTGGAGTTATTACCACATAAAGTGACATGTCAGATTTGAAAAAATCGGCTGTGCCACAAGGCCAAAACAGGCTGCGTCCTAAAGGGGTTAAACAGCTAAATGTGTTAGCAGAAAACAGGCTTCATTGCCAGACAAGGTTCTGCTTTTCAAAAAAGAAAACTTTATTAAGTCAAGCTTTGTGTAATAAATTAATAGTGGAGGACTGAGTGGATTTATTTTAAAGTGTTATACAAAGCGTTATAATGCTGGAATGGAGACAAAAGGCTTGGCTTAAACTTCTTCCTGCTTGATCCACTTCTGACTTTGACTCAAAACACTAGATGTGTGTTTCCAGCCTAAAACGAATGTTACAAATTTGTCAACTTTTCTATTGTGATACAAAATCACAATTTTTTTAATCCTAACAGAAAATCCCAGTAAGAACTCTGAGGGAAACTTCACGTTATTTCTAAATGATAAAGTAGAAGATGAAGATATGATGCAGCAGTCTTCAGGAGAAAACCTTGTTAGACATACGAGAAGACACACAGGAGAGAAGCCGTATTCATGTTCAGAATGTGGGAAATGTTTTACACGTAAGCCAAGTCTTATTGTACATAAGAGAATTCACACAGGAGAGAAGCCTTATTCATGTTCAGAATGTGGGAAATGTTTTACATATAAATCAAGTCTAGTTGCACATGAGAGAAGTCACACAGGAGAGAAGCCGTATTCATGTTCAGAATGTGGGAAATGTTTTACAGATAAATCATATCTAGTTACACATGAGAGAAGTCACACAGGAGAGAAGCCGTATTCATGTTCAGAATGTGGGAAATGTTTTACAGATAAATCATATCTAGTTACACATGAGAGAAGTCACACAGGAGAGAAGCCGTATTCATGTTCAGAATGTGGGAAATGTTTTACATGTAAACCAAGTCTTATTGTACATAAGAGAAGACACACAGGAGAGAAGCCATATTCATGTTCAGAATGTGGAAAATGTTTTACATATAAATCATATCTAGTTACACATGAGAGAAGTCACACAGGAGAGAAGCCGTATTCATGTTCAGAATGTGGGAAATGTTTTACAAATAAATCAAGTCTAGTTACACATGAGAGAAGTCACACAGGAGAGAAGCCGTATTCATGTTCAGAATGTGGGAAATGTTTTACATGTAAACCAAGTCTTATTGTACATAAGAGAAGTCACACAGGAGAGAAGCCTTATTCATGTTCAGAATGTGGGAAAAGTTTTACATATAAATCAAATCTTGTTACACATGAGAGAAGTCACACAGGAGAGAAGCCGTATTCATGTTCAGAATGTGGGAAATGTTTTACACGTAAACCAAGTATTATTGTACATAAGAATGGTCACAAAGGAGAGAAGCCGTATTCGTGGTCAAAATGTGTGAGGTGTTTTACAGATAAATCATTTCTTGTTACACATGAGAGAAGTCACAAAGGAGAGAAGCCATATTCATGTTCAGAATGTGGGAAATGTTTTACACGTAAACCAAGTCTTATTGTACATAAGAGAATACACACAGGAGAGAAGCCTTATTCATGTTCAGAATGTGGGAAATGTTTTACATATAAATCAGGACTTATTAGACATGAGAGAAGTCACACAGGAGAGAAGCCGTATTCATGTCCAGAATGTGGGAAATGTTTTACAGATAAATCAGGACTTATTAGACATAAGAGAAGTCACACAGGAGAGAAATTATATTCGTGTTCAGAATGTGGGAAATGTTTTACTACTAAAGGCATTCTTAGGGCTCACCTGAGAAACCATACAGGGGAGAAGCAATTTTGATGTTCTAGATGTGGAAGATGTTTTACAAAGAAACTTACATTTTGGAACTCTGTAGAGAATTCACATGGAGTAGAAACCATAATCTCGTTTAGAATGTGGGAAAACCTATAAGAGCAAAATCGTTAAACTGTTAGTGTATAAATGATTAAACATTGTTCTAATTTTTTTAATTTTTTCATGAGTCAGGAAATATAAATTAGATTCTAATTTATAACATTTCCCTGTGCTGGTCACTAGAGGGAGCAATTCCCAAAATTGGCATGTGGTAAAGCAACCACATTGATTTATGCTGCAAAATTTTATAAGACACACTCGCTCTATCGTCCTCAAACAATCCCCCCTCCTTTATCTTGGCTAGTGCCAGGAGAAAGGAGGGGATTGAATGTTCAAACCTCCTACACTGTCGCCATTTTTGGAGCGAATACACAGACATAACTTACCTGCTTCTGCCGCCGCCGCTCAATCCGGTACATCTGCTCCCTCCGCTCATAGTGCTTGCTTCAGAACACATGTCCGGAAGCCGCGACCGGAAGTAGTAATCTTACTGTCCGGCCGTGGCTTCCGGTCGCTCGGCCAAAGACCTTCCATTTGGACCTTCCCACACAGACGGCGTACACCATAGTGAATGCAAACGGCTCCCGTTCGCATTCTCTATGGGGATGGATGTGCCGTATTCCATGTCTGTATGTGTCGTTAATCGACACATACAGAGATGAAAAAAAAATGGCAGCCCCCATACAGAAGAAAAAGTTAGAAAATAAAAAAAAGTCAAACACAAATAAATATTTTTTTTAAAATTTTTTTCTTTATCAAGGATTTTTAATTTTGAAAATATAAAAAACATAACAGCATACACATTGTTTCATAAATTTGCAAAATTCGCATGCAGTGCAATATAACTACTTCAATATTGCATACAATATACAGATACATAGAAACAGCAGTAGGAGGTAGCCTCCTAATCAGTAAGCAGAAGCTAAATAAGAATGCAATGAGAATAATAGTATCATAAGTGCAGCAGAAGTAGTGCATTATTTAGGGAAACCAGTCCCCACAGTTGGATAAGAATTGTCGCATATAAGTGCACACTATACTTTAGACTAACACAGACAGAAGACAACAAGGGGAAACACATACGGACATAGCACGCAAAAAGTAGGCTTATATAGGCGTTCAAAAGAGGCCATTTAGCCAGAGAGGTAGATCATTACCACCCCGGAATCCAGACCACACTGCCCAAGTGCGGACAAAGAGCTCAGATTTACCCCAATCAGCAGACATCAACTCCTCCATCCTCATAATTCCGTTCACCTCCGTTACCCATTCCTTCAAAGAAGGTACAATGCTGGACTTCCAATGACGAGGGATCACTGTTTTTGCTGCGGTCAAAAAATGCCGAAAGACACCCTTTTTGAGGTGTGTGAGTGATCCAGGAACCATGGAAAGTAAGCCAATGGAGGCCGAGTTCTGAACCTCAGTATGAAAAAGTTTGTTACCAAGATCAAAAAATTTTCCCCAAAAGGGACGAAGCTTGGGATAGTCCCACCAAATGTGCAGCATGGTTCCAGGAGCCTCCCCACACCTCCAGCACTCATCAGATACATTAGGGAATATCCTATGCAGCAAAGAAGGACAGCGGTACCATCTGGTGAGAATCTTATAATTTTTTTCCTGGGTGAAGCATGAGGTCGGTAACTTATTTGCCAGGAAGAAAGATGTGCCCCACTCCTCAACAGAGTATCGAGTCCCCAGCTCCTCATCCCATGCGGTAGTGAATGTCAGCTGAGAGTAATTATATTTAGTTAGAAGGATCCCGTGTAAATAGGATAACACAGAGGGGGCAGCAGTCAACAACAAGTAGTGCTCCAGAGGAGTTATCCTGCAGCAATACAAGACGGTCGCCCATGGAAGAAAGATAGGAGCGCAACTGAAAATAGGACCACCAAACTGAACGTCTCCCCAGTCAGGCCTCAGAGACAACCGTCTGTGACAAAATTGCACCCTCAGGTGTAAGAGTCATAGCCAAGAAACCACCGTCCTGTCTCTCCCAACAGAGGAATGTGTCCACACCCACCGCCGGAGGGAAGGAAGGGTCATCAAAAAGAGGAGTTAGAGGACCTGGACGGTGAACAAGGTCCACCGCAGCAATGATCCGCTCCCAGACTACAAGAAACTGACGTGTAAGGGAAGGCAGAGAAGATGAAGGTCGCTGGAGAGCAGACAACCAAGGCAGAGACGACCGTGCTAGGGGAGACATAGCTTTCTCAATGCGCACCCATTGCTTACCCGCACCTGAGCGGAACCAGTCTACCAATCGCATGAGGACCGCAGCTTGGTGGTAGCGTTTAAAATCCGGCAAGCCTGCCCCCCCTCCACTTTCGGCCTACTAAGGCCAGCAAAACGAACACGAGGCTTAGAAGGAGCCCCAAACAAATTTAGTTATGGCCCTATGTAAGGTTTGGAAGAAGCTCGTTGAAATTTTGATAGGGACGGTTTGGAATATGTATAGGAATTTGGGAAGAATGTCCATTTTAACCCCGTTAATGCGCCCAAACCACGATATGCGGTTCCCACCATATGACATTAAATCCTTCAAGGTGCGCTGCAGAATGGGTGTATAATTCAAAGCAAACAAATCCGACCGTTGTGTGGGGATATACACCCCCAAATATTTTAGAGATTTCGATTCGAACGGGAAAACCCGCGCGAGATGGGTGGCTAGCGCAGTATCGAGAGATATATTCAATGCCTCCAATTTAGAATGGTTGACTTTAAAATTACTCAAATGACCAAATCGCTCAAATTCCCCGGTCAAAGATGGCAAGGAAACCATGGGAGTCGTAATGTACACAAGGAGATCATCGGCATACAGTGCCAGTTTGTGATGTTCCGCGCCAACACAGACGCCATTAACATTAGGGTTGCTCCGCAGTGCCACGGCCAGGTGTTCCATGACCAAAACATAGAGTAAAGGTGAGAGTGGGCACCCCTGTCTCGTGCCATTAGTAATAGATAAAGAGTCAGATAACAAACCATTAACTCGAACCCGGGCCGTAGGCCCATGATATAATGCCATAATCCTATCCACCATAGTGGCGCCAAGGCCAATCTGTGTCAGGACACTGTGGAGAAATACCCAATGTACCCTGTCAAAAGCTTTTTCAGCATCGACCGAGAGTAAACACATCGGTATCTTATGGGATTGGCAGTATGATGTTAAAATAAGGGTCTTGTTAGTGTTGTCCCGCGCTTCCCTACCACGTACAAACCCCACCTGGTCATCTGTGACCAGGTCAGGTAAGAAAGGCGAGAGTCGAGAGGCAAGCAACTTCGCGAAAATCTTAACGTCTACATTAATCAATGATATTGGTCGGAAATTTGCGCACGACGTCGGATCCTTGCCCGGTTTTGGTAAAAGGGTAATATGGGCCTCAAGGGACTGAGGTGCAAAGGGACACGAGGAAGACACGGAATTAAAAACTTTCGTCAAGAATGGAGCCAATTGATCCTTAAATGTCTTGTAGAATTTATTATTAAACTCATCGGGTCCCGGACTTTTGCCCAAGGGAGAGTCTCCAATAGCACGCTCCACTTCCGTTTCCCAAAAATCTTCCTCAAGTCCCAAGGCCTCCCCGCCCCCCAGTGACGGCAACGCAGTGTCGTGCACATAACGGTCTATTTTATCCCGCAACGCATCCGCCTGCATATCCTGAAAATGGCCTTTAAGATTATATAATGCAGAGTAATACTGTCTGAAGCAATCAGTGATGCCCACCGGATCATGAACCTCAGCGCCCGAGGGAGAAGTAATTTTAGGGATATACGATGCCTGGGTGCGAGGATGTAGTATCCGTGCCAGAGACCTACCACATTTGTCTGCAAATTCGTATGAATGTTTTCGCATCCGGTCCCTGAATCGAGCGTGTGACTGGTCTATCAGAGAACGCAAGGATTCTCTCGCTGTAGTAAGTTCCGCAAATATCTGTGAGGACAGAACACGCTTATGACGGGATTCAAGGTCCCGTATCTGAGTAAGGAGCCGCGCAATAGCTACCCCTTTTTCCCGCTTCAAACGTGCCCCATGTTGGATCAGAACTCCCCTAACTACACACTTCAGCGCCTCCCACTGTAATGGTAATGGGGTGGTGTCATGTGTATGCACCTCAAAAAAGCCGGTTAGCGAGTCCTTAAGGGCTGACACACACACTGAGTCACGCAATAAATTATCGTTAAGTTTCCAAGATTGGAAATTGGGTACCGAGCTAGGAAACGTGAGTGTCAGAAATACGGGGGCATGATCCGACCAAACCATAGGGCCCACCTCAGAGGTAGGATGCCAGGTAAGCAAATGGTGGCTAATAAGAAAGGCGTCCAGCCGACTGTACATATTATGTAGCGGGGAGAAGTAAGTATATTCTCTTACCTGAGGATGCAGAATCCTCCACACGTCAATCAATTGCATGGAATGCATCACAGTTTTCAAGGTTCCCAAGTGGGACTTCGGAACAGCAGACCTGCCCGAGGAGGTGTCAAGTCTGGAATCGAACGTCAGGTTAAAATCACCGCCCACAATCAAGACTCCCTCCGTGAACTCCTCCAATTTCCGCAAATACGCGCAGCACACCCGAGCCTGATCCTGATTGGGGAGGTACACATCAGCCAAGGTGAACAGCTTATTCCAAATGGACAGTTTAAGAAACACATACCGACCGCCCGGGTCAACCAGGACGTCTACCAGTTTATGTTAAAGTGACTTGTGAATACATATACTAGCGCCCTTGGACTAGGATTCCGGGTTGGCACTGTGGAACCAGACTGGATAATAACGATTTGTAAACTGTGGAGTGTGGCCCACCTGAAAATGAGTCTCCTGTAAAAACAGGATATTTACACGCTCTTTGTGCATGTTGTACAATATCTGCAAGCGTTTTTCCGGGACATTAAGCCCTCTAGCATTAAAGGTACAGACTTTCAACTGTGCCATCTCCAACGCACGTAGGACTAGCAAGTCAAGAAATGTTCTACAACAATGAAGAGAAGGACAAGACAGACAAGGGAGGGAGACACGACAACAAGGACAAACAAGCGGGTGAAACAAGCACCCACTCCTTGATCTAATCAAGGAGAAACAATCCAATATACACCAGATATAACCAGTGAGTCCCTAAGAGGAGAAGTGTCAGGACAAGGTCTAGCCAGCGCCCCGCACCCCCCAACCCAGCAAATTTTATATAGCAAATAACGATATAACAGAAAAGAAAGGAAAACCAAGGCACTTAGTATGATACCCAAAAATAATTAAATAAGAGTATACATTGTTAGTAGGGACCTAAAGAAACCCCAGCAGAGAAGACCCCTTAATACATTCATTGTCAGCATGAATGTACATACAGGTTAGCAATAAAAGAAAATAATAAAAATAAACATTCACGATTGTGGCGTATTAACAGCAATCAACCAACATCAGTAGCCACCAGGTCTCCAACAGCAATCACCTAGAACATAATGCAGACCCACACAGCCATGTCCACATGAACCTCCAAATATAATTGCCTCAGCTGATAAACACAATAACCATTGCAATTAAGCTCTGACAGCAGGCTGCAATTTGGAGACATTAAAAGGGCATCACATCGGCTCCGCAGGACGACCATCATGACGCCTCATAGGAGAAGCAGGAGAACGACCTCGCCTGCGTGATCGTGGACGCGGCGGCGGGATGGGAACATAAGGCCAATCAGGGAGAGAAACTCTAGGCAAACGGAGAGCAGCGCAGAAATCCGGAACATCCCCCGGGTCACGAACACTCAGCAGTGCCCCGTCCCTGTGAACCTGCAGCTGAAAGGGGTGACCCTAGGAATAGGAGATCTCATGTTCTCTCAAGACATCCAGCAAAGGACGTAGCACTCTGCGCTTGTCCAGAGTCATTCTGGACAAATCAGATAGCAGCTGGATCTTGACTCCCTGTAATAAAACCTCGCCTTTATCTCGGGCCTTCCTCATGATCTGCTCCTTAAGAGAAAAGAAATGGACACGGCATAGCACATCTCTAGGCCTATCAGGATCCGGGTTAAGCGGGCCTAGAGTCCTGTGAGCTCTATCCAGCTCCAGAGGATCATCAGCAGGGCACCCTAATAATGTATTAAACAGAGACTGTAAAGCAGGGATGAGTTGACCCGGAGAGATATCCTCAGGGATGCCCCGAAGCCGAGTATAACGGCGATTCCGATTCTCGTGATCCTCAGCAAGGTTAAATAATGCGTGAATCTGATGAGAGTGTTGATCCAATCGGTCAGCATGAGAGACTTGTTGCTGTGTAATAACGGAAACATCGCTTTCCATCCGCTGTACTTGATCGGACAATTGAGATAGATTGGTGGTAAGAGATTGTATCTCTGATTTATACGTCGTCTCAAGACGGTTTACATAACGCTCCATGTCCTGTTTAGTGGGCAATGCTGATAATTGTTGTCTCAAGCCCTGTAAATCATCCCCTAGGACAGCAGAACCCCCTATGTGAGAGGAGGGATGAGCAGCCAAATCTCTGGGAGCGGTAGAAGGCAGCAATGCAGGCCCAAGCACATGAGGGGAAGATAAGGGAGAAACCCGGCCGCCATGACAGGCACCACGTGGCGAGCAGTCCCGCGCAGGCAGCGCCATCACAGCCCCAAAGAGCTCGGCTCCATCCCATTCAGCAGGGAGGGAAACTGCCCCTGAGAACCCGAGATCGAGGGGAAGGTATAAGCGGTACCTGATGCAGCAGCGCCGGCCGCAGATGACAGCCCCTCTGGAAGCGAAGTCCCGGCGCCATCTCGTTTCCCCTCCAGCGGCGCCATCTTAGATGATGGTCCAGCAGCGTCGGTTAGGAATCGCTGGATGGAGCCGGCTGAAGACATCTGCCGTGTACAGTAAGGAGTCCCCGTGGAGGCCTTGGATTTCCTGACCATTAGGTTGATAAAATATTGCGTATTAATGTGCTTATGATCGGGTTAGGGAAGTGCAGGAACGGAGCTCTCAAGAAGCACGTCTGGTCAGTGCCATGTCCAAGCCACGCCTCCAAATATATATTTTTTAAATAAAACACTAAAAGCAAATTGATATAAAAAAATTATTTTTTCGCTACACCCTTCCTTTAAACACATCAGATTATTGACAAACTTTGACCACTTAAAGACCAGCCTATTTTAGGCCTTAATGACCAAGCTATAGCTGTATAAGATCTTGTTTTTTGTGGGACAAGTTCTATTTTGTAACCGCACCATTTTGGGATAAATAGAATTCATTGGTTAACTTTTATAAAAAAAAATTGGGGGGGAATAGAAAAAAGATTGCATTTTCGCCACACTTTTTTGCGGCCTAGATTTACACCGTTTACCGTGTGGTATAAATAACACAATAACTTTATTCAGCGGGTTGTTACGATTGCAAAAATACCAAATTGATATAGATTTTGTATGTTTTACTACTTTTACACAGTAAAAACACTTTTCTTTTAAAAAAAAAAAATTGTTTTTGTGTCTCCATATTTGAAGAGTCATAACTTTTTTATTTTTCCGCCTATGCCGTTGTATGAGGGCTTTTTTTGCGGGACGACGTGTAGTTTTTATTGTTACAATTTTGGAGTACATGCAACTTTTTATCACTTTTTATCAACATTTTTTAACCCCTTAAGGGCGCAGCCTAGTTTTGGCCTTAAGGCTCAGAGCCCATTTTTCAAATCGGACATATTTCACTTTATGTGGTAATAACGTCGGAATGCTTAAACCTATCCAAGCGATTCTGAGATTGTTTTCTCATGACACATTGGGCTTCATGTCCGTGGTAAAATTTGGTCGATATATTCAGTGTTTATTGGTGAAAAATTGCAAAATTTAGAGAACATTTTGAAAAAATAGAATTTTTCAGAATTTAAATGCATCTGCTTGTAAAACAGACGGTTATACCAAAATAGTTTCTAGTTCCCATATGTCTACTTTAGATTGGCATCGTTTTTTGAACATTCTTTTATTTTTCTTGGACGTTACAAGGCTTAGAACATGGGTCTCAAGCACGCGGCCCGCGGGCCGCATGCGGCCCCTGGGGCTGTCATCTGCGGCCCGCGGGACACAGAGCCGGTAGTATCGGCTCTGCTCCGAGACTCTGGAATTCCCTGACATCACTGTCCACATATGAACAGCGATGTCTGGGGCTTCCCCTGAGCCGGAGTCCCGAGCAGAGCGCTGGTGTCGGCTCTGCTCCGGGACTCTGTGGAATTCCCTGACATCGCTGTCCACATATGAACAGCGATGTCTGGGGCTTCCCCAGAGCCGGAGTCCCGAGCAGAGCGCTGGTGTCAGCTCTGCTCCGGGACTCTGTGGAATTCCCTGACATCGCTGTCCATATATGGACAGTGTGTCAGGGTCTTCCCCAGAGCGGAGTCCCGGGCAGAGCGCTATTATCGGCTCTGCTCCGGGACTCTGTGGAATTCCCTGACATTGCTGCCCATATATGGACAGTGTGTCAGGGTCTTGCCCAGAGCGGAGCAGAGCGCTGGTGTCGGCTCTGCTCCTGGACTCTGTGGAATTCCCTGACATCGCTGTCCACATATGAACAGCGATGTCTGGGGCTTCCCCAGAGCCGGAGTCCCGAGCAGAGCGCTGGTGTCAGCTCTGCTCCGGGACTCTGTGGAATTCCCTGACATCGCTGTCCATATATGGACAGTGTGTCAGGGTCTTCCCCAGAGCGGAGTCCCGGGCAGAGCGCTATTATCGGCTCTGCTCTGGGACTCTGGGGAAGCCTCTACAGAGGGCACTGTGGCAGCCTCTACAGAGGGCACTGTGGCAGCCTCTACAGAGGGCACTGTGGCGTTATCTACAAGTGGGTGTGTGACAGTATCTGAAGACACTGGCATTATCTAGGGGTGTGTTGCATTATCTACAGAGGGCACTGTGGCCTTATCTACAGAGGCCACTGTGGCCTTATCTACAGAGGGCACCGTGGCCTTATCTACAGAGGGCACCGTGGCCTTATCTACAGAGGGCACCGTGGCCTTATCTACAGAGGGCACCGTGGCCTTATCTACAGAGGGCACTGTGGCCTTATCTACAGAGGGCACTGAAATAAGCACGTGGAGAAAATGTCAAATTTTAAACCTAGCGCTATTATTATAGTAATGTAGTATTATTATTCTAGTAATATAGTGTTATAGTAGTTCAAATAACTAATTGATTAACAATAATTTTGTATTGTATCAAATTTGAAAGTAATGCGGCCCGTCAACTTCCCATTTTTTCTATATGCGGCCCACTAACCCGGCCGAGTTTGAGACCCCTGGCTTAGAACACAAACAGCAATTTCTCATATGTTTAAGAAAATTTCAAAAGCCTTTTTTTTAAGGTACCTCTTGAGTTCTGAAGTGGCTTTGAGGGGCCTATGTATTAGAAACCCTGATAAAACACCCCATTTTAAAAACTAGACCCCTCAAAGTATTCAAAACAGCATTTAGAAAGTTTTTTAACCCTTCAGGCATTTCTCAGGAATTAAAGCAAAGTGGAGGTGAAATTTTGCAAATTTAATTTTTCTTGCTAAATTTCAATTTTATTCACATTTTTTTCTGTAACACAGAAGGTTTTACCAGAGAAACACCACCAAATATGTATTGTCCAGATTCTGCAGTTTTTAGAAATGTCCCACATGTGGCTCTAGTGCGCTCGTGGAATAAAACACAAGCCCTAGAAGCAAAGAAGCACCTAGTGCATTTTGAGGCCTCTTTTTTATTAGAATATATTTTAGGCAGCATGCCAGGTTTGGAAAGGTGTTGGGGTTCGAAAACAGTAGGAATCCCCCAATAGTGACACCTTTTTGGAAACTACACCACTCAAGGAATTCATTTATGGTTGTTGTTACCATTTTGACCGCACAGTTTTTTTACAGCACGTATTTGAATTGGGCTGTGAAATAAAAAAAAAGTAATTTTTTCCAATAAAATGTCATTTGTGATCAAATTTCTTATTTTCACAGGGAACAAAATACCCCATTTTGTTGCCCAATTTCTCCTGAGTGCAGCAATACCCCATTTGTGGTGATAAACTGCCATTTGGGCCCATGGGAGGGCTCAGAAGGAAAGGACCACCATTTGGCCTACTGGGGATTTTCTGGTGCGAAGTCATGTATGCAGAAGCCCCTGAGGTACCAGTACAGTTGAAACCCGCAAGAAGTGACCCCGTTTTAAAAACTACACCCTTAAGGCATTCATCTAGAGGTGTAGTGAGCATTTTGACCGGAGACCTACACCCCATAAACTGTAATGTTGGTTCTCACGGGTACGGCAATACCCTACATGTGGATGTTATCAGCTGCCTGGACACACAGCAGGGCTCAGAGGGGAAAGACGAGGGGGGATAAGCTGTGCGGAGTGCATCAGGGTAAGTAAAATTGGGGTAAATTATAAACCAAGGTATGTATGATACATTTTAAAACACTCTTTCATACAGAGCTCTGGTTATTCGGGACACGTGTCACATTGATATATTGTGTCATCCCTTATCGCCCTCTTATAGCAGACTTTGCACCTCTTTTGCCTTTTGCCTTCTTGCCTGTTTGGGGAACTTCTCCAGGAAAGTGTTGGCCTGGTACGATGCGTGTGGCCTCGCTTCCAGAAGTACTGGGTGCCCCCCCTTCTTGGTCCCTAAAGATTAGGTTCTTGATAACCACCTCTTGAAATTCCAGGAAAGTTCCCCTCTGGCCTGCACATCGATGTAGCACGTACGCATTGTACAATGCCATCTGTATGATGTGCACGGCCAGCTTCTTATACCACACCGCATGGTGCTGTAGGGCTTCAGGACGTGATCTGACAAGTCCATCCCTCCCAGGCACCTATTGTAGTCCAGGATGCAGTCTGGTTTGGGGGTGGCCTTTCCTTCATATATCTTAAATCTGTAGGTATACCCTGATGCACTCTCGCACAGCTTATACATCTTCACGCCATACCTTGCCATCTTACCCGGCAGGTACTCGCGGAATTTAACCCTCCCTTTAAAATGTACCAAGGACTCATCAATAGAAATACACTTCTCGGGGGTGTATGCTTGCGAAAACCGGGCACTGAAACGGTCTAATAGGGGTCTCCGTTTATACAAACGGTCAAAACTGGGGTCATCTCGGAGTGGGCACGGCTCATTATCAGTATAATGTAAGAAGCAAAGTATTGCCTAATTTATTTATTTTTTTAGGTTCCAGTTCAGTTCTGAAGTTTCTTTGAGGGGCCCATGTATTAGAAACCCCTATCAAACACCCCATTTTAGAAACTAGACCCCTCAAAGTATTCACAACCGCATTTAGAAAGTTTATGAACCCTTCAGGTGTTTCACAGAAATTTAGAGCAAAGTAGAGGTGAAATTTACATATTTTTTTTTTGCCAGAAAATCCTCTATACCATATTTTTTATAACACAAAAGGATTTATCAGAGAAACGCAACTTAATACGTATTGCCCAGATTCTGCAGTTTTGAGAAATATCCCACATGTGGCCCTAGTGCGGTAATGGACTGAAGCACCGGCCTCTGAAGCAAAGGAGCACCTAGTGGATTTTGAGGCCTCTTTTTTTTATTAGGTACCATGTCCGGTTTGAAGAGGTCTTGCGGTGCCAAAACATTGGAAACCCCCCAAAAGTGACCCCAATTTGGAAACTAGACCCCTTGAGGAATCCATTGTAGTTTTCTTGGGGTGCATGCGGCTTTTTGATCAGTTTTTATTCTATTTTTAGGTGGCGTGGTGACTAAAAAACAGCAATTCTACTATTGTTTTTTTATTCTGTTTTTCTTTTACAAGGTTCACCGTGCGCTATTAACCCCTTCCCGCTCCTTGACGTACTATTACGTCATGGCAGCTGTATAGTTCGCGCTCCATGCCGTAATAGTACGTCTCGGGAGTAACGGCCGTTTCGGCCGTCCTCCCGACACATACAGGAGCTGTGACGCTGCTGTCTTGTTCAGCAGCTGTCACAGCTCCTACAGCGGGGACCGATCGCTGTGTCCCCGCTGATTAACCCCTTAAAAGCCGCGTTCTATAGAGATCGCGGCTTTTTAGGGGTTAAGCTGCCATCGCCGGCCTGCTACGCGATAGCGGCCGGCGATGGTGACTATGGCAACCGGACACCAAACAATGGCGTCCGGCTATGCCATAGACGGAAGCCTAGTGGGTCCTGACAACGTCAGGACCCACTATGCTTGCTGTCAGTGAGTAGCTGACAGTTCTAATACACTGCACTACGCATGTAGTGCAGTGTATTAGAATAGCGATCAGAGCCTCCTGCCCTCTTGTCCCCTAGTGGGACAAAGTAATAAAGTGAAAAAAAAGTTAAAAAAAGATGTGTAAAAATTAGAAAATAAAAGATTTAAAAGTAATAAAAGTAAAAATCCCCCCTTTTCCCTTATCAGTCCTTTATTATTAATAAAAATATATAAACAAACAAATAAACTATACATAATTGGTATCGCCGCATCCGTAACGGCCTGAACTACAAAATTATTTCATTATTTATCCCGCACGGTGAACGCCGTAAAATAAAATAATAATAAACCGAACCACAATCACAATTCTTTGGTCACTTCACCTCCCAAAAAATGGAATAAAAAGAGATCAAAAAGTCGCATGTACCTAAAAATGGTACTGATCAAAACTACAGTTCGTTACGCAAAAAATAAGTCCTCGCACGGCTTTATTGATTGAAAATTAAAAACGTTCTGGCTCTTAGAATAAGGTAACACAAAAAGTGAATGATTGTTTACAAAACGTATTTTATTGTGCAAACGCCATAAGACATAAAAAAAAACTATAAACATCTGGTATCGCCGTAATCGTATCGCCCCGCAGAATAAAGTGAATATGTCATTTATAGCGCACGGTGAACGCTGTAAAAAAAAACGAAAAAAAAACAATAGTAGAATTGCTGTTTTTTAGTCACCACGCCACCTAAAAATAGAATAAAAACTGATCAAAAAGCCGCATGCACCCCAAGAAAACTACAATGGATTCCTCAAGGGGTCTAGTTTCCAAATTGGGGTCACTTTTGGGGGGTTCCCAATGTTTTGGCACCACAAGACCTCTTCAAACCGGACATGGTGCCTAATAAAAAAGAGGCTTCAAAATCCACTGGGTGCTCCTTTGCTTCGGAGGCCGGTGCTTCAGTCCATTACCGCCCAAGGGCCACATGTGGGATATTTCTCAAAACTGCAGAATCTGGGCAATACGTATTAAGTTGCGTTTCTGTGATAAATCCTTTTGTGTTATAAAAAAAATGGTATAAAGAGGATTTTCTGACAAAAAAAAAAGGGAAATTTCACCTCTACTTTGCTCTAAATTTTTGTGAAACACCTAAAGGGTTCATAAACTTTCTACATGCCGTTGTGAATACTTTGAGGGGTCTAGTTTCTAAAATGGGGTATTTGATAGGGGTTTCTAATATATGGGCCCCTCAAAGCAACTTCAGAACTGAACTGGAACCTAAAAAAATAAATAAATGAGGCAATACTTCGCTTCTTACATTATACTGATAATGAGCCGTGCCCACCCCGAGATGACCCCAGTTTTGACCGTTTGTCTAAACGGAGACCCTTATTAGACCGTTCCAGTGCCCGGTTTTCCCAAGCATACACCCCCGAGAAGTGTATTTCTATTGATGAGTCCCTGGTACATTTTAAAGGCAGGGTTCAATTCCGCGAGTACCTGCCGGGTAAGAGGGCAAGGTATGGCGTGAAGATGTATAAGCTGTGAGAGTGCATCAGGGTATACCTACAGGTTTAGGATATATGAAGGAAAGGCCACCCCCAAACCAGACTGCATCCTGGACTACAATAGGTACATGGGAGGGATGGACTTGTAAGATGAAGCCCTACAGCGCCATGCGGTGTGGTATAAGAAGCTGGCCGGGAACATCATACAGATGGCTTTGTACAATGTGTACGTGCTACGTCGATGTGCAGGCCAGACGGGAACTTTCCTGGAATTTCAAGAGGTGATTATCAAGAACCTAATCTTTAGGGACCAAGAAGGGGGGGCACCCAGTACTTCTGGAAGCGAGCCCACACGCATCGTACCAGGGCAACACTTTCCAGGGGAAGTTCCCCAAACTGGCAAGAAGGGAAAAAGTCAAAAGAGGTGCAAAGTCTGCTATAAGAGGGGGATAAGGGAGGACACAATATATCAATGTGACACGTGTCCCGAATAACCAGAGCTCTGTATGAAAGTGTTTTAAAATTTATCATACATCCCTTGGTTTATAATTTACCCCAATTTTACTTACCCTGATGCACTCCGCACAGCTTATCCCCCCTAGTCTTTCCCCTCTGGGCCCTGCTGTGTGTCCAGGCAGCTGATAACAGCCACATGTAGGGTATTGCCATACCCGGGAGAACCCACATTACAGTTTATGGGGTGTAGGTCTCCGGTCAAAATGGCCACTACACCTCTAGATGAATGCCTTAAGGGTGTAGTTTTTAAAACGGGGTCACTTCTTGCGGGTTTCAACTGTACTGGTACCTCAGGGGCTTCTGCATACATGACTTCGCACTAGAAAATCCCGAGTAGGCCAAATGGTGGTCCTTTCCTTCTGAGCCCTCCCATGGGCCCAAACGGCAGTTTATCACAACAAATGGGGTATTGCGGCACTCAGAACAAATTGCGCAACAGAATGGGGTATTTTGTTTCTTGTGAAAATAAGAAATTTTCAGCCAAAACTACATATTATTTGACAAAAATAATTTTGTTTTCATTCCCAGACCAATTCAAATAAGTTCTGTGAAGAAACTATGGGGTCTAAATGGTCACATTACCCATAAATGAATTCCTTGAGGGGTGCAGTTTCCAAAATGGGGTCACTTCTGGTGGGTTTCCATTGCTTTGATACCTCTGGGGCTCTGCAAATGTGACATGGCACACGAAAACCAATCCAACAAAATCTGTACTCCAAAGAACACACAGCGGTCCTTCCCTTCTGAGCCCTCCCATGGGCCCAAACGGCAGTTTATCACCACAAATGGGGTATTGCCGCACTCAGGACGAATTGGGCAACAAAATTGAGTATTTTATTTCTTGTGAAAATAAGAATTTTTGAGCTAAAATGACATATTATTGGAAAAAATATATTTTTTTTAAATTCCCAGCCCAATTCAAATAAGTTCTGTGAAGAAACTATGGTGTCTAAATGGTCACATTACCCATAAATGAATTCCTTGAGGGGTGTAGTTTCCAAAATGGGGTCACTTCTGGTGGGTTTCCATTGCTTTGATACCTCTGGGGCTCTGCAAATGCGACATGGCACACGAAAACCAAACCAGCAAAATCTGTACTCCAAAGAACACACAGCGCTCCTTCCCTTCTGAGGCCTCCCATGGGCCCAAACGGCAGTTTATCACCACAAATGGGGTACTGCCACACTAAGGACAAATTGGGCAACAAAATGGGGTATTTTGTTCCCTGTGAAAATAAGAAATTTTGATCACAAATGACATTTTATTGGAAAAAATGACATTTTTTTCATTTCAGAGCCCAATTCAAATACGTGCTGTGAAAAAAATGTGCGGTCAAAATGGTAACAACAACCCTAAATGAATTCCTTGAGGGGTGTAGTTTACAAAATGGGGTCACTATTGGGGGATTCCTACTGTTTTGACACCTCAACACCTCTTCAAACCTGGCATGCTGCCTAAAATATATTCTAATAAAAAAGAGGACTCAAAATGCACTAGGTGCTTCTTTGCTTCTAGGGCTTGTCTTTTAGTCCACGAGCGCAGTAGGGCCACATGTGGGACATTTCTAAAAACGGCAGAATCTGGACAATACATATATAGTAGTGTTTCTCTGGTAAAACCTTCTTTGTTACAGAAAAAAAAATGAATAAAATTGAAATTCAGCAAGAAAAATGAAATTTGCAAATTTCACCTCCACTTTGCTTTAATTCCTGTGAAATGCCTGAAGGGTTAAAAAACTTTCTAACTGCTGTTTTGAATACTTTGAGGGGTCTAGTTTTTAAAATGGGGTGTTTTATCAGGGTTTCTAATACATAGGCCCCACAAAGCCACTTCAGAACTCAAGAGGTACCTTAAAAAAAAGGCTTTTGAAATTTTCTTAAAAATATGAGAAATTGCTGTTTATGTTCTAAGCCTTGTAACGTCCAAGAAAAATAAAAGAATGTTCAAAAACCGATGCCAATTTAAAGTAGACATATCGGAAATGTGAACTAGTAACTATTTGGGGTGGTATAACCGTCTGTTTTACAAGCAGATGCATTTAAATTCTGAAAAATGCAATTTTTTCAAAATTTTCTCTAAATTTTGCAATTTTTCACCAATAAACACTGAATATATCGACCAAATTTTACCACGAACATGAAGCCCAATGTGTCACGAGAAAACAATCTCAGAATCGCTTGGGTAGGTTTAAGCATTCCGACGTTATTACCACATAAAGTGAAATATGTCAGATTTGAAAAATGGGCTCTGAGCCTTAAGGCCAAAACTAGGCTGCGTCCTTAAGGGGTTAATGACATATTCACTTTATTCTGCGGGGCGATACGATTACGGGGATACCAGATGTTTATAGTTTTTTTTATGTCATGGCGTTTGCACAATAAAATAAGTTTTGTAAAAAATCATTAACTTTTTGTGTTACCTTATTCTAAGCACCAAAACTTTTTTATTTTTCAATCAATAAAGCCGTGCGAGGACTTATTTTTTGCGTAACGAACTGTAGTTTTGATCAGTACAATTTTTAGTTACATGCGACTTTTTGATCTCTTTTTATTCCATTTTTTGGGAGGTGAAGGGACCAAACAATTGTGATTGTGGTACGGTTTATTATTTTCTTTTACGGCGTTCACCGTGCGGGATAAATAACGAAATAATTTTGTAGTTCAGGCCGTAATGGACACGGCGATACCAATTATGTATAGTTTATTTGTTTGTTTATATATTTTTATTAATAATAAATGACTGATGAGGTAAAAAGGGGGATTTTTACTTTTAATACTTTTAAAACTTTTATGTTCTTATTTTTACACATCTTGTTTTTACTTTTTTTTTACTTTATTACTTTGTCCCATTAGGGGACTTGAGGGCAGGAGGCCCTGATCGCTATTCTAATACACTGCACTACATGGAATAGCCGGACGCCATTGTTTGGTGTCCGGTTGCCATAGTCACCATCGCCGCCCGCTATCGTGTAGCAGCCCGGCGATGGCAGCTTAACCCCTAAAAAGCCGCGATCTCTATAGAACGCGGCTTTTAAGGGGTTAATAAGCGGGGACACGGCGATCGGTCACCGCTATAGGAGCTGTGACAGCTGCTGTACGAGAAAGCAGCTGTCACAGCTCCTGTATGTCGGGAGGGCGGCCGAAACAGCCGTTACTCCCGAGACGACGTACTATTAGGTCATGGAGCGCGAACGATACAGCTGCCATGACCTAATAGTACGTCCAGGAGCGGGAAGGGGTTAAGGCAGGATTCACAGAAAACCTTTATTTTTATATTTTTTTGCATGTTTTTACTTTTTTTTTTTTATGCCGTTCACCGTGCGAGTTAAATAATGTAATGACTTTATTGTTGGGGTGGTTACGGACACGGCAATACCAAATATGTGTAACTTTTTCAATTCATTTATTTTTTAATAATAAAGCATTTTGTAAGGGGAAAAAGTGGGTTTAATGTTTTTTTTCACGTATGTTTTTTTATGAACCTTATTAAACTTTTTTTACTTCTTTACTAGTCCAACTAGGGGACTTAACGAAGCTATCCTCCAATCGCTTTTATAATACACTGCAATACTTCTGTAATGCAGTGTATTATGCCTGTCCGTGTAAAACGGACAGGCATCTGCAAGGCCATGCCTCTGGCATTACCTAACAGGCATACACTACAGGCAGTCCTCTCTCCAAAACCACTCCGATACGATGCTCGCTATTGAGTGGCGCATCTGAGGGGTTAAACGGGTGAGATCGATACTGATATCGATCTCACCCGTTAGAGCAGGGATCGTGAAAAGGCGTATTGGCGGTCACTAACGGGTTAAACAGCCAATAAGGCTATGTTCACACTGAGTTTTTTTGCAGGTGGAATTTCTGCCTCAAAATTCCATTTGGAAGTTTGAGGCAGAATTTCCTCTCCCTGCACGCCGATTTTTGCGGCTTTTTTCGCCCATAGCCATTGACCGCCGCCGGCATAAAACGCAATGAAATACGCTTTCTCTGCCTCCCATTGAAGTCAATGGGAGGTCAGAGGCGTAACCGCGCGAAGATAGGGCATGTTCCTTCAATGGGAGGCATTTTAGGGCCGTTTTTGCGGCGCGGTTTCCGCGTCTAAAAACTCGCCCAAAAACTCTGTGAGAACATAGCCTTAGGGCTTATTTAGACGAACGTGTAATACGTCCGTGCAACGCGCGTGATTTTCACATGCCTCGCACGGATCTATGTTAGTCTATGGGGCCATGCAGACAGTCAGTAATTTTCACGCAACCTGTGTCCGCTGCGTGAAACACACGACATGTCCTATATTTGTGCATTGTTCACGCATCACGCACCCATTGAAGTCAATGGGTGCGTGAAAATCACGCGCAGCACACGGAAGCACTTCCGTGTGACGCGCGTGATTCGCGCAACAGCAGTAAAACTATGAATGAAAACAGAAAAGCACCACGTGCTACAAACATACAAACAGAGTGTCATAATGATAACGGCTGCGCGAAAACCACGCAGCCGCGCATCATATGGTGATGACACACAGAGCTGTTAAGTACATTTTGCGCGTGCAAAACGCACACGCTCGTGTAAATCCGGCCTAAGAGTGTTTGTTTATTTTTTTTTTGGGTGGAATTAGCCTGGATCTGCTAAACACCCAAATTATATATACCTGAGGTCAACTGTGACCGGGATCTATGTAGGAAAAGTATTGTGGATATAAGGAAGAAAAGAAGAGCCTGGTTTACTTACAAAGCAGAGAAGCTGAATTGTCACCAGGAACCTCGCGTCTTATTACTGTATTCTTAGATTCCCCCGCACTGCAGGAGAATCCAGAGTGGCAGTAAGGACAATGTAAGCGTTTTGTTTTTAACATATATGAACATTTTTATATGTGATTTTAATTAAAACAGTATAAAAAGCTGAAGGTGATCGAATTGAAGAAAAATAAACACTAACAAAGTAACTTTCTAATTGAATAAAATAAATATTCACCAATTTATTTTCATGAAAGGAAATGTCATAAGTGTATTTATCACTGAATTAGAATCAAGGTTGGCGCCCAAAATCACGCCCACATGTGGTGGGGAATGGCCACATCGTTTTTTTTGTAATACCTCAATATTTACCTGCTCAATCGTGTGTCCATTTGTCATCTATGTGGTTGTGGTTGCTGTTCCGTCTGTTCTTACCCTCAGGGCTAATTCAGACAAACGTGACATAAGTCCGTGCAACGCGCGTGATTTTCACGCGCGTCGCACGGACCTATATTGGTCTATGGGACCGTGCAGACAGTTGCGTGATTTTTACGCAGCGTGAGTCCGCTGCGTAAAAGTCACAACATGTCCGTTTTTTGTGCGTATTTCGCGCATCACGCACCCATTGAAGTCAATGGGTGTGTGAAAATCACGCGCACCACACGGAAGCACTTCTGTGGGACGCGCGTGATTCGCGCAACAGCAGTGAAAAGGATAAATGAAAACAGAAAAGCACCACGTGCTTTTCTGTTTACAAACATCCAAACCGAGTGTCATAATGATGGCGGCTGCGCAAAAAGCACGCAGCCGCGCACCATATGCTGATGACACACGGAGCTGTTAAGTGCCTTTTTGCGCATGCAAAACGCCACAATTTTTGCGTGCGTAAAACGCACATGCTCGTGCGAATCCGGCCTCAGGGTAGATTTTAGATTTGCGACAGATTTGTAGCATAAATTTTCTGAAACTGTAAATAGTTCCATACATCTGAGTGGAGTTGTTTCTGCAGCACGCACATGGATTCTGAAATCACCATTCAGATGAGTGGAATAGCCGCAGACCTTTCTGAAACAAAACTGCTATTTGTCAACTGGAATAACATGCAGTTTGCCTCAGAAAATCGAATGAAAAACACCACCTCAAAGCCAGAAGTGGATCCAGCCGGAAAGACTAGTGTAAGTCCATCATTTATATTTTCCAATTCTTTTTAATACACTCTTAGATTTGCCTAAAAAAAACTGCATGTGTAATTCCAGCCTTAGACAGGAACCAGGAGGAACGTGTCTCATTTAAACCCCTGACGTTTAGTTTCCCTCTGTTAGTGAAATGTGGGGTATTACCATTCCGAGATCCAGAGCGCTCTGAGGCCTTCAGAAAGGTTATGGATGTCTATGATTCAGGAAAGGGCGTTGTCTAAAATCTCCACATGTAGATGGTTTTCTGGACAGTGGAATGATTAACATCTAATAGTTTGACCATTTTCTCTTTGAAACATGGAAATACCAGTAAACCCGCCACGGAATGGCCAAAACAAATAAAAGAAATGGAGGATTCTTGAATGGCCAAGTGAAAGCCTAGTTCTAATTACCATCAAGATGCTGTGGGGAGGTGACTTCCGGTTCCGGCGCTGGGGATGCAGAACGCGAGTGACTGAGCTCCCGCTCCCGTCCAGCCTATCTGCTTGCAATAGTCGCTTCGGCGGCGACAATCAGCGGTGAAGTCACCAGCCCTGCACACGGAATCATCACAGGTGGTGCCTGTATGGACAGGTACCTCCTCAGAAGCGCGCAGAAGCCAGCCATGGAAGACTCAGCCGCGGCCGTGGTAAAGGGAGGTAAGATGGCGGCCTTCCCGCCACTGCGACCCTGCTATACACACAGGAAGACGAGCTGCAGCACCATCAGTCCCAGCTTTCAAGCCCGACAGAGCACATAATGTCCGCTCTTCCTGCAGCTATTGATTATGTAGCCCTGGCTCGAGAAGTAGCCAAACAGATAGCGCCAGACCTGCAAAAGGCGCTGGAAAAAACGGTGCAAGATTCCCTAAACCGCGTGCATGCGGAGCTGGCACAAGTCACTGATGAGTTAGAGCAGCGTATGACGCTGCTGGAGGATGAAAATGAGCGTCTGCAATCCAAACTCAGAGGGGTGCTGTCTGTTACTACGCAGTTGGGGGACAAGGTGGAGGATCTGGAAAACCGCTCCAGGAGGAGCAACCTGCGACTGGTGGGACTGAAAGAAGCGGTGATATCTTCTGATTTGCAGCGAGTGTGTGAGAGGACATTGCCAGAAGCTTTAGGTCTTCCCCGTCCCTGCCGGGTGGAAAGGGCGCACAGAGTGGGGCCGGACCCCAGAAACCTCCCAGCAACAGACGGCCACAGTTCGCTTCGTCCCAGACAAGTAATCTTTAAGCTGTTGGATTACAATGATAAGGTGGCACTTATGAAAGCATTCCGCAGCAGATCGCGTCCCTTGGAAATACTGGGCATGAAAGTGCTACTTTTTGAGGATTTCTCGGCGGAGGTTGCAAAACGAAGGCGGGCTTTCAGCAAGATCTGCACCGCGTTGTTCCAAGCGAAAATAAGTTTTAACCTGCAGTACCCAGCCATCTTGCGGGTGTTTCAAGAGAACGGTTTTCACCACGCCACAGGAAGCGGAGGACGCACTTACGGAGCTTTGTAGGCGCAGATCACAGCAAGAGGAGAGTCACAGTCCAGTACACAGTCCGAATCGCATGTCAAGAGAAGCCAAACGGAACCGACTAAATATGGAGCGAACCTGGGCAGAAGCTTTAATGCCCACACCTGGAAGATCCCGGGGGGGTCGAGCCGGAAATGGAGGGGATTCTCCGAAACTGCAGAGGCGTACGCGGGACCGCACCCGATCCACGTCTCCTGATTGACGGACGAAGATCTTTTCAGCACATGTTATTTCAGCTGATGTGATGATGATTTTGTGGACGCTGTAGACCAATTGCAGATTCCGACCAGATACAGATAAGTTTACAGATAATTTGAAAGTCTTGAGGGAGATATTTGGCGGTAGTATACGGCACTCTGTACCGGTCAACAGCTGGCCTATGGTTATAATGTTATAAGGTTGAAATGTATGCACTCTGGTATTTCCCTACATTTTCACTACAGGAGATTAGTGAGGGAGTTAGATCAGGCTCTGAGATTTTTCTTTGTGGGTGGGATTGACCGGGAATGAGACAATGCCTCCCCCACGCAAGGGATTAGCTTTATCTGTCACAGATGGCAGATTGGGGGAAATTGTGATAGAAGATATGGGAAAAGAAGGTAGGGAAACCTTGAGGCAAAGCAAGATTCATGTGGATATGTGATTTTAAGTCTGTTTGCATAAAAGTCATGAAGATATAATCCAAATGGACGCTAGGATGTTAAAATTGATGATATGTAAATGTATAAGAGTGTGCACAGGCGACAAAGAGGTATTGAGGGGGCAAGGGCAGGTGTTACTTCCTCAGGGAAGGAGTTATATGTGCAGGCTGGGGGGGAGGGGGAGGGAGGGGCGTGTTCTGACATAACAGAAAAAAGTGAAGTCACGTACACCAGTGGGTATGAAGGGGCTGCTAACCCTTGCCGCAGGTGATTTGAGGGTTTTGTTAGATAAGGGCCGGTTGGCCTTGTTGGTTCTGGCTTATAAGCCGGGTTTTGGTTATGTTGTTAATGTTTATGCATGGCTCTTGGAAAAAGACGGATCTGACTCCCCGAACTTAGCACGACTTTTAGGCACTTTAGCTCATCTTATACATGGACCAATAACATGAAAATAGTCTCATGGAACGTTAAAGGGCTGAGATCCCCACAGAAACGGACCAAACTTTTACGACACATGAAAAGATTGCACCCAGATGTGGCCCTATTGCAGGAAACTCACCTTACCGAGCCGGAGTTTAAGTATTTGCAAAAATTCTGGGTGGGTCAGGTTTTTGGCTCGTCGGCAAGGGAGGGTAAGGCGGGAGTTATAATTTTGGTAAATAAAAATTTTGTGTTTACACTGGTGTCCCAGGAGCGGGATGACGAGGGCCGTTGGATCCATCTAGTGATGGAGCATGCAGGGGAAACCGTCAGTATTCATAATGTGTATGGCCCAAATACGGTTAACACTGTTTTTTTTGGTCATTTGGAATCCCAACTCCAGCAGGATCGCACTAGGTTTTTGAATCTAGGGGGAGACCTTAACACTGTAAGATCTTCAAAGGAGGATAGGAGCGCAGGGACTAGTTCGCAGAGAAATAGAGATAAGATCTTGCCCGACTTTTTAAGACACACGGCCCTAATAGATGCGTGGAGGAGTCTACACCCAGATGCGCAGGAATATACACATTTCTCCCATGTTCATCAGTCATGGTCGCGTATTGATTACTTGCTAGTTAGTGACGCATTATCGCGGCGTTTACGTGAAGCGACAATTGAAGATCTAGTCATTTTGGACCATGCTCCGGTTACCATTACCTTGGCCGACACAGTAGCTAGAGGCACAGTTTTTATCTGGAGGTTTCCCGCCTTTCTGGCAAAGGATGAGGGCTTTATACAGAAGCTTAAGGGGTGGTGAATGGAATTTGATGGGGATAATGTATCGCATCGCTCGGAACCGTCATTGTATTGGCGTACAGCTAAAGCGGTAATACGAGGAAAAATCATGCAATATATGTCTAATCTTAAACGTAAGACGACCGAAGGATACAAGGCAGCGAGCGACAGATTACGGTGTGCATACACAGCATTTCTACACTCTCCATCACTGCCATTGGGGGAGGAATGGAGGGAAGCCAAGCGACAGTTTGATCAGTGGTTAGACAAAAGAGAGAGTATTTACCGGTCCCAATTTGATGCTGATTTAATGCGTTTCGGCAATAAAGCGGGCAAATTATTAGCGCGATTAGCAAAAGGGAGGTATGCACCGTCGCACATATCAACACTTAACTAATCAAATGGAACTCCTACTTCAGACCCAAAAAAAATCAATACCATATTAAGTAAGTACTACCAAGCCCTTTACTCAGAAACACCCATAGATCTCCAAAAAGGGAGGGAATTTTTGGAGAAGGTGAAGCTGCCAGGGCTCACCCAGGAGCAAAATGGTCACTTGAGCGCAGAGATTACATTAGAGGAAGTCTGGAGCGCCATTAAGACCTTATCTAACGGAAAGGCCCCGGGTCCGGATGGATTCACAGGGGAGTTTTTTAAATCTCTGAGAGAGGAAATCAGTCCTACCTTGGTGGCATAATATAATATTTTACTAGGCACGGGGGCTTTACCAGCAGAGGCTAAAGTAGCGCATATAAAGGTGCTACCCAAAAAGGGGAAGAATCCTCTTGACCCGGGGGCGTACCGTCCCATTTCGCTGATAGACCAAGATCAGAAATTGCTCACAAAAATTCTGGCCAATCGGCTGGCTATGTATCTACCCATACTGGTGGGAAAGTCCCAAGTAGGCTTTGTAAAGGGCAGGGCAGCAGTGACAAATCTACGCAAGGTGTTGACGGTGCTAGAAACAGTCAGGCATGATCCCCAGCCAGGTACCAGGCCGGCACTTTTAGCGCTAGACGCAGAGAAAACCTTTGATAACATACAATGGGAATGGCTGGGGATGGTGCTAGACTAAATGAACATTCGGGGAGACTTACGGGTCTTCCTGAAGGGAGTCTACAATAGCCCGCAAGCACGTGTTCACTCCTCAGGGTTCCTATCAGATCCCTTCCAATTACATAAAGGAACACGACAGGGTTGCCCCCTATCACCCCTGTTATTCAATCTGGCATTGGAACCTATGGCTAGATACCTGGAGGAATCGGATATGTTCAGAGGCATTCAAGTAGGGTCTTGTGCAGTGAAATTAGCCCTGTTCGCTAATGATGTCATACTTTTTATGTCGAATCCTCAAGAGCATTTAGGGAAGGTTTTTAAATTTTTACAGGAATTTGGACAATGCTCGGGATATAAAGTCAACATAGCTAAGAGCGAACTGCTGGAGTTGGGCAGGCCATTGCCTAAGACCTTTTGGCAATCCTTGGGTTGCGGGATATCACCGGTTGAGCACTGCATTACTTATCTGGGTATCAAAATAGGGAGGGCACCAGACACTCTGTATGGCCTAAATTATCCTCCGTTAATTAAAAAAATACAAGCGGAACTCACTGGATGGGGCCAATTGCCGTTGTCCCTCCTGGGAAGATGTCATCTGATTAAGATGGTTATTTTCCCCAGATTGCTATACCCCTTTCAAACACTTCCTCTATTATTGAAGCATGTGGATGTCTCGAAACTGACGGCTTCATTCACTAAATTTATATGGGCAGGATAAAGGCCGCGCATAGCACTTACCAAGCTTATGATGGGTAAACAAGAAGGGGGTGTGAACTTTCCGAATGTCAGGGGTTATAACGTGGTCTGTCTTTTTCGCCATGTAGTAGATTGGCTTCATGAGACAAGCAATTATTCCAACTTAGATCTGGAAGGGGAGTATACCTCACCCTGGAACCTAAAAGCTTTGTTACATTGTAGAGTTGCTTCTCTTCCGTACCGTCTCAAAACCTCCATTGTATTGAGAGATACAGTTCTAGCTTGGAAAGTGGTACGTAAACAGTTTGGGCTGCCTCACCTGGTCTCGAAATATATGCCGTTAAGCGGACATCCAGAGTTTTTACCGGGAATAGACAAGGGGGACGGAATTGCCTCATGGGGGAGGGTAGGCATGGGAAATGCAGGGGATCTTATGCACACAGAGGAAAAGAGGTGGTTAACTGGGGAGGAAATCACCACTAAACTCAGACACATAGCAGGGAGGGTCAATTTTTTGCAAGTACTTCAGGTACGAGCATTTTGCACCTCCAGGCTCAGGGATTTGAGTAAGGAAGCTACCTCGCACACTCTGGATGAGGTCATGGGTCCAACAACTGGGCGGGCGACCATTTCGGGGCTGTATGGAGCATTGAGAGATGGTTTTGTTCGGCCGCAATCAAGGATTAGTTTTAAAAGCTGGGAACGGTGGACTCAGGATCCAGGTATAGGAGAGATCATACTGGGGGGTTGGGAGACGGTACGGAAGAGTGTGATAAATGAGAGCTGGAGGGAAACCTATTTTAAGTTGATGCATGCAGCTATATATGTGTAATGGCAGGGGGTAGGGAGACGGACAAGTGAACCCTAATCTACCCGCCACTCTGTCCCTGCCTACTTGCAACGAGCCGCCCTAGGCGACGGGGTACAACTGGGCGGCGGTCCCTGCGCTCAGTAAGTGCACGACAAACACGACAAACATACAAAGGAACACAAGCAAGGTAAAGGGGCCGTTGCCCACGGCAACACCGTGAGCAACCAGAGTGGTGAACGAGCCGAGTCAAGCCAGGAGTGTGCGAGGTACAAAACGAAAAGCAGAAGAGTAGTCGGTAAGCCAGGGTCTGTATCGAGCAGGATCAAAAATAGCAGGAGCTGTAGCTGGGCCAGGAAACCACAAGGAAAGAATCACAAGCACCGAGGGACAGGAAGTGCAGGCTTAAATAGACCGAGGGCGGGAGCTAGCTGAGTCTGGCCAGGTTACGATAGGCTCTCCCACTCCTAAGCCTGCCAGCCTGAATGGTGGAAGCAGGAGTCAGTCTCAGGGATGTATTCTCAGGTGCTGACTGATTAGTTCTGGGAGTTAACCCCGAAGCTGTGCCTGGCAGATCCTTTACAATATGGCTTTAATATTCTGCCTTCACAATCTTTCCCTGACCGCATTACAAGTTGTCCCAAGTGCAATACACCACTGACGAATTTGTGGCATGGAGTGTGGGTATGTGTACATACGAAACGATTTTGGGGGATGGTACAGAAATATATTGAGGATCATTGGAAAACGAATCTCCCAATGACGCCGCAAGCGCTACTATTCCATCAGGCGCGGCCGCCGGAGGAAGAGGGTGTTCGAGGAGTGAGATCACCTCCCGTGCTGGTGCACACGGTTCTACTGGTAGCCTTGAGATGCCTCCTGAGTAAATGGCTAGAGGCAGACACGCCGGGATTAGAAATGCTTGTGTCGCGGCTGCAACAGTTATTGGTTCTAGAGAGGGTGGAGGTGGAAAGGCGGAAGGAAACGGGAACCAAGAAGCTATTTGATAAGTGGCAAACATTCATAGAAACGCAATGTACAGCAGCCGAAATAGCGGAAATTGTTAGGCCATTCCAGTACACAAAGTGGTATTGTACACAGCTCTTGGCAGGCACTTTAGGGGGGTTGCAACTCTGAATCGGCTGGGGGAAAAAGGATGAGTAGAAACTTATTAATGACCTAGGTCGTGTAGGGGTTGGGTGGGGGAAGTCATGCTTTCGGTTCATCTGAAGATAGACAATTATGCCATGTTGATATGTTTATATGTTTATGTGTTATGTTGAATTTAATTCAAAGTTAATTCCATGACAGTAGAGTAAAGTTAATTCCATGACGTGAAATGTTTGTAAGAAAATGTGAAAACTGATAATAAAAAGGATATTTAAAAAAAAAAAGATGCTGTGGGGAGATGTAAAACTGGTTGTGCATGCTCCACATGAAAGAGTAGGAAACGTCATCTCCCATATAAGAGACTAGTAGACCGTAGAGCCCCATTCACATTTGCACATTTTATACAGTATTTAGCAACAGTATTTATAAGACAAAACTAGGAGTCGGTCCAAAACATGGAAGACATGCAGATCTTTCCATTATACTTTTCTCTGTTTATGTTCCGCTCCCAGTTTTGGCTTACAAATACTGGTGCAAAATACTGACCACAATATGCAAGTGTAAATGAGGCCTTATAAAAGAAACGCCAGCTGGAGGTTGCTTTTGCCAAAGGTATTTGTGCCGTACAAGGAAGTGGAATATCTGTGAGGTGGTGGGTTTTTTTTGGTTAAAAAATTAGTGCAAATTCAATTTATGAATTTTTCTTTTATCTTTTTATACTGTATGAATGAAGATGAAATATTAATACACATGTCAACTAGGGACGTCACGATACCAGAATTTGAACTTCGATACCGATACTTCATTTAGTATTGCGATATCAATTCGATACTTTGCCAACAATAATAAGAAAGCGTAATTACATTTTCTGATGTGAGGCGCGAGGTGTGATGATGAATTTAACCTCCATGTGCCTCACATTAATAGTAATTAACCCCATCATTTTTCTCAGTCATAATGGGTTAATATGTAAGGTACATGATGGGGTTAATTACTATTAATGTGAGGCACATGGAGGTTAAATTCATCACACCTCGTGCCTCCCAAGAAGTGAAAGAAAGCCGTTTTTATTTTATTTTTTACAGCGTACACATCATAAATGATGCAAAAAAATTGTTGCGCATCTTATTACGGCCGCGCCATTACTGAATGTGAATATTTAATGTATTGAGACTTATTTTAATGTTTATTGTAAAAAAGGTGTATGTGTATTTTTATTTAACATTACTTTATGTTTTTACTTTATTTTTTAAACTTTAATGTACTGGCATATATCTATATTACAGTACATTAGCCTGGGTACTGATAGTACACAAGCAGTTGTTAGGACATACCTCAGTATGCCCTAACAACAGGAAATATGGTAGGACAGCCCTGGGGTCCTTCAATTGACCCTGTGCTGTCTTTCTATATATGGTATGTCGATCAATCGCATCATGGGATCCAAGGGGCATCCCCCCTTCTCATTTTCCCCTGAATGCTGCAGTCCATTGTGATCGCAGCATTCACGGGAATAACGGCGGAGATGAGAGATTGGAAGAAAGTGCGTGCGCGGTCAGCCTGAGGAGATGCGTCCGGCGCTGCACTAATGAGTGGCGGTTCAGGCACTGAAGACAGAACACGGGGGTGTTTTGCAGTGCGTCCGCCATGTTCTGTCTTCAGTGCCGCCGCTCATTAGTGCTGCGCCGGCCGCATCGCATCATCCTGACCCCGCGCACTTGTTATCAGGACTCAGGAGCGGAGCAATGACTGTATCACACAGCCGCAGACTCGCTCTCATACATTCATGTGTTACAATACTGTAAGACTAAAACGACATTAGGGTTTTACCTTACACATGAAAAACTTTATAGTTGTGTTACCATCCACAGATCAGGGTTTATATGAACTACCATTCCTGTCCTGACACAGCCGCTCAATGATCTCCCATCATCTTACACTAAACCTTGTGTAACGTTGTGTTGTTAGAATTTTATTTTGTAATAAAGTGCTTGTTTCTCACAAAGTTTTTTGTTATTTTCAGTGTTCGTTGAATTGGGTTTTATCAATGTACCTAAAAGGGGTTATCTGTCTGTTTACAAGGCGATGGTGTCACATCACATGGTGAGGATTGGCTGCCTTGAAGACAAGACATGGTGTCATGACGCCTTATAAACATAGAGAAACGGTATCTGCAATGTGGGAATAGAGCAGAATAAAGGAGTATTCCTAACACAGGATATGCCATAAATGTCTGGTAGATGCAGGTCTCGTCTCGGGGACTCCGCACCTATGTAAAAAACAGGGTTCCCCTCACCTGCATGATGAGTAGGCTGCTGCATCATGGCGGAGAATGAATCGAGAGTTGGCCGTGAATGGGCATACACTAGATCCATTTTCCTAAAAAAAAATGTCTTGGTTTAAGGCCTCAGATCTAGATTTTTCCGGCTTAGGAGGTCCGCAACCATGTTTTCTGATCCTTTTGGAGGAACTGATGAGAGGGACAGATTTTCCTTGGCCCAGATGACATAAATAGTATTGTCAGACAGAATCTTGACATGGTGATGTCTTGATTATAGAAAGGTCAATTTTGCGGTTTTCCAGACTGCTCTCAATTCCTGTTAATTTGAAGATCTTAACCAGACGTCCTGAGGCCAAGTTCCCTGTAGACATTTGTCCCGAAAATAGGACCCAAAGGTTGTTTCATATTTGCTCAGGAATGTAGAGATTATGTTAAGATTCTTCTGACTAAAGCCATGAACAAAAAATAAAAAGAAATTCCACACTGTAAATGTGAAGAGAATTGTCCAAAGATATCTTGAAGTCATAAAGGATTGGAGGAACTGCTGAAATCTTCCCATCCAGTTCCAGGGGAAAAATAAAAAAAAGTAGTAAGGTAAAAAAAAAATTAACAGAACGGCGCTACATCGGAGGAGTGCATTCAACACATTTACCTTGTTTAGCCTATTACATAGTTACATAGTCAGTACGGTTGAAAAAAGACACATGTCCATCAAGTTCAACCAAAGGATGGGAAAAGGGAAGGGATGAAACAAAATTTCTACACATTGAACATAGGAGCTGATATTTTTTCATTCTAGGAAATGATCTAAGCCTTTTTTAAAGCCCTCTACTGTCCCTGCTGTGATGGCTCCTGCGGTGACTATTCCATAGATTCACAGTTCTCACAGTAAAGAAGACTTGTCACCTCTGCAGGTTGAACCTTTTTTTTCTCCAGACGGAGAGAGTGCCCCCTTGTTTTTTTAGGGGGTTTTATATGGAACAGGTTTTCACTATATGTCTTCTTTGTATTTTTCATTCTTTCTATGAACTGGAGCCCAGAACTGAACTGCATATTCTAGATGAGGCCTCACTAATGCTTTGTAAAGTGGTAATATTACATCCCTGTCCCGCGAGTCTTGTCATCTTTTAATACATGACAATATCTTGCTAGCCTTAGAAGCAGCTGACTGACATTGCATGCTGTTATTGAGTTTATGATCTACAAGTACACCCAGATCCTTCTCAACAAGTGACTCCCCCAGTGTAGCTCCCCCTAGGACATATGATGCATGCAGATTTTTGGTACCCAAATGCATAACTTTACATTTACCTACAATAACCCCTTTCCGCTTTGGCCACTTTTGACCTTCCTGACAGAGCCTCATATTTCAAATCTGACATGTTTCATTTTATGTGGTATTAACTTCGGAATGCTTTTACCTATCCAAGCGATTCTGAAACTGTTTTCTTGTGACACATTGGACCTTATGTTACTGGCAAAATTTGCTAAATACATTCAGTATTTAATTGTGAAAAACACCGAAATTTAGCGAAAAAATTAGCATTTTTCTAAATTTAAATGCATCTGCTTGTAGGACAGGCAGTTAGGCCTCATGCACACGACCGTAGCCGTGTGCACGGCCGTGATTTTCGGGTCGGCCGGCTGCGGACTGTCAGCCGCAGGCCGCCCGCAAATCGTGGGACATGCACATGGCCGCGGCCATTGTTTTCAATGAGCCCGGACCGCAGAACCGGGCCTTAATAAGACATGCCTGTTCTTTCTGCGGTCCGGGCTCCCGGGCCGTGCACGGACCGCAAAAACTACGGTCGTGTGCACGGCCCCATAGAAAAGAATGGGGCCGCAATTCTCCCATGGATTTTCGGGGGAATTGAGGCCGCAAAAACACGGTCGTGTGCATGAGGCCTTATACCATACGATTGTTCTTAATTAAAATCCCCCATATGTCTACTTTAGATAGGCATAGTTTTTTGAACATCCTCTTATTTTTCTTGGACGTTACAAGGCTTAGAACTTTAGCAGCAACTTCTCACATTTTCAAGAAAGTTTCTAAAGGCTATTTTTACAGGGGCCAGTTCAGTTGTGAAGCGGCTTTGAGGGCCTTATTTATTAGAAACCCCCAATAAGTCACCCCATTTAAAAACTTCACCCCTCAAAGTATTCAAAACCGCATTTAGAAAGTTTCTTAACCCTTTAGACGTTTCACTGGAATTAAAGCAAAGTAGAGGTGTAATTTCATTTTTTTTTCTTTTTTGCAGGAATTCAATTTTAATCTTTTTTTTTTGTAACACAGAAAGTTTTACCAGAGAAATGCAACTCAATATTTATTGCCCAGGTTCTGCAGTTTTAGGAAATATCCCACATGTGGCCCTAGTGTGCTTATGAACTCAGAAGCAAAGGAGCACCTAGTGGATTTTGAGGCCTCCTTTTTATTAGAATATATTTTAGGCACCATGTCAGGTTTGAAGGGCTCTTGCGGTGCGAAAATAGTGGAAATCCCCCAAAAGTGACCCCATTTGGGGAACGACACCCCTCAAAAAAAATTATCTAGGGGTGTAGTGAGCATTTTGACTCCACAGGTTTATTGCAGAAATTATTGAAATTAGGCTGTGAAAATTAAAATCTAAATTTTTCAAAGAAAATATAGGTTTAAAGGAGAAAACGCACCGCAAAATTTCTAAAGCAATTTCTCCCGAGTAAAACAATACCCCACATGTGGTCATAAACAGCTGTTTGCACACACGGCAGACAGTGTTCCCTATAAGGTGCGCGGCCGTGCACCTTCCACAGTCTGCCAGTTCACTAATTTTTAATGCCTGTGCACGGTCATGGGCGGCGGGCGGATGCAGTGGTGCTAGCGGCAGCCATATTCACTTGTATTTGCGTCCTCAGGACTCTGATACAAATGAACTTTATAGGCTGCAGGCCACATTGCTGGGAAATCTCCCTGCGCAGGCCGGTGTGATGATGTCACTGCATCATGCCGGTGTGTGCATGCGTCCCACCCGCAAGTCAGTGCGGCAACGGGGCAAGATAAGTAGAATATTATTTTTTGGGGGGATGTATGTGGCACTATATTCACGGGGGGGATTGTTGTGTAGCACTATCTACACGAGGGGAAAGCTGTGTGGCAGTATATTCAGGGGTTTGTTTGGCAGTATATACAAGGGAGGGCTGTGTGGCAGTATATACAAGTGGGGCTCTGTGTGTCAGTATATACAGTATCAACATGAGGCAGTATCTACATGGGTCTTTGTGGCGCTATCTACAGGAGGTTGTGTGTGGAGCTGACTACAGGGCGCTGTGTGGTGCTATCTACTGGGCGCTGTGTGTGGCGCTGTCTACAGGGGTCTGTGTGGGGCTGTCTATAGGGACAGTGGTGTAATGAGGGATTCTTTCATGGATGCTTACAATTGGTGTTCATAAATGTCTATTTTACTGCTGGGAAAACTGTGTGGCAGTATATACAAGAGAGGGGGGCTGTGTGGCAGTATATACAAGGGGGTCTGTGTGGCAGTATATACAAGGGGGGCTGTGTGGCACTATATATAAGGGGGCTGTGTGGCAGTATATACAATTTGGGGCGGTGTGGCAGTATATACAAGGGGGGCTTTGTTGCAGTATATACAAGTGAGGTTCTGTGTGGCAGTATATACAGTATAAACATGGGGTTTTATCTACATGGGGCTGTGTGTGGCGCTATCTACTGGGGGCTGTGTGTGTCGCTGTTTACAGTGGTCTGTGTGGCACTATCTACAGGGGGTCTGAGGCACCATCTACAGGGTCTGTGTGGTGCTATCTACAGGCGGTCTATGTGCCATTATCTATAGGGGCAGTGGTTTAATGAGGGTGTATAATTGGTGTTTATAAATGTCTATTTTACTGCTGGACTTGTAATATTATAGTATTTAAAAAAAGTAATTAAAACTAATTTAACATAAGTTTTCTTATTCTCCTATGTAGCTTCATATATTAGCGTTTACTGGGGGTATTACTTTTTGTCATCAGATCGCCCATTATTGATGGAGACTTGCCCTGCTCCCTAACTAACCCGCTCAGGAGCTGCCAAGACTTAGAGGGAACATTGACGGCAGGGCTTAGAAAGGAAAGAGCGCCATTTGGCTTTTGGAGCTCAAATTTAGCAGGAATGGTTTGCGGAGGCCATGTCACATTTGCAAAGCCCCTGAGGGACCAAAAAAGTGAGAGCGCCCAAAAAGTGACTCCATTTAGGAAACTACACCCCTTGAGGAAAGGAGCACCTAGGGGATTTTGGGGCCTTCTTTTTATTTGAGTATATTTTAGGCAACATGTCAGGTTTAAAGAGGTCCTGTGATGCCAAAACAAAGGAAACACCCCCCCCCCCCCAAAAAAAAACATTTTGGAAACTACACCCCACAAGGAATTTATCTAGGGGTGTAGTGAGCATTTTGACTCCACAGGTGTTTCATAGCTCTTATTAGAATTTTGATGTGAAAATGAAACATTACATTTTTTTTCAATAAGATGTCGTTCTCGCTAAAAACACCACACAACAATTTCCACAAATAACTCCAGAGTATGTGGTCGTAAACTGCTGTTTGGAGACACGGCAGGGCTCAGAAGAGAAGGAGCGCCATTTGGCTATTGGAGCACAGATTTTGCTGGATTGATTTCTTGACACCATGTCGCTTTCCAAAGCCCCTAAGGTACCAGTACAGTGGAAACACCCCAAAAGTGAATTACATTCACGAAACTACACCCCTTGAAGAATTCATCTAGGGGTGTAGTGAGCTTTATAACCCCACAGGTGGTTCATAGATTTTATTAGAATTGGGCAGTGAATATAAAAAAAAAAGTCATTTTTTTCAATAAGACGTAGTTTTAGCTCAAAAATTTTCATTTTCTCAACAAATAAAGGAAAAAAAAGAACCCCAACATTTGTAAAACAACTTCTCTGGAGTACGGAAATACCCAATATGTGGTCAAAAACTGATGTTTGGGCACAGAGTAGGGCTCAGAAGGAAAGGAGTGCCATTTGACTTTTTGAGTACAGATATTGCTGGATTGGTTTCTGGTCGCTATGTCACATTTGCAAAGCCCTGGTGGGACCAAAACAGTGGAAAACCCTACAGAACTGACCCCATTTTGGAAACTACAGCCCTCAAGGTATTCACCAAGGGGTGTAGTGACAGTGTTAACACCGCAGGTGTTTTGCATAAATTAGTGTGCACTCCATATTGCAGAGTGAAAATTTTATTTTTTTCCCATAGATATGCCAATATGTGGTGCTTAGCTTCTGCCACCATAACAAGACAGCTCTCTAATTATTATGCTGTGTTTCCCAGTTTTAGAAACACCCTACATGTGGCCCTAATCTTTTGCCTGGATATTTGACAGGGCTCAGGAGCGAAAGAGTACTATGCGAAATAAAGGCCTAATTTGGCGATTTACAAAGTATTGGTTTACAATTGCAGGGCATTTATTAAGGGGTGTAGTGAGCATTTTTCCCCACCAGGTCTCTTTCATAAATAAATGTGCTGCGGATGGTGCAAAGTTCTAATTTCTCCCTAGATATTCTATTTCGGTGGCAAATATGTCATGTCCAGCTTGTGCCACTGGAGACACACACCACAAAAATTGTTAAAAGGGTTCTCCCAGGTATGGCGGTGCCATATATGTGGAAGTAAACTGCTGTTTGGGCACGCTGTAGGGCTCAGAAGGAAGTGAGCACCATTTGGCTTTTGGAGCGTGGATTTTGCTTGGTAGTATTATTTTTTTTTTGTATTACTGGTATTTCAGTTTATAATGTGGGGGCATATGTAAACTGGGCAGAGTATATCAGGGGCATAGTCAGGTGGTATAATAATGGGGTAAAAATACAAAACAATCCATAGATGTGTTTAACACTGTGATGCAATCCTTTCTGCACAGGCCGGTGTCGCATTGATAAATGTCGTTCCTTATCCCCCTTTTGGTCCACACTCTGCACCTTTACAGTTTGGGGAATTTTGCTGGGAAGTGTTGTCCTGGTATAATACGCTGTAGGGGAGAAAAAAATGCACGGCCATCCAGCCTTGACGTCATGTGTATTCAGAATCCTGACACTTCTGACTCTTTTATTTGAGATTTCCAGCAAGGTAAACGAAATCTCGTTTACCTCCGTAATCTCGCGAGATTTAGTTTACCTTGCTGGAATCTCACAGAAAAGAGTCAGAAGTGTCAGGATTCTGAATACACATGACGTCCAGGCTGGAGGTCATGTGTATTCATTATCAGGACACTTGTGTATGTGGCTGCACATCGTTCTAGTAAGAACGCTGTGCTGCTGTGTAAATGAATGGAGAGGAGTGTATGACGCTGACTGGTCACTGATTGGTCAGCGTCATACACGTAAACACGCCCAGTTAAAAACACAATACACGCCCAGTTGGACATAATGAAAAGAAAACGCCCAGTTGTCCATTTCAAAGCTCATTTACATATATATAAAATAGCTCATAACTTGGCCAAAAATGAAAGTTTTTAAAAAAAACAAAAAAACGTTACTGTTATCTACATTGCAGCGCCGATCACATGCAATAGGAGATAGGGATTTGAGAATCTGGTGACAGAGCCTCTTTAACTAATTTTATTTTTTCATAGACGTAGTGGCATAAGGGCTATTTTTTTGTAGGACGAGCTGTAGTCTTTATTGGTACCATTTTGGTGTACATGCGACTTCTTGATCACTTTTTATCCTACGTTTTGGGTGGCAGGGTGGCCAAAAAACAGAAATTCTGGCATAGATTTACATTTTTTTTATACAGCGTTCACCGTGTGTTACAAATTACATGTTAAGTTTACTCTGCGGGTCAGTCTGATTCTGGCAATACCAAATTTATTTTGCTTTTTTATGTTTTACAACTTTTTGCACAATAAAATTACTTTTGTCAAAAGAATGTATTTTTTCTGTCGCCAAGTTATGAGAACCAGAACGTTTTAATTTTTGCTTCGACGGAGCTGTATGAGGGCTTGTTATTTGCAAGATGAGCTATAGTTTTAATATTTTGAAGATCCATTTTTAGATACAGGCGACTTTTTGATCACTTTTTATTCCAATTTTTGTAGGGCAAAGTGACCAAAAAACTAAAATTCTGGCATTGTTTTTTAGTTGTTTTTTTTTTTTTTACGGCGTTCACCGCTTGGAATAAATAACATAATACCAAATATGTATGGTTTATTTCTTTTTTTCAGTAATGAAGGACTTGATAAGGAAAAAAGGGCGATTGTGTTTTATTTTATTACATGAAACTTTTATTTATTTTTTTTTACAATTTTTTTTTAGTCCCACTAGGGGACTTGAAGGTGTATGATTTTTGTTCTCTAATACATTGCACTACCTATGTGATCTCTTCTGACCGCTGCATTTAAGGGTTTAATGCCAAGTAATGAGAACCAGAACGTTTTAATTTTTGCTTCGACGGAGCTGTATGAGGGCTTGTTATTTGCAAGATGAGCTATAGTTTTAATATTTTGAAGATCCATTTTTAGATGCAGGCGACTTTTTGATCACTTTTTATTCCAATTTTTGTAGGGCAAAGTGACCAAAAAACTAAAATTCTGGCATTGTTTTTTAGTTGTTTTTTTTTTTTTACGGTGTTCACCGTTTGGAATAAATAACATAATACCAAATATGTATGGTTTATTTCTTTTTTTCAGTAATGAAGGACTTGATAAGGAAAAAAGGGCGATTGTGTTTTTTTTACTATTTTTTTTAGTCCCACTAGGGGACTTGAAGGTGTATGATTTTTGTTCTCTAATACATTGCACTACCTATGTGATCTCTTCTGACCGCTGCATTTAAGGGTTTAATGGCAGGGATCGTAGCTAACTTCGGTCCCCGCCATTACAGTAGGGTGTCCGCTGTAAGATACAGCTGACACCCAGGGATTATGGCACCAACTCAGCTACTGAGCCGGTGTCCTCCATTTGTCTTATGGATACGGCAAATCTGACTTTCCATGACGTATCCATATGACAAATGTCGGGAAGGGGTTAAGGAACTTACAGTCTATTCCAGCAAGAAGGAGTGTCACAGTTTACACTTAGGGTATGTTCACACAACCTATTTTCGGCCGTTTTTCGGGCCGTAAACGCATGAAAAATGGCCAAAAAATCAGAAGCAGAACGCCTCCAAACATCTGTCCACTGATTTCAATGGGAAACCACTTTCTATTCCGATGGAGCGTTTTTCGCTGCGTTTTTTGACGCATTAAAAAACGGCCGCGAAAAAAGTGCAGGACACTTCTTGGGACGTTTTTGGAGCCGTTTTCCATAGACTCTATTGAAAAAAAGCTCCAAAAACGCAGCGAAAATCGCGAGTGGCACAAAAAATGTCTGAAAATCAGGAGCTGTTTTCTCTTGAAAACAGCTCCGTATTTTGAGACGTTTTTGACTCTGCGTGTGAACATACCCTTATGCTTAAGCAATACTGCTCCAGAGTGACCAGCTGAAGTGCTCAAGAAAAGCAGAAGAATTCCTGAAATAGGGGGAAGTCTGTATTCAGGAAATCCAGAAGTGATATATATTTAATCCATGGACTTTGCTTTTATATCAACGTGATTTGGACTATGATTTCATTATGAAAACTCGATGATGGAAACACTTGAGAGGCTGCACCGCCTAATCCATCAACATTCATTTCAAGGAGTGTTCATCCAAGACTTTGCAAGGTGAGGAATGTGCATTGCTGTGTGGTTTACGGACCTGGATCTATCTATCTATCTATCTATCTATCTATCTATCCATGTCTTCAACATATGGACTATCGTTCTACAATCTAAAGACTGTGTTTATGCTGACAAGTTATCAGAGATTATTCTATTGTGAACGAATCAACAACATACAGTGGAGGAAATAAGTATTTGATCCCTTGCTGATTTTGTAAGTTTGCCCACTGTCAAAGACATGAACAGTCTAGAATTTTTAGGCTAGGTTAATTTTACCAGTGAGAGATAGATGATATAAAAAAAAATACAGAAAATCACATTGTCACAATTATATATATTTATTTGCTTTGTGCACAGAGAAATAAGTATTTGATCCCTTTGGCAAACAAGACTTAATACTTAGTGGCAGAACCCTTGTTGGCAAGCACAGCAGTCAGATGTTTTTTGTAGTTGATGATGAGGTTTGCACACATGTTAGATGGAATTTTGGCATTGTGCACAGAGAAATAAGTATTTGATCCCCTACCAACCATTAAGAGTTCAACCATAAGTAAGACGCTGGGTGAGAAGGAGGCAACTGTTGGTGCAATAGTAAGAAAATGGAAGACATACAAAATGACTGTCAATCGACATCGATCTGGGGCTCCATGCAAAATCTCACCTCGTGGGGTATCCTTGATCCTGAGGAAGGTGAGAGCTCAGCCGAAAACTACACGGGGTGAACTTGTTAATGATCTCAAGGCAGCTGGGACCACAGTCACCAAGAAAACCATTGGTAACACATTACTCCGTAATGGATTAAAATCCTGCAGTGCCCGCAAGGTCCCCCTGCTCAAGAAGGCACATGTACAGGCCCGTCTGAAGTTTGCAAATGAACATCTGGATGGTTCTGAGAGTGATTGGGAGAAGGTGCTGTGGTCAGATGAGACTAAAATTGAGCTCTTTGGCATTAACTCAACTCGCCGTGTTTGGAGGAAGAGAAATGCTGCCTATGACCCAAAGAACACCGTCCCCACTGTCAAGCATGGAGGTGGAAACATTATGTTTTGGGAGTGTTTCTCTGCTAAGAGCACAGGACTACTTCACCGCATCAATGGGAGAATGGATGGAGCCATGTACCGTCAAATACTGAGTGACAACCTACTTCCCTCCACCAGGACATTAAAAATGGCTCGTGGCTGGGTCTTCCAGCACGACAATGACCCGAAACATACAGCCAAGGCAACAACGGAGTGGCTCAAAAAGAAGCACATTAAGGTCATGGAGTGGCTTAGCCAGTCTCCAGACCTTAATCCCTTCTAAAACTTATGGAGGGAGCTGAAGATCCGAGTTGCCAAGCGACAGCCTCGAAATCTTAATGATTTACAGATGATCTGCAAAGAGGAGTGGGCCAAAATTCCATCTAACATGTGTGCAAACCTCATCATCAACTACAAAAAAGTCTGACTGCTGTGCTTGCCAACAAGGGTTTTTCCACCAAGTATTAAGTCTTGTTTGCCAAAGGGATCAAATACTTAATTCTCTGTGCACAATGCAAATAAATATATATAATTTTGACAATTTGATTTTCTTTTTTTTTTTTAAATATAATCTATCTCTCACTGGTAAAATTAACCTAGCCTAAAAATTCTAGACTGTTCATGTCTTTGACAGTGGGCAAACGTACAAAATCAGCAAGGGATCAAATACTTATTTCCTTTACTGTAAGTGCCAAATCTACAACGGAATCAGGCAATAAGGGTATGTTCACACGACCAAGTTTCAGACGTAATTTGGGCGTTTTACGCCCCGAATTACGTCTGAAAAAACGGCTCTTTTACGCCGACAAACATCTGCCCATTACTTTCAATGGGTTTTACGATGTTCTGTGCTGACGACCTGTCATTTTACGAGTCGCTGTCAAAAGACGGCGCGTAAAAAAGACGGCTTGTCAAAAGAAGTGCAGGACACTTCTTGGGACGTAATTGGAGCCGTTTTTCATTGACTCCATTGAAAAACAGTTCCAATTACGTCCGTAATGGACGCTGCAAAAAACGCGAGTACGAGCAATTACGTCTGAAATTCAGGAAATTCCGTAAATTCAGACATATTTTGCGTTTGCGTGTGAACATACCCTAATGGTATGTTCACACGCAAAGTCAAAAACTTCTCAAAATACGGAGCTGTTTACAAGAGAAAACAGCTCCTGATTTTCAGAAGTTTTTTGTGCCACTCCCGTTTTTCGCTGTGTTTTTTACGCCCGTTTTTGGAGCTTTTTTCAATAGTCTATGGAAAACGGCTCCAAAAACGTCCCAAGAAGTGTCCTGCACTTTTTTTCGTGGCCATTTTTTCACGCGTAGAAAAACGCTCCATCGGAACAGAACGCCGTTTTCCTATTGAAATCAACGGGCAGATGTTTGGAGGCGTTCTGCTTCCGAATTTTCGGGCGTTTACGGACCAAGAAACGGCCAAAAATAGGCTGTGTGAACATACCCTAAGGGTATGTTCACACGCAAACTCAAAAACTACGGAGATGTTTTCAAGGGAAAACAGCACCTGATTTTCAGAAGTTTTTTGGTCAACTCACGTTTTTCGCAGCGTTTTTTCGGCTGTTTTCGGCCGTTTTTGGAGTCTATGAGAAAACGGCTCCAAAAACGTCCCAAGAAGTGCCCTGCACTTCTTTTGACGAGCCGTCATTTTACGCGTCATATTTTGACAGTGACGCGTAAAATGACAGCTCGTCTGCACAGACCATCGTAAGACCTATTGCAAGCAATGGGCAGATGTTTGCCGACGTATTGGAGCCGTCTTTTCAGGCGTAATTCGAGGCGTAAAACGCCTCCATTACGTCTGAAAAGAGGTCATGTGAACCCAGCCTTAGGAGAAGAAAATCCCCTCATTTTATATTATGTTTAATTTAAAATCTACTTTGTATGGGTATCCGATCACAATTTACTATAACATTGAGTTACATCATAAAGTAGTGATTCACATACGGACAATCAATTTATTTGAGCAATGGACATTTAATAATATTCAGAAAAAAAAGATTGAAGACCCGATGACAAATCTGGTCTGATGATAAATCTGTATATTTTGAGGGTTCCAACTTATGTATCTCACCCGCTAAAGGGGGAAATGTTACATATGATGTGTTACAATATAGGGCACCTTCACACTCAGTGTTTATCACTTTGCTAACATTCACAATTGATATTCAATATAAAAGAAGTAAATATACAATAAGCCGACATTGACAATTGAGCAGACATATAGATATTTCGGTGCACTAAGGCTTGAAGAACAGGAGAATGAGAGAAAGCGAAACACGGCGCCACATGGTGCAGGTTACCCAAGCGAGGATGGATAATTTAAGAAGAGTGGTGCTTACCTTGAAGCAATGAAAAATAAGCGATGGAGAGAAAGGTGCTGCTGCTGCCGGGACTCGAGGCCGGTGATTCAAGATGAACGACCGCAGATGCTAAGCTGGGTGAGCTGGACAAAAGAGTCTGCAAGGGCGCTGCTGCACACGGATGAGACCGAAGTGACAACTTCGGAATGATGATGTTAAATCAATGATAAATTGATGATAATTGAATAAAATTTATTGGTATTATGACTACGCGTTTCAATGCCGTACCGGCATCTTCATCAGGTCATGAAAGAGAGCACAGACATCACAGTTTAAATAGAATCTTAGAGTTGAAAAAACCCGCCAATGTGAACGAGGGCAGGGCGTTCATGTGACGTCAGAGTTCAAAGGTTAAAACATGACAGATAACAATGAACAACACATAATAAACATAATCAAAATGATAAAAAAGGAAAGATAAAATACATATACTAGGAAACAATATAAGAACAATGAAACTAATGGTACAGAATGAATCGCAAGGAATGCAGAACTAAATGAGGGGCTATCCGTGAAATAAACGGTTAAATAGGTGCTGGTGTAAATGCAAGATATAAAACAATTATAAACAGTATAAGAATATAATAAAATATGTAAAATATATAAATAGTCAGTATATTGGCACGATAATCAGGAATGTCAGAGAGACAAATGAAACTTAATCCTTATACACTCTAAAGAACGGAGTCGGCAAAAGCCGGTAAAACATAAATAACGGCTCAACGAATTTAGAAGAAAGAGATGTCATATGTATAAATTTAGAATGCAAAAACATAAATGTGAGCATTACTGAGAGAATAAGAGTAACAAAAATGTATATGAATAATATATATGAAATTGGTGAACAAATGAATCAGGTATGGTATAATGATACGCTATAAAGCCGATATTCAAGTCGGCAGCCGGTAAATGGTAATAAATAAAGAACGAAATAATAAAGATGAAAAATGATGAGGAGACAAGAGGCTAAATGATGAAATGTACAATTGTAAAGGACGGTAAGTGGTAATTAACAGTATGTACTATTAATACTAATGATGGCCAAGGACATATGTCCTGAATATATTCCAAAGAAAACATGAATGTGCCTATAACGGAAAAAACCACTGATGATGCGAGAAAAACTTAAAATAAGCAAAGATGAAGATAAAACATTAATGATACATAACCCAAAATTGCACAAATATATTACACCGACAATACGGGTCAGAAAACAGTATAGCCATGATATAATATAATATAATGTCATATAATGAACTGAAACATAAATCAATAAATGAAAAGAATAAGAATATACTGTATTAGTAATTAGGACATTTATTAATCCAAAGTGGACTCAGAGACATCATTGAGGCCATCAGGTTGGAGCGTTTTCATTTTAAAAATCCAGTAGTTTTCGCGTTGTTTAAGTTTGCTGAATCGATTAGTGATATTGAGCGGAATTTGCTCTATAGGTGTAATGAGCAAACTGCTAAACTGACTATTATGTGTAGTGGAGAAGTGTCGAGAGACACTATGTTTTAAAAAACCAGTATTTATGTTGAATCTATGGTTGTTGATCCTGGTCCGCAAACATTGCGTAGTACGGCCAATGTATTGGAGATGACACGGACATTCCAACAAATATATAACGAAAGAGCTACCACAGTTCAGAAAGCTATTGATCTTAAAGGATTCTTTAGTCATTGTGGATGTGTAAGTAGAGGCCTTGTGAGTGATATTAGTGCAACACATACATCGCTGTCGGCCACATTTGTAAGAGCCTAAAATTCTAGGAAGCAAAATGGAAACAGGTACCATGGGATTTTTCAGTTTGCTAGGTGCTAAAATATTTTTGAGAGATTTTGATCGTCGATAGGTAATGGTAGGTCTATCCGGTAATTCAGTTTTTAAAAAAGGATCATTTCTCAAAATATGCCAATGTTTATCAAGGACCTCTCGGATTTTTTTGTTTCCACTATTAAAAGTTGTAATAAAATTATTGCTAAATTTCTGTTTATTTTCGATTGCTCTATTTTGCTTAATGCACGAAACTTGTGATAATAGAGAAGCTTTCTGACGTGCCCCTTTGATTAAACTTAAAGGAAAATGCTTTTCCCTGAATCTTTTTTCCAATAGGTTACATTCCTCTGTAAAATCAGAGTCGGTTGTGCAATTTTTTCTCACTCTTCTAAACTGTCCAAAGGGAACATTTTTAATCCATGGGGGGTAGTGGGCACTGTTGAAATTTAGGTAGCTGTTTACATCAACAGATTTGAAATGTGTCTTTGTTATAAATTTATTAATTCTGGTATCAAATGAAATGGTCAGGTCTAAAAAGTCGATAGACAGAGTGGAAAAAGTGTATGTGAAAGACAGTCCTAAGTTATTCAAATTTAGATGCTCAATGAAGGATGAAGCTTCAGTCTCATTGCCCAACCAAACGAAGAGGAGGTCGTCGATATAACGTTTATAAAATAGAATTTTGTTTTTGAAGGGGTGATCATGGTATATATATTGATCTTCAAATTGTCCCATATATAAATTAGCATAGGACGGTGCGAACCTTGAGCCCATGGCGCATCCTTTGATTTGGTTATAGAATTTATTATCAAAAGTAAAAGAATTGTGATTTAAAATAAAGTCAACACATTTGTTTAAAAATGCAATTTGATTCTCTGGCATACAGGTTTTGGTAGATAATGCAGAACTAATGACCTTTAGACCTTTGGAGTGGGGAATATTGCTATAAAGGGCAGTTACATCAGCTGTGAGGAAATTGATGGGGTACATAGAATTGGTGATGTTAAGTGAGTGAAGTTCTCTGATTACTTGGGTAGAGTCCCTAAGGTATGATGGAAGGCTGACTACTAAAGGTTGAAGGTGAGTATCAATGAAATGTGAAAGGTTGCTAGTAAGGGACCCAATCCCCGATATGATCGGACGACCTGGGGGGTTAGTTATGGATTTGTGCACCTTGGGGAGATGGTATAAAAAGGGTATGCTTGGGAAGGGCATATTGAGAAAGCCTCTTTCCTTTTTGGTGATGATCCCTTCATGGAAAGCTGTATCTATAAGAAGGGCGTATTTAGGTATATGAATGGGTAACGGGTTTATAGCAAATTCCGCTCAATATCACTAATCGATTCAGCAAACTTAAACAACGCGAAAACTACTGGATTTTTAAAATGAAAACGCTCCAACCTGATGGCCTCAATGATGTCTCTGAGTCCACTTTGGATTAATAAATGTCCTAATTACTAATACAGTATATTCTTATTCTTTTCATTTATTGATTTATGTTTCAGTTCATTATATGACATTATATTATATTATATCATGGCTATACTGTTTTCTGACCCGTATTGTCGGTGTAATATATTTGTGCAATTTTGGGTTATGTATCATTAATGTTTTATCTTCATCTTTGCTTATTTTAAGTTTTTCTCGCATCATCAGTGGTTTTTTCCGTTATAGGCACATTCATGTTTTCTTTGGAATATATTCAGGACATATGTCCTTGGCCATCATTAGTATTAATAGTACATACTGTTAATTACCACTTACCGTCCTTTACAATTGTACATTTCATCATTTAGCCTCTTGTCTCCTCATCATTTTTCATCTTTATTATTTCGTTCTTTATTTATTACCATTTACCGGCTGCCGACTTGAATATCGGCTTTATAGCGTATCATTATACCATACCTGATTCATTTGTTCACCAATTTCATATATATTATTCATATACATTTTTGTTACTCTTATTCTCTCAGTAATGCTCACATTTATGTTTTTGCATTCTAAATTTATACATATGACATCTCTTTCTTCTAAATTCATTGAGCCGTTATTTATGTTTTACCGGCTTTTGCCGACTCCGTTCTTTAGAGTGTATAAGGATTAAGTTTCATTTGTCTCTCTGACATTCCTGATTATCGTGCCAATATACTGACTATTTATATATTTTACATATTTTATTATATTCTTATACTGTTTATAATTGTTTTATATCTTGCATTTACACCAGCACCTATTTAACCGTTTATTTCACGGATAGCCCCTCATTTAGTTCTGCATTCCTTGCGATTCATTCTGTACCATTAGTTTCATTGTTCTTATATTGTTTCCTAGTATATGTATTTTATCTTTCCTTTTTTATCATTTTGATTATGTTTATTATGTGTTGTTCATTGTTATCTGTCATGTTTTAACCTTTGAACTCTGACGTCACATGAACGCCCTGCCCTCGTTCACATTGGCGGGTTTTTTCAACTCTAAGATTCTATTTAAACTGTGATGTCTGTGCTCTCTTTCATGACCTGATGAAGATGCCGGTACGGCATTGAAACGCGTAGTCATAATACCAATAAATTTTATTCAATTATCATCAATTTATCATTGATTTAACATCATCATTCCGAAGTTGTCACTTCGGTCTCATCCGTGTGCAGCAGCGCCCTTGCAGACTCTTTTGTCCAGCTCACCCAGCATAGCATCTGCGGTCGTTCATCTTGAATCACCGGCCTCGAGTCCCGGCAGCAGCAGCACCTTTCTCTCCATCGCTTATTTTTCATTGCTTCAAGGTAAGCACCACTCTTCTTAAATTATCCATCCTCGCTTGGGTAACCTGCACCATGTGGCGCCGTGTTTCGCTTTCTCTCATCAGTCTAGTCCTGGACCTTCTCCTCCTTTGAGTTGACGTCTTGGAGTGAAGTTACCTCGCTGCGGTTTTGGTCTCCTCGTGTGAACAGCACCTCAGCAGTTTCTTTTTTACACTGGCTGCCACTTCATTCGTTCAGAAGCAAGTTTCATCTTATTTCCATTGAGAAGTCTTTATCATCTGGATCTTGGACTATCGTACCATTCCATACTTTCCCTTCTTCAACATGACGGATTTTATCAACGACAGGAGGCACTTCCGTGAGCAATGGATTCTACAATCTTTAGGGATCATGGACAACATGGATCCAGCAGACGTGGTGAGTAATCAATTTACTCCCGAACTCACGAAGATTATGACTGATACATTCCTAACATTAGAAAATTGTCTCATGGATGAGGCCAAACAGAATATTGACTGCCTGTTTCTACGAACTTATATCTCAGAAAATATTACCCCTAGGGGTTTGAGGGTTGAGTTAAGCAACCCCTATCCTGCTGATGTTTCCTTCAGTACAATTTGGAACAAGGTGTTGGATGACTGTCACTCAGGCATTCTCAATGTCCTTCTCACAAAAAGGACAGCCATCAGTGATACACTTAAATTAGAGGTTAATACAACCAAGGGGAATCTTCTCAAATTCTCCGAACATCCCGATTTTTTACAAATAGAAACATCCATTAACAAACGTCTGAATATTTATGAAAAAGATTTAATTCTCAAAAAAACGAATAAATTCAAAAGAGACCGTCGAGATTATGAAAATCTCTCCAATTCAAACAATGAAACTTCTGACAACTGCATTGAGAATACGGTTAACTCCCGTCGTGAAGGCTTACATCTCCCACTTAGAACGGCTTCTAACAAATATCCCCATACTAACGGTTTTATTAGGGGTGAACCACGGAGTTTTTCACCCCGCAATAGATTTTTTAAGAACAGCCTGAGGAGCAATAATCCTTCAAAACCCACTGTAGATTCTGCTCACCTTTTTTCACCAACAGTTAGACGCACTATGGTTTCAGCACCAGTCTCCACTGCCGTTCCCACTGTACCTAAGCACACCAATGTCCCTATGGATACTATCTCGGCACCACCCATTAATCACCTTACCAAGGTACCCATCAATGCTTTTAAGGCTTCGGAATTGGAATTCCGTCTATTACAATTCCAATCCACCATTGAAGAGTCCTCCAATCCCATCCCAATATCCCTATCTCCCAATGAGTCCATTTCATCCTCTGACCATGGCATATCCCCCTCCCTCTTACAATTATCCATTCATAATACCTCTGCTAGTCTTTTTGAAATGTCTCTACCTACCTGCACAGAGAATGTCGCCTTTGCATCATTGCCCAATGATGCAATTTTTGTTGCATCTGAAGCTGCAGCTTCAGCGCCTGTATCCTTTTTAGACACTACTACTTCTTTTTTAGGACTTCCTTCCCAACTCACAATGCCACCGGTCACACCGACCATCAACAGCAACGACCACCTCATCACTTACCTCATAAGTCCAAAAATTCAAACAATCACGCATTTTTTTCCCTTAGTTCAAAAAATATCGACAAAAAGAAAATTAGATATAGAGGAAGAAGAGGAGGCCGTAAATGAAATGCTAACAAAGAGAACCTCACCAACCAATCTGAAGAAACATCGAACCAACTATTAAAAATCAAACTTTTCAATTTATCCTCTTATGAATTTAATACACATGAGATTAGTCTTCTTAGCAAAGGTCTCTCTTTTTGCCCTGTCTCCCCACCCAATACTTTTGATCTCTTTATGGACCTTAATCGTTTTATCCGTAAACTTACCCTTACTAGGCATTTCTCTATGTCCAAAATGACCCCTACCGTTCCATTACCGACTGCGATTTCTGAACCATCCACTTCTGTTAGTCCCCCAGTAATTATTGCCACTAATTTGAAGCCTTAATCAAACTTTTACCCTTTGCACCACCAAGGTTCCTTTATAGAAACCTTTTCTGCTTTAGTAGGTAATGAACTCAGATCCCTTGATAAACCCATTAATACTCCTCATAATCTCACTTACCATGAGAGAATTGCCTTGAAATCATTAGCCAAAAATAATACTATTGTGATCCGTTCTGCCGACAAGGGCGGTGGGATTGTTATCATGGACAAGGACAAATATTTGGATGAATCTTATAGAATTTTGGACGATAGCAGTTTCTATGTTAAATTAGCTATAAACCCGTTACCCATTCATATACCTAAATACGCCCTTCTTATAGATACAGCTTTCCATGAAGGGATCATCACCAAAAAGGAAAGAGGCTTTCTCAATATGCCCTTCCCAAGCATACCCTTTTTATACCATCTCCCCAAGGTGCACAAATCCATAACTAACCCCCCAGGTCGTCCGATCATATCGGGGATTGGGTCCCTTACTAGCAACCTTTCACATTTCATTGATACTCACCTTCAACCTTTAGTAGTCAGCCTTCCATCATACCTTAGGGACTCTACCCAAGTAATCAGAGAACTTCACTCACTTAACATCACCAATTCTATGTACCCCATCAATTTCCTCACAGCTGATGTAACTGCCCTTTATAGCAATATTCCCCACTCCAAAGGTCTAAAGGTCATTAGTTCTGCATTATCTACCAAAACCTGTATGCCAGAGAATCAAATTGCATTTTTAAACAAATGTGTTGACTTTATTTTAAATCACAATTCTTTTACTTTTGATAATAAATTCTATAACCAAATCAAAGGATGCGCCATGGGCTCAAGGTTCGCACCGTCCTATGCTAATTTATATATGGGACAATTTGAAGATCAATATATATACCATGATCACCCCTTCAAAAACAAAATTCTATTTTATAAACGTTATATCGACGACCTCCTCTTCGTTTGGTTGGGCAATGAGACTGAAGCTTCATCCTTCATTGAGCATCTAAATTTGAATAACTTAGGACTGTCTTTCACATACACTTTTTCCACTCTGTCTATCGACTTTTTAGACCTGACCATTTCATTTGATACCAGAATTAATAAATTTATAACAAAGACACATTTCAAATCTGTTGATGTAAACAGCTACCTAAATTTCAACAGTGCCCACTACCCCCCATGGATTAAAAATGTTCCCTTTGGACAGTTTAGAAGAGTGAGAAAAAATTGCACAACCGACTCTGATTTTACAGAGGAATGTAACCTATTGGAAAAAAGATTCAGGGAAAAGCATTTTCCTTTAAGTTTAATCAAAGGGGCACGTCAGAAAGCTTCTCTATTATCACAAGTTTCGTGCATTAAGCAAAATAGAGCAATCGAAAATAAACAGAAATTTAGCAATAATTTTATTACAACTTTTAATAGTGGAAACAAAAAAATCCGAGAGGTCCTTGATAAACATTGGCACATTTTGAGAAATGATCCTTTTTTAAAAACTGAATTACCGGATAGACCTACCATTACCTATCGACGATCAAAATCTCTCAAAAATATTTTAGCACCTAGCAAACTGAAAAATCCCATGGTACCTGTTTCCATTTTGCTTCCTAGAATTTTAGGCTCTTACAAATGTGGCCGACAGCGATGTATGTGTTGCACTAATATCACTCACAAGGCCTCTACTTACACATCCACAATGACTAAAGAATCCTTTAAGATCAATAGCTTTCTGAACTGTGGTAGCTCTTTCGTTATATATTTGTTGGAATGTCCGTGTCATCTCCAATACATTGGCCGTACTACGCAATGTTTGCGGACCAGGATCAACAACCATAGATTCAACATAAATACTGGTTTTTTAAAACATAGTGTCTCTCGACACTTCTCCACTACACATAATAGTCAGTTTAGCAGTTTGCTCATTACACCTATAGAGCAAATTCCGCTCAATATCACTAATCGATTCAGCAAACTTAAACAACGCGAAAACTACTGGATTTTTAAAATGAAAACGCTCCAACCTGATGGCCTCAATGATGTCTCTGAGTCCACTTTGGATTATTAAATGTACTAATTACTAATACAGTATATTCTTATTCTTTTCATTTATTGATTTATGTTTCAGTTCATTATATGACATTATATTATATTATATCATGGCTATACTGTTTTCTGACCCGTATTGTCGGTGTAATATATTTGTGCAATTTTGGGTTATGTATCATTAATGTTTTATCTTCATCTTTGCTTATTTTAAGTTTTTCTCGCATCATCAGTGGTTTTTTCCGTTATAGGCACATTCATGTTTTCTTTGGAATATATTCAGGACATATGTCCTTGGCCATCATTAGTATTAATAGTACATACTGTTAATTACCACTTACCGTCCTTTACAATTGTACATTTCATCATTTAGCCTCTTGTCTCCTCATCATTTTTCATCTTTATTATTTCGTTCTTTATTTATTACCATTTACCGGCTGCCGACTTGAATATCGGCTTTATAGCGTATCATTATACCATACCTGATTCATTTGTTCACCAATTTCATATATATTATTCATATACATTTTTGTTACTCTTATTCTCTCAGTAATGCTCACATTTATGTTTTTGCATTCCTAATTTATACATATGACATCTCTTTCTTCTAAATTCGTTGAGCCGTTATTTATGTTTTACCGGCTTTTGCCGACTCCGTTCTTTAGAGTGTATAAGGATTAAGTTTCATTTGTCTCTCTGACATTCCTGATTATCGTGCCAATATACTGACTATTTATATATTTTACATATTTTATTATATTCTTATACTGTTTATAATTGTTTTATATCTTGCATTTACACCAGCACCTATTTAACCGTTTATTTCACGGATAGCCCCTCATTTAGTTCTGCATTCCTTGCGATTCATTCTGTACCATTAGTTTCATTGTTCTTATATTGTTTCCTAGTATATGTATTTTATCTTTCCTTTTTTATCATTTTGATTATGTTTATTATGTGTTGTTCATTGTTATCTGTCATGTTTTAACCTTTGAACTCTGACGTCACATGAACGCCCTGCCCTCGTTCACATTGGCGGGTTTTTTCAACTCTAAGATTCTATTTAAACTGTGATGTCTGTGCTCTCTTTCATGACCTGATGAAGATGCCGGTACGGCATTGAAACGCGTAGTCATAATACCAATAAATTTTATTCAATTATCATCGATTTATCATTGATTTAACATCATCATTCCGAAGTTGTCACTTCGGTCTCATCCGTGTGCAGCAGCGCCCTTGCAGACTCTTTTGTCCAGCTCACCCAGCAGAACAGGAGAATGACATTTGTAAACTTCTGTATATGTAGACACAAAAGCCACATAAATGTTTAAGACAGGCCTGTATTTTTGGGTACATATGACATATAGGGATAGACTGGAAACGATACTCCAAACTGATGCTGACAGACGAACACTCAGAGACCTGGGGGAGGGGTCCTGTACCTTCAACATGACTTCCAGCAGTGAGAGAATGACAGCTGTATACGTAGGAATGTATCTTTTCTTGTAAATTGCAGAGAATAATCTATATTTTCCTGTGAATATTTCCTGTATCTTTTATCACAATAATCACAGAGATTTATATAAACTAACATTATTTGTCGAAGTATCGTGGTCCTCCTAATATATACTGAAGAATTTCAGACTAACTACATAATATTTAACAGAGAGACTTCTTTCAGCATCTTGTGTTCTGCTCCCAGGCTGATCTTACTGAGACCGACTGGCCATCTCCACATGTAGATGATCTTCTGGACAGTGGAATGATTGACATCTAATAGTTTGACGACCTTCCCTTTCCTGAATCATTGACATCCATAACCTTTCTGAAGGCCTCAGAGCGCTCTGGATCTCACCACGCATTTCAATAGCAAAGGGCAAACCAAACTTCAGAGGTTTAAATTAGACACGTTCCTACTAGATCTTCCCTGAAGCTGGATTCAAACATGCAGTTTATTTCAGCCAAAGTTGAGAGTGTATTAAAAAGAAACGGGAAATATAAATAAAGAACTTCTACTTCTCATTCCAGCTAGATACACTTTTGGCTTTGGCTAGGAAAAAAAAAACAAAAAAGAAAAAACCTACACCTTAAAGAGGCTCTGTCACCACATTATAAGTGCCCTACCTCCTAGATAATCTGATCGGCGCTGTAATGTACATGACAAGTGTTGTTTTTTTTTAAAACGATTATTTTTGAGCAAGTTATGAACATTTTGACATTTATTCTAATTAGTTTCCTAATGCCCAATAAGGCGTTTTTCAACTTTTGACCAAGTGGGCGTTGTACAGAGAAGTTTATGACGCTGACCAATCAGTGACCAATCAGCGTCATACACTTCTCTCCATTCATGTGCATTTGTACTCAGCACAGCGTGATCTCGTGAGATCACGCTGTGCTGTCACATACACCCATATTAACTTTACTGAAGTGTCTTGAGAGTGAATAGACAACACCTCCAGCCAGGACACAATGTCTATTCACACTCCTGACACTTCAGTAAAGTTTTTGTGGGACTTAATTACACAGCACAGCTGTGCTGTCATTCACAGCGTGATCTCGCGAGATCACGCAGTGCGGTGATTAAGTCCCACACAAACTTTACCGAAGTGTCGGGAGTGTGAATAGACATCGCTTCCTGGCTGGAGGTGATGTCTATTCACTCTCAAGGCACTTCAGTAAAGTTAATGTGGGTGTATGTGACAGCACAGCGTGATCTCGCGAGATCACGCTGTGCTGAGTATGAATGGAGAGAAGTGTATGACGCTGATTGGTCAGCGTCATACACTTCTCTTTACAATGCCCACTTGGTCAAATGCTAAAAAAAGCCCAGTTTGGAATTAAGAAACAAATTAGCATAAATCTAAAATTGCTCATAACTTGCTCAAGACTAATCGTTTTACAAAATAAAAAACACTGCTATTATCTACATTAGAGCGCCAATCACATTATGTAGAAGATAGGGCACTTATAATGTGGTGACAGAGCCTCTTTAAGCTGCATGTGTGTCTCCAGCCTAAGGGTATATTCACATACAGCAGTTTTGTTACAGAAATGTGTACGACTGTCCCATTCATCCGGCTGTAGCTTGTAGAATCCATGTGCATACTGCAGAAACAACCCTACTCAGAATTTCAGTTGCAAAACTTCTGCTACATATCTGCAGTGTGTGAATATATCCTAACAAAGTTCTAATCATTTGTATTAAAACTGGAGCAGCTTATTCTAATTTTAGGTCTTTAAGGTAGTGATAAATATACTTATGATATTTCCTTCTGTTGTAAAACATCTGTGAATTTTTATTTTAATAAATTATTGAAAAATTAATTTGTTCGTCGTTTTTGTCGTATTCCATCACTGTTATCATTTTATAATGTTTGAATGAAGATCAAATTTTTCTATGTCCATATATGTTAAAAAATATAAATATTCACATGGGGTATCTGTACTGTCGCTCTGGATTCTCCTGCAGTGTGGGAGAATATATAAATACAGTAATAAAACGCGAGGTTCATGGTGACAATTCAGCTTCTCTGCTTTGTAAGTAAACAAGGCTCTTATTTTCTTCCTTTTACCCACAATACTTTTCCTTCATAGATTCCGGTCACAGTTGAATTCAGGTAACTACAGGATGATTCAAAAAGGATGGTGCAAAAGTAGAGGCCTGGAGATACAGTGAAGGAAATAAGTATTTGATCCCTTGCTGATTTTGTAAGTTTGCCCACTGTCAAAGACATGAAAAGTCTAGAATTTTTAGGCTAGGTTAATTTTACCAGTGAGAGATAGATTATATTAAAAAAAAAATCACATTGTCAAAATTATATATATTTATTTGCATTGTGCACAGAGAAATAAGTATTTGATCCCCTACCAACCATTAAGAGTTCAGCCTCCTCCAGACCAGTTACACGCTCCAAATCAACTTGGTGCCTGCATTAAAGACAGCTCTTACATGGTCACCTGTATAAAAGACTCCTGTCCACAGACTCAATTAATCAGTCTGACTCTAACCTCTACAACATGGGCAAGACCAAAGAGCTTTCTAAGGATGTCAGGGACAAGATCATAGACCTGCACAAGGCTGGAATGGGCTACAAAACCATAAGTAAGACGCTGGGTGAGAAGGAGACAACTGTTGGTGCAATAGTAAGAAAATGGAAAACATACAAAATGACTGTCAATCGACATCGATCTGGGGCTCCATGCAAAATCTCACCTCGTGGGGTATCCTTGATCCTGAGGAAGGTGAGAGCTCAGCCAAAAACTACACGGGGGGAACTTGTTAATGATCTCAAGGCAGCTGGGACCACAGTCACCAAGAAAGCCATTGGTAACACATTACGCCGTAATGGATTAAAATCCTGCAGTGCCCGCAAGGTCCCCCTGCTCAAGAAGGCACATGTACAAGCCCGTCTGAAGTTTGCAAATGAACATCTGGATAATTCTGAGAGTGATTGGGAGAAGGTGCTGTGGTCAGATGAGACTAAAATTGAGCTCTTTGGCATGACCTGCCTAGGTAGAGTCGTGTGTTAACCTTAAACCATACTATCCCCCACCCCCATTTAGTAACGACACATGACACCGAGGTTGGATGTGAAATGGCCACAGCAGCCGTTTATTAATTTCACAGTTTTATAAAAACAATTTAAATCCGAAACATTCGGATAACTAGTTAGGAATCCACCAGAGAATTCCTCCTGATAATTCACATGACCCAACATGGGTCAGAATCATAAATAACCATTAAACGTTAACATTAACCCGAGCAGAGGAAGTCCTTGAAGCCCCTTCAGATGTTCCTTTCAAGAACACACCGAATTAGCCATCTGCAAACCACTAATTACCTCCAGCCGTAAACCAGCTCGGAAGCACCGTTCACCTCTGCAGATGGCTCCACCCACTAGAAGTCCACTTCAAGGGGATAACACCCGTTGAAGCCCTCAAGTGATATACCGACCACTAGAAGTCCACTTCAAAGGGATAACACCCGATGAAGCCTTCAAGTGACATACCTTCTACCAGAAGACCACTTCAAAGGGATAACACCCGATGAAGTCTTCAACCATGTACCTTTTTTGGGGGACGCATACCCCCGATGCGACCCCCCCACCATTTTGTACTGACTGGCCTCAAGGACTCCCCCCGCCAGCTGCCATGACAACAGAACCTACTCCGGAAAAAAGAAAAACATGTTAAATAAACACACAAAATAAAACACAACGCTCATATACGGACGTACAGAAGACCTAAGGAGTAACAAAACAAGGGTGGGAGGGTGGGAGCTTTGCTTCTTGTGTACTACTCCTCCCGCTGCTTCCGGCTCAATGCCGAGAAACAGCGGGAAGCGCAGTAACGGCCCCCCCGTCCCCCCTAGCTCCTCCCCGTCCCTCCTTCAGCTTCTTCACCTTTCCCTCACCTCTTACCATTAACCCTTTCCCTACCAGGACGGTCATGTCGGCTTCCCTCAAGCCTGCAGCTGCGTCCAGCCTCTTCTTGACCTGCCTAGGTAGAGTCGTGTGTTAACCTTAAACCATACTATCCCCCACCCCCATTTAGTAACGACACATGACACCGAGGTTGGATGTGAAATGGCCACAGCAGCCGTTTATTAATTTCACAGTTTTATAAAAACAATTTAAATCCGAAACATTCGGATAACTAGTTAGGAATCCACCAGAGAATTCCTCCTGATAATTCACATGACCCAACATGGGTCAGAATCATAAATAACCATTAAACGTTAACATTAACCCGAGCAGAGGAAGTCCTTGAAGCCCCTTCAGATGTTCCTTTCAAGAACACACCGAATTAGCCATCTGCAAACCACTAATTACCTCCAGCCGTAAACCAGCTCGGAAGCACCGTTCACCTCTGCAGATGGCTCCACCCACTAGAAGTCCACTTCAAGGGGATAACACCCGTTGAAGCCCTCAAGTGATATACCGACCACTAGAAGTCCACTTCAAAGGGATAACACCCGATGAAGCCTTCAAGTGACATACCTTCTACCAGAAGACCACTTCAAAGGGATAACACCCGATGAAGTCTTCAACCATGTACCTTTTTTGGGGGACGCATACCCCCGATGCGACCCCCCCACCATTTTGTACTGACTGGCCTCAAGGACTCCCCCCGCCACCGCGAAACAGGCCTTGACCACCTTAAGCCTGTGAGTTCCTCCACACCACCACCGCCCTTTCTATGCCTTCTGCTATAGCCAAGCTCCAAATATCAATGCCAACCTCGGTCAGATGAACCCCGTCACTCCTCCAGAAATTCCCCAATCCTGACTCCAAATCCCTATGCCTCACGCAAATGCCCCCGTTCTTTGCCACAAAACGGGACACCGCCCGGTTAACTTTTATCCGAGCCTTATTGACTCTCTCCACCGATCTAGCTAACCGCCAATGCTTCCTTGGGACTATGTCCGACCACACTACCACCAACTTGGGATAAGATACCCACAAACACAACAAATCATGTTTGATATCCCGCACCAACTCACGAAAAGGGCGGACTCCTAAGTCATTCCCACCCACGTGCAACACTAAAACCTCCGGAACCCTATCAAGCCGCACATATGTCTGGAATTCCGCCAACACCCTGTTCCACGACATACCTCTAAACCCCAGCCAATGCACAACCGCATCCTGTCGCGGAATGCGCAACTGGCGACCATCCGGGCGGACGTCCGCCCTCAAAGCCCCCCAGTGCACGTACGAATGACCCATCAACCACACCAGACAAGGAGGCGAATCTGAAACGGAAAACACAGTTAGGCACCACCATATACATTTGCAAGCATAAACAACAAAATTACAACATATGGGGGCGGACATAGGACTTAAACCTTTTAGACTCCCAACGACCAATACGCCTCACCCCCTCATCATCCAACCCCCAGCGCCCTGCTTCCGTTGCTGCGCCAATCCGGAAGGAATGAGATGAATATGAGCCTGCCGCAACCCCAACCGCCGTCAAACATTTTTTAAAAACAGCTCCAAACTGAAACCTGGACAAGAACGACCCGTCCACATGACATAACAAAGGCAAATCTGGAGACCCCCTGTTTTTTGTAAAACCACGCATGCACTCTACTGGGCACATGACCGACCCCGGGAGAGCGAACAAAACTATCAGTTTTCCCTTCCCTAATTGGTCAGTTTTTGATCTACGCAACCATACCTCCAACCGATCTGCAAAAAGGCTCACCTCCCCAGATCTCAGCCCCCCTGCCTGTTTAGTACTTGGCGACACCAACTCACCTATTCTAAATGCTCCGAAGAACGCCAACGAGAAAGCCAACCGAAACAAATCCATTTCATCTGAAGAACGACATACCGATGCCAATGCACCACCCAACAAGCCCAGCAAAGCAAACGACACCGGCCTTCTACTATCCGCCTCCACCCTACCTCTGCGCAACCCCTTCAAAGCCTGCGATACCAGAAATTCCTTCGATACATCCCGCAAGCCCCGCAACTTAAGCCCAAACGCCACCGCGGATATAAACCGGTTCACCTTCGCTACTGAAAACCCCGCCTCCCAGGCATCCCCTAACCAATACAAAAGTGCCACCAACCTGTCTCGATCCGTATTGACATCACCCAACTCTCTTACCCACTCCTCCCACTGCCTCCAACAAGCAGCATAAGCCCTCCACGTCGTGCCCGCCAAAGACCTTTGTAACAGCTGCTCTACGGGACCGATACCAGATCCCATAGATAATCCGGACACGCCAAACCAATACGTTCCGCTCCCGGAGCCAATTGCCGAAACCGGTCCCACTGCGAGCGAGAAAGAGCATCAGCAACACAATTCCGTACACCCGGGACATGCACCGCCACCACCCACGCGTTCAGCGACAAACACACCAACACTAAATGTCGCAACAATTGAACTACCGGAGGAGAGGACGCCGTGATGTTATTAATGGCAAGCACCACACCCATGTTGTCGCAGTAAAAACGGACCTTCTTATCCCTGAGCCTGTCCCCCCAAATGGTAGCCGCCACCACGATGGGAAACAGCTCGAGCAGGGCCAGATTCCGCGTCAATCCACTGGACACCCAGCTAGCCGGCCATTGACCTGCGCACCACGGACCTCCCCCGTAAGCTCCAAAGCCACCCGCCCCAGCCGCATCCGTGAAAATATTCAGATCACTCGTATCCTGCGCTGGGGCCATCCATAGCGAGCGACCATTGTACTGGCCCAAGAAGTCATCCCAAACCTGAAGATCAGCTCGGTGCTCCTCCTTGAGCCTCACAAAATGATGCGGCGCCCGCACTCCCGCCGTTGCCGCCGCCAACCTTCTACCAAACACCCTCCCCATCGGCATAATCCGGCAGGCGAAATTCAACTTCCCCAGCAGCGACTGAAGCTCCCTCAACGACATTTTCTTCCTTCTACAAGCCCGTCGCACCTCCAGCCTCAAAGCACCCAGCTTATCCGCCGGGAGCCGACACTCCATTGCCACCGAGTCAATTTCGATTCCCAAGAAACAAATCGTCGCTACCGGGCCCTCCGTTTTTTCCGGCGCCAAAGGGATCCCAAAATCCCTCGCCACCTTCTGCAGGGCATGAAGCAAGTTACCGCAAACCGGCGAACCCCCCGGGCCAACGCACAAAAAATCATCTAAGTAATGGATCAACGAATCGACCCCGGATACTCCCCTCGTTACCCACTCCACGAAGCTACTAAACGCCTCGAAGTATGCACAAGAAAGAGAACACCCCATCGGAAGGCACCGATCCACGTAAAAGGCCCCATTCCAAAAACAGCCCAACAGCCGTTGGCTTTCTGGATGCACCGGCAACAACCTGAACGCCGCCTCGATGTCGGTTTTTGCTAGCAGCGCCCCCGGACCCGCAGCCCGCACTAACCCCACCGCCTTATCGAATGAGGTATAAACTACGGAACACAACTCGTGATCAATCCCGTCGTTTACCGACGAACCTTTGGGATACGATAAATGTTGAATCAAACGAAACTTTCCGGGCTCGCGTTTAGGGACAATACCCAAAGGGGACACAACTAAATCTTTCACCGGCGACTCCACAAATGGCCCCGACATGCGCCCCAACGAAACTTCTTTTAACAACTTTTCCGACACGACTTCCGCATGCACGTAAGCCGATTTTAAATTTCTCCGCGTAACCGGAACCTCATAAGGAGGCGGAGGAATAACAAAACCAACACTAAACCCTTCATAAAGCAACTTAGCCGCCGCCCTATCCGGATACTCATTTAGATAAGGGGCCATCCTTTCCACCCTCACCGGCGACACCCCCTTGACCAGCCCCGTGCTGGTTCCCGGACCTCTTTTTTCGCAGACATTTTGCCGCCCCGTGTGATGCACCATTACACTCGGAGCACACGTGCTTGAACTTGCACGTGGCCCCGAACTTACACTGGCCTTCATTGAATTGCCAGCAAAACCCCGCCTTTCCCCCGCCGCTTGGTCCACTCTGACTAGTCTGGCCTCCCTGGCCACCGCTCCCGGGAAAGGGCTGCCTAACCGGAACCGTAACCCGTAACCAGAGAGCAATATCCTTCTGGTCCCACCGAATCGCCGGCCGAACCGCCTTCCGCTGACGGAATTGCTCATCATATCGCAGCCACGCCTGACCCCCATACGCCCTATGAGCCTCCCCAATAGCATCAAAATAACAAAATAACGCCGAACAATTTTCCGGCGCCTTTTCCCCTATCACACTAGCCAATATGGCGAACGCCTGCGACCAATTAACGAACGTCTGCGGGATAAGCCTATACCGCCGCCGTTCCTCCTCGTCCTTTTTACTCTCATCCCGCTTGCTCTTATCCAAATTGAATTTAGCCAGCGGCAAGAGAGAAAAAATTTCAACATATTCATCTTTCCAGATCCGATCACGCACCTCCTGCTTTAAATGCGCCCCCAACGGACCCTCAAAACAAACATACACCTCCCCCCGAGCACGATCGTCCATGCGCACTCGATCGCCGTCCTTCTGTGCCTCAGTCTGCACCGACACCGCGACCGCCTCTCTAACCGCCACCACAGGACGCGCCTGCAACGATCCCACTTCCCTGGGGCCTTCCCAAACTACCGCAGGGGACACTTCCGTTACTACCGGCGCCGCGGCCCTATCCAGGCGCCCCACCAGCTCCCGTAAGCAACCCACTAAATCTGCCAAACCCGCTCCGTCGCGTCCGCCCGCGCCACTACCGGCCCCCGATGCTATGCTAGCAGCCCCCCCGCCGACACCCGACATAAAAATCGCTGGATAAGACAATAAAGGAGTTATACACTCACCGGGCTGCACAGGCGCTGTGTTCCCGTCAGCCGGACCATCCTGACCTCGACGATAAACGTCCAGTTCACCTTCCTCCAGTTCTTCTCTCGCCGACGACTGTCCCTCCCAACGACCTCTTCGGAAAGGGGATGAGGACGCGCTGACCGATGGGCCGGCAACCTGCCGCCCGACCGCCGGGACCCAGACTTCCGACCGGACCTGTTGCCTCGACGTCGCTGCAGATCTAGTCGTCCGTCTAGACGATCCTGACGAAGCCTGCCCCCTGGCCGGAACATCACCATGCGGGGCGGCCGTACCTTGCTCTTGACATCTTCCATCTGATGGGGGAGGGGTGACAGGGAGCCCGGCCTGCGACTCCCTGCTTACCGCCGGACCCCGTCGCGGCCTGGGATTCCTGCCAGGACGCAGGGCCTGGGAAGGGGCGGTCCTCCCAGCTGCCTGGCCTGCAGCGTCCGGGATCGGGCTCCCTCTGCGACGCCGTGTCCGCGGGACTACCTCCGGACTCAGGCGCTCTGGAGGTCGGGACCGCCGAGAGGGACGGGTCGACACAGCCTGCATCGCCGTCACCCCTGCTACCGCTCTCTGCCTGCCCAGCGCAGGAGCGGTTGTTGCCGACTCCCCCCCCGCCGCCATAGCCATGCTCGTAGGGGGGCCGGGGGAGGGGAGCCTGTCCCTTACAACAGACCCCGAACGCCGTGCCCGACGTGGCGAAACGGCGTCCGGGATCCGCGTTAATGCAGCCACGGTCTCCTCCAGCCATCCGGGACCGTGGTGCACAGCAGCGGCACGCAGCCGCTCTAAAATCAGGGCCTCTGCCATACTAAAAAGCCGGGCAACGGGGAGCTTTGCTTCTTGTGTACTACTCCTCCCGCTGCTTCCGGCTCAATGCCGAGAAACAGCGGGAAGCGCAGTAACGGCCCCCCCGTCCCCCCTAGCTCCTCCCCGTCCCTCCTTCAGCTTCTTCACCTTTCCCTCACCTCTTACCATTAACCCTTTCCCTACCAGGACGGTCATGTCGGCTTCCCTCAAGCCTGCAGCTGCGTCCAGCCTCTTCTTTAACTCTACTCGCCGTGTTTGGAGGAAGAGAAATGCTGCCTATGACCCAAAGAACACCGTCCCCACTGTCAAGCATGGAGGTGGAAACATTATGTTTTGGGGGTGTTTCTCTGCTAAGGGCACAGGACTACTTCACCGCATCAATGGGAGAATGGATGGAGCCATGTACCGTCAAATCCTGAGTGACAACCTCCTTCCCTCGACCAGGACATTAAAAATGGCTCGTGGCTGGGACTTCCAGCACGACAATGAACCGAAGCATACAGCCAAGGCAACAAAGGAGTGGCTCAAAAAGAAGCACATTAAGGTCATGGAGTGGCCTAGCCAGTCTCCAGACCTTAATCCCATCGAAAACTTATGGAGGGAGCTGAAGATCCGAGTTGCCAAGCGACAGCCTTGAAATCTTAATGATTTACAGATGATCTGCAAAGAGGAGTGGGCCAAAATTCCATCTAACATGTGTGCAAACCTCATCATCAACTACAAAAAACGTCTGACTGCTGTGCTTGCCAACAAGGGTTTTGCCACCAAGTATTAAGTCTTGTTTGCCAAAGGGATCAAATACTTATTTCTCTGTGCACAAAGCAAATAAATATATATAATTTTGGCAATGTGATTTTCTTTTTTTTTTTTTTTTTATATAATCTATCTCTCACTGGTAAAATTAACCTAGCCTAAAAATTCTAGACTGTTCATGTCTTTGACAGTGGGCAAACTTACAAAATCAGCAAGGGATCAAATACTTATTTCCTTCACTGTAATTCTAAATCAGTGGTAAATGGCCATTGACTGAAAATCAAATAAGAACTGGCTTAGTTGCCGATAGCAACCAATCACAGCACAGCTTTCATTTTCAAGAGCCAAATTTGAAACGAGCTTGCATAGTGTGATATAAGATGGCGACATCGAAGCAAAAAATTGCTTTTTCTATGTTGGAATCTGCAAGAACGGGGTTTGTCGTGGCAGTAGAGTGAAACTTTCAAAATTAATTTTGTAAATGTGTTCTGTATAAAAAATGCATTTCGCATTGGCTGATGCAATTAGAAACCACTGGCTGTTTATGTCATGGGAAAAATCTGGGCCACCTAAAGACATGGGATGAGACAGTGAGAAGGATTCAAGACGTGTACGACCAGGCTGACTAGTAAGAACAACAGGTGCACAAACCACGGTATGCCGTATCTTACGAAAACGCCGGCATTTTAAGCCATACAGATTACATCTTCTTCAAGAACTGAAACCAGACGACAAACCGAAACGCAGTGACTTTTGCATTGACTCTCAGGGCCGATTGGAATTCGCTGAAAGGTTGGTGTTCAGCGACGAGGCTACCTTTCATCTCAGTGGGAAGGTCAATCGCCACAATGTCAGAAATTGGTACTCAGAAAAACCATGCGCCCTTATCGAGCACAGGAGGGACTCACCCAAAAGTAATTGTGTACTGTAAAATGAGAAGGCACAAAGTCTACGGTCCCTTCTTTATCGCTGAGCATACTGTCAGTGGCCACTTCTACTTGGACATGTTAAAGGAATGGCTTATGCAACAGATAGACTATGTTTGGCAGATCTTCCTCTATCAGCAGGATGGTGCACCTCCACATTTTTATTTGGACGTTTGCCGATACCTGCCAGAAACAACGATTCATCACTATTGCGCTGGCCTCCACGATCGCCAGATCTAACATCCTACGACTTCTATCTGTGGGGTTACATCAATGACTTAGTATATCTGCCCCCCAGCCACAGGATCTGAATGACCTCAGACAACGCATCACTAAAACAGTGGAGTACATATCCGAAGATTAGGCTGGCACCCATCCAGACAGCACTAGACTACTGTCTAGACATCTGCCGTGTCACCAATGGAAATCACTTTGAACATTTGTAGTGCATAGAGAAAACTTGGATAGATAGTGTCTTTTCATGTTAATAAATTTGCTCATTACAACCCCATTCTTCAAAAAAGACACGTATTTCATTACAATTTATAAAAACAGCATTCTAATTATCAAAAAAACAAATCTATCTACCTTACAATCAGTACATTCTCTAATCTTAATAGTTTATCTTGCAATCTAGGTTTTATTGCTTCCACTTACCTTATCCTGTAGTTTAAGAGCTGAATAATCCTCCCCTGCTGCTCAGTAGCTCCTTCTCCTCTCTCTCATCGCAGCTGTCTGTTACCATGACGACAGTGACGCTACTTTGTAACTTCAGTGTAACATTTCCTGCTGCCGACCACACATCTTTCTGTTTCCATAAGTTTACAGTGATACAAAGTGAGTAACATCTACTACATTCACTTGTTAATGTTACCTCCATAGTAATCAATACATAGTTCTTTTTTTTTAAATATATGTTTTTTAAATATATATATTTATATAATTTTAAGTTAGACCATCCGTGCTACTTAAACGGCTTTTAATCTAACCCACCATTTCACACTTATTTCATCTCATTGATTGCACTCATGATTTTATTGTAAATTTCTGTTACGTTTTCAAACACTGACGTCATCACTGATCTTTGACCTATACAGATTTGGCGGTTTTTTCTTCTGCTTTATCTGATGTGCTGTGTATATAAGCTGTAACAATCAGTGTGATTTTGCTTGGCCTGATGAAGACATCAGTTCGATGTCGTAACGCGTAGCCTACCTACCAATAAAACATATATTTATTCTATTTGCCTTGAGTATAAAAAACTTCATTTCAGCAGCGCCGGTATAGGTCCTTTTTTTGGTCTTTTTCTCGCATAAAATCAGTACTGTCATACTATGTGCAGGTTTTAGTCTATAAAGTAATTTGACCAGCTCATTCAAATACCATCATATCTCCAAAGGGAACCTGAATAAATCTAAACCTTAGCGTTGAATTTGTTGTTAGTTTTACTAGCCGATGAAATTCGGCACATTATTATCAAGAACAATGAGATAATCCATCATTTAAACCTGTATTATTTAATTAAAGTATTTTTATATCATTTTAATATATATATATATATATATATATATAGACCTTGCTAAATATATATATATTTCATAACACAGGGGTATATGTACATCATTATAAAGATATCTGTATCCCATCATCCACCTCAATGTTTATGACATGTATTTTAAATTAAGTAAATAGTTTGAACCATAAGTAAATAATGGAATACAGGAATTACACGAAAGAACTATTCAATTCACAATAGCATAAATAAGTAACCTCACACCACATCATGCCTAATTTGAACACGACGTGGGTGATACCATCTGTTTATATCCTTACATACATAGATATGTATATAAGGATAGGGGACTATAGACCCCTAATAGTGAAAAAATCCAAGGTGGGCATGTGATGACCCAAGCGTCTGCACGTGAGAGTCCCACAACCGGGACACCCACCGTGCGGGGGCCCTCCACCCAGGGAAATGAACCAGGTCCCGACCACATGCAAAACAGACCATGCGATCGCCAAGAGTACAGCACATGCGAACCAAGGAATAATACAATTCCATGTGTGTGAAGTTATTATTATACATATAAGTGTATCAAGTGCAGGATTCAATATTATATATATTATCCTATATCATAGAAAATATATATTATAAAAATAATAATATTTAATAAGTGAAAAACAAAACGGACAAAAAAAAAACGAAAACACAAAGTGACCAAAAATATATATATATTAAATTCAAAAAATCATGTGATATTATAAAAATTATATATAAAAAATTTTATACAATAAAACAAAAAATTATTAAAGAATGTAAAGATTACATCTGTAGGTTACAAGGTTAATTACATATGTGCTACATCACTCTATACAATAAAGTATAGAGAACATTATTACAAAGCAGATGTCCACCCTATTCATAAATGAGCAAGTCCCATTCCTGGATGGTCGTTGCATAGAATTATTCTTGTTGCACAAATTCATAGAGATCAATCTTCTCCTCATCATTATCACTTCCGCTATATAGTTGTCTGGTTATTCAGTTCATCAGGTAATCCTACTCATATCAGAGTCAATCAAACTGGATCTAGTCAGAGTTGTAATAGAATATTATAAATTATAAACATAGAATAATACTTACAAGAAGGATGCAAAGCTTTGAGATTCATTTAGACCTTTTGGGGACATAGTGTCCAAAGTCACAATCCATTTAATCTCCTTCCGCAAAAGGTCCCTGAAGACATCATCCCAACGATTCCCCTGATAGATTCGATCAATCCCCTTAACTTTGAGCAACCTCCAGTTTCTACCATGGTAGTCACTAAAATGTCTAGCAAGCGGCTTATTTCTATCACCAAAACCCTCTTTACAGTCACTATTAGTAATCCCTTCAATCTCACGAATGTGTTCCATCACGCGCACTTTCAGCTCCCTTGTGGTCATCCCCACATAAATTTTATTGCAGGGGCATTGCGCGTGATAGATCACACTCCGCACACAACAGTTAATAAAGTGTACTATGTTATATAATCTTGTTTGGTCAGACCCCAAAAAGGAATTTGTTTCCTCCATCACTGGACAATCACCACAGGACCCACAAGGCACATTACCCCACCTCGGTCCCTTGGATCCAAATATGTACCTGTTCATGGGAGGAACATAGTGACTCCAAACTAGCATATCCCGTAAATTGGGGCTCCGACGCGGTGTCATGGCTGGGCTATCAGTCAATATTTGACACAGTCGTTTGTCCGTGTGCAATATAGACCAGCGTTTCCAAAAAATTTCGCAAATAGAGTTCCAATTCTTGTTATACCTAGAGATAAATCTCACAGTAGTATCATTGGATCGATTGTTTTTTTGTTTTGGGTTTCAGAAGATCGTTTCTATTCAAGGTCCTTGCATACTCCTATTTCTGTTTAACATGAGCATTGTCTTAACCTCTCCTGAGAAATCTCTGTTAGATCTTTAGATCGATTCTCAAAACAGGTATCGGAGGAACAAATACGTCTTGCACGTATAAATTGTTCCCGCGGAATAGCCTTAATGACCTTTCTTGGATGGGAGGAGTCAGCCTTCACATAGGAATTTATGGAGGTATCTTCCCTAAAAATATTCGTGACTACCTGACCATCAGATTCAATCAGAATTCTCAGGTCCAGGAAGTCTATTTCTGTCCGACTATATTTACTAACAAGTTTGAATTTCATATCATTCTTGTTTAGATAGTCCAAAAATAATAACAGATCTTGCTCACTACCCTGCCATACGAACAGCACATAATCTATAAACCGCCTCCATGAAATCACAGAGAGCTTATAAGGGTTGTGTTCACCCAGGATCATTTGTCGTTCCCTAAAGCCCATGAAAAGGTTAGCGTATGATGGGGCACACGTAGCCCCCATGACCGTATTACTGCTCTGTAGGTAATATTTGTCCTTGAAAACAAAGAAGTTGTGACAAAGCACAAATTCCAGTAATGCAAGGACAAGCTCGACAAGATCAGGTGCTACATTCCCAGTCTGTAAGAAAAATCTGCATGCTCGTAAACCATGGTTGTGATTAATGGAAGTGTATAGTGACTCGACATCACTCGTGACACTGTACATATCATGTTCAAATTTTAAGCCCTCTAGAGATAACAGGATATCAGGAGAGTCACGGGTATAAGAAGGGAGAGTCTCAACATGTGGTCTAAGGTAAAAATCTTTAAATCTGCACGAAAGTTCACACAGACCCGGGAGGCACTTAACATCCTTATGAACTTTTGCCAAAAAGTATAATGTGGGAATTTTAGGTTCTTTCACCATCAACCCCTCATATACCTCCTTAGTGATAATTCCATTGGTAACAGCCCTATTCAGAATTAGTTTGAGTTTGTTTTTAAATAAAGAAGTAGGATTATGATCAAGAACCCTATAAGTTTGAATGTCATTTAACTGCCTCTCGTTCATACATGTCACTAGGCCATGTCACAATATTACCCCCTTTGTCCGCAGGTTTAAATATATCTTTCATCTGTTTTAAATCCTTCAGTGCCCTACGTTCAGCTGGGCTTAGATTGTTATTAAAATTGGTCGGTATCTTTCTCAATTCCTCAGTTACCAGCCGAACAAAAATATCAACCTGCGGACAAAGGGAAAGGGATGGTAAAGTGGTGGATTTTTTCTTTGTGCATGATGGAAAACTTGAACCTGACCATTCCTCCCCTGATTCTGATCTAATAGTGACTCCAATACTTTCAATGTCTCCCTTTCCACATCACTACTGGGAATGAATTGATCTGGGTTCAAAAAATGTCTTTTCAATAGCAGCCTCCGATCCAATAGATGTACATCTTTCACCGCTTCAAAAAAATCAGAATTGGCTGCGGGAGAAAATGCTAACCCCCTTCTTAACACAGAAAATTCATCATCAGTAAATTGTCGCTCAGAGAGATTAATTACCTCTAATGTTTATTTGTCTTTTTCTTGTTCTCGCTGACCCCTCCATATTTCCTTTTGTTTTGCTGACTCTGAGTATATATTTGGGATTGTTCTATAATTCCTTACCGATCTAGTGCGGGGATCTGTCTGTCTAAAAAACGATCTCCTTGAATACTCTTGATGGAAGACACTGAGGAGGATCGTGATGAAGAATATGATCTTCTCGATTTTTGCCATTTATATGCCGTATTAGTCTGGTAATCCGATATATCTCTTTTGAATTTGATAACCTTGTTAGCCTGTATTTCACTCTCCCACTTTTTAAATTCCTGATCTAGTTCACTTTCAAATTCCTTCAAGGAATTTTCATTTAGTAATCTTACTCATGCCCTGATGTACTCCTCACAGATTACATATACCCTGATCTACTCCTCACATATTACATATACCCTGATGTACTCCTCACAGATTACATATACCCTGATGTACTCCTCACATTTTGCATATACCCTGATGTACTCCTCACAGCTTACATATACCTCACAGTTAACATATACCCTGATGTACTCCTCACAGCATACATATACCCTGATGTACTCATCACAGCTTACATACACCCTGATATACTCCTCACAGCATACATATACCCTGATGTACTCTGCACAGATTACATATACCCTGATGTACTCCGCATAGATTACATACACCGTGATGTACTCCTCAGATATTACATATACCCTGATGTGCTTCTCACAGATTACATATACCCCAATGTACTCCTCACAGATTACATATACCCTGATGTACTCCTCACATATTACATGTGCCCCCACATTATAAACTGAATCACCAGTAATACCCCAAACATAACTACTACCAAGCAAAAGCCTGGCTCCAAAAGCCAAAAGACGCTGCCTCAATACTGAGCCCTACACTGTGCCCAAACAGCAGTTTACTAACACATATATGGTATTGCTATAACCGGGAGAACGCTTTTAACAATTTTTGGGGTGTGTGTCTCCAGTGGCACAAGCTGGGCACAACATATTGGACTCCGAAAAGGCATATCTGTGGAACAATTGCAATTTTTACTTTTTACCATCCGCAGCGCATTCATTTCTTGAAAACACCTGTGGGGTCACTTTTAGGGGGCTTCCACTGTTTTGGTCCCAAATGTGTTTTGCAAATGAAACATGGCGCCCAGAAACCAATCCATCAAAATCTGTGCTCCTTCCCTTCTGAGCAGTTTATGAGCACATATCGGGTATTTCCGTACTCTGGAGAATTTTCTTTACAAATGTTGGGGGGGTTTTTCTCCTTTATTTGTTAAGAAAATGAACAATTTCGAGATAAAACTACATCTTATTGGAAAAAAATAATCTTGAGTGTGCGGTGTGATAGCTTATTTTTTAGCAGGGCTAGCTGTAGTTTTTGTTAATACCATTCTGCGATACATGTGAATTTTTTTATCCCTTTTTGGGGAGCTAAGGTGACAAAAAAATCTGGCATCTTTTTATTATTTATTTTTTTGTACAGCATTCACCGTGCGGGTTAAATAACATAAAACGGGTGAAATCAAATGATCTTTGATTCCACCCGTTGCAGTAAGGTGTCGGCTGTATTACACAGCCGACACCAGTTGAGTATGGCGTGTGCCCAGCCCGTGAGCGTGCTCCATACTTCCCTTTAACGCTTTTTACGTACATGTAGGTGACAATGCGTTAAGGTAGGGGTTTATGTGTCATTTTTACTTCATTTATTTTTGTTTGTTTTTTTATTTTTCTGGTCTTTCCATCAGAAAAGATATTTGGGGAACTTTTATAATTTCATTTTATTTTTTTTAAACTTTACATTTCCTCTGTAACTGGCGCTTTACAGCAGGGTCTAGTTAGATACAGCAGCAGCCTCGTACTACTGGCATCTCTGCGATCATATGACTAGTCACATGACCACCGGGATCAATAGAGGCAGCAGCGCTCATTGAGCATTGTGTACGTGAGTGCAGAGAAGACAAGTGGTAAAAAACACTTTTGTCTTCTTTTCAGGGTTCCTGGCAGTCTCTGATGACCGGGCACCCGACATTTAGCTGCTCAATCACTCAGGCAGCAAACTTAAACCTGCACCGTATATATACAGTGGACAGTCCTCAACCGGTTAAACATCATTTTAGGAGTAAATCAAAATGAAAAAAACACATAAATTTTGGTTATTTCCTTTGTACTTTGTCATTTGTTAGGTTCTTCCATTACAAATCTTCTAATAATAACAGCTGAGAAGAAAGAACCTCATTATAGTTCTATATTTAATATGATCCAGGGCCAAGAATTGAGCTATTCGAAAACACACAAGGTCCCCATGACAACTCTGCACACAAGTCACCAGGGGACATGTTGTCTTCAGGATATTTCCGTAGTACAACCTTAGGCTGCAATATCAAGCAATCAGATCTCCGCTGTAATACACTATACACTAAATAGCTATTTGGAACATGTCTTCTATAAATTGACACTAACTTTTCAAACAACTTGTGGTAATCTAATAGTATTTCTGATATATATCAACTTTGTAATTTACTTACTGTTATCGTTTAGCTGTTTTATCCATGAAAATTTTATGTGAAATTAGTCCCACTAGGTGAGAGACACACGGACGCTGCTGCTTATAGAAGTCTACAGAAAAGGTAGGGGAAGCAGAAGGATGGAGCAGGAGCACAAAGACACAGATTCTGTAGTCAATAAAAGTCTTTGAAGAGGAGAGGGGGAGCAGAAGCAGAGAGAGTAGACATAGGCTGCTGGTAAGAGTATATGTCACCTCTGTGCTGGATTTTCCGCTACACTGCTCCTTACTGCTGTATGCTGCTGCAGCTTCTAAGGGTGTGCTACAGAGAGATAGTAGACCAGGGTGACTCTGTGTGCAGTGTATAGAAGACATGATAGCAGTTAGGCTCCACCCACTACCTCAGGGAAAACTGAGATTTAAAGATAGAGCCTGCAGGTGGAAAACTGCTAAAAGAATGCCATATAAAAGTCATGTAATGGCCAGAAATAGTGTTATTCATCCTGTACACACATATGACTGATATTATTCTGAAAAGTCATCTAAAAATTAGGTATGCTTTAAGGGTCTTTATGAAGTTTTCAAAGTGGGTTTAAAGATGTTGTTTTTTTTTATATTGGATTAAAAAAATCAGATCCATGATTATTAGGAAGCACCTATTTTAACCAGTTGCTGACTACCCATAGATTATAAATGTCCTGGTGGTCCACACCTATCTCTGCAAGGACGTTTTAAAACATCCTGCTGAGTTTTCTCCTCTCCAACTCTCCCACTCCATCACAGTTAAATATATCACATATTTTATTACACAATGTCGAAGCCCTATATGTTCTGAGAAAAACAAGACCAAATAAATATAGGTTGGCAGAGAAATAGAATAATAATTTGCTATTAAATTGTCACATGACTAAAACTTGAATGAGGCCACTTCAATTCATTAGGTTCACATTATCAGGACTTGATAGGACCCTCTTTCCCCTTAGAACAGCCTGAATTCTTAGTGGAATGATATTACTATGTACTGGAAACCTTTATTACAGATTCTGATTATTAACTTCACTCTGTCTATTCCACTACATCCCAAAGATGATCTATAAAATTGAGACCCGGTGACTGTTCAGCCATTTGGATATGCAGACCTCATTATCATGTCCATGAATTCATCCTGTGATTTGTCTCATGACACATTATCTTGTTAAATTTAGACTGTGAGCAATATTAGACTGTAACAATATTAAGTTAAGATTGTGTATGCCTTATTAGTATTAAACGGCCAAATGTGTTGGCAGAGAACAGACTTCATTACCAGACAAGGTTCTGTTTTTCCAAAAAAATAATTTTATTAAAGAGAACCTTTCACCTCCCCATACATGTGCATCATGTAATTGGGAGGGCTGCACAAACTCTGGGGCCCTTTAAAAAAAATTCTACCTCCCTCCGTTGTTTAGATATAGGTCCCGTTATATTTGGCGGCTGATATTTAACTAACCCCCTTAACAGTCAACGGGACGTGTACTGTCAAGGGGGCGTGTTACTATGGCTGTGACACTATCCAATCAGATATGGACAGTGTTACAGCAAAAGCGAAGAGAGAGAGAGTGTGCGCACATGCTCTCTAACTCTTCAGCTTTGAAGATCAGTCTTCTGCCGAACTGGCAAGGGGGCGTGTCACTACTACAGACAGTGTAAAGAGCTGTGGAAAGGAGAGTGCGCATGTGCGCTCTCATTTCTTTAGCTCTTGTGAGAGATCAGTCTTGTACTTTGTCTGCCGAACTGGCAAGGTGGCGTCATTGCTACGGACAGTGTTAAAGGAGCTGGGGAGCGCTTACACTGTCCGTATCAGAGAGACGCCCCCTTGCCAGTCAAGCAGAAGACTGATCTTCAAAGCTGAAGAATGAGAGAGCGTGCGCACAGGCGCCAGGTATAACGGCACCGATATCTAAATAACGGAGGGACGTAGAAAAAAAGTGTAAAGTGCCCCAGAGTTTGTGCAGCCCTCCCCATTACATGCTGCACTCAGCTGCACATGTATGGGGAGGTGAAAGGTTCTCTTTAAGTCAAGCTTTATGTAATAAATTAATAGTGGAGGACTGATTGTAGACCAGAATCCTAGACTGTCATGGATTTATTTTAAAGTCTTATACAAAGCGTTATAAAGCTGGAATGGAGTCAAAAGGCTTGGCTTAAACTTCTTCCTGCTTGATCCACTTCTGACTTGTGTCTGCATGTGTGTTTCCAGCCTAATACGAATGTTATAAATTTGTCAACTTTTCTTTTGTGAAACAAAATCCCAATTTTTTTTTAAATCCTAACAGAAAATCCTAGCAAGAACTCTGAGGGAAACTTCACATTATTGCTAAATTATAAAGTAGAAGATGAAGATATGATGCAGCAGTCTTCAGGAGAAAACCTCATTACCCTTAATATACATCCAGGACTTCACATTAAAGACCTATCATATAATTTCACTAATCATGAGGAACCTTCTACTATCCAAACACAAGGTTTCAATGTGGTAAACAGTTCACAAAAATCTCAGGTCTTTTAATAAACAGAAGAATTCACACAGGAGAGAAGCCGTATTCATGTTCAGAATGTGGAAAATGTTTTACAGTTAAATCAAGTTGTGTTATCCATAAGAGACGTCATACAGGAGAGAAACCGTATTCATGTTTAGAATGTGGGAAATGTTTTACAGATAAATAATCACTTGTTACACATGAGAGAAGTCACACAGGAAAGAAGCCGTATTCATGTTAAGAATGTGGGACATGTTTTACATTTAAATCAAATCATGTTAAACATGAGAGAATTCACACAGGAGAGAAGCTGTATTCTAGTCCAGAATGTGGGAAATGTTTTACGTATAAATCAGGTCTTGTTAGACATGAGAGAATTCACACAGGAGAGAAGCCGTATTCATGTTCAGAATGTGGGAAATGTTTTACAGATAAATCACATCTTGTTATACATGAGAGACGTCACACAGGAGAGAAGTCGTATTCATGTTCAGAATGTGGGACATGTTTTACAGATAAATCAAATCTTTTTACACATGAGAGAAATCATACAGGGGAGAAGCCGTATTCATGTTCAGAATGTGGGAAATGTTTTACAGGAAATGCAAGTCTTGTAACACATGAGAGAAGTCACACAGGAGAGAAGCCATATTCATGTTCAGAATGTGGGAAATGTTTTGCATTTAAATCAAATCTTGTTAGACATGAGAGAATTCACACAGGAGAGAAGCTGTATTCATGTCCAGAATGTGGGAATGTTTTACAGATAAATCACATCTTGTTATACATGAGAGACGTCACACAGGAGAGAAGTCGTATTCATGTTCAGAATATGGGACATGTTTTACAGATAAATCAAGTCTTGTTACACATGAGAGAAATCATACAGGGGAGAAGCCGTATTCATGTTCAGAATGTGGGAAATGTTTTACAGGAAATGCAAGTCTTGTAACACATGAGAGAAGTCACACAGGAGAGAAGCCATATTCATGTTCAGAATGTGGGAATGTTTTACACAAAATCAGGTCTTGTTACACATGAGAGACGTCACACAGGAGAGAAGCCATATTCATGTTCAGAATGTGGGAAATGTTTTACAGATATATCAGCTCTTGTAACACACAAGAGAATTCACACAGGAGAGAAGTTATATTTGTGTTCAGAATGTGGGAAATGTTTTACTACTACAGGCATTCTTAGGGCTCATCAGAGAAATCACACAGGGGAGAAGCCATTTTGATGTTCTATTTGTGGAAGATGTTTTACAAAGAAATTTACATTTTTGGAACTCCACAGAGAATTCGCATGGAGTAGAAACCATAATCTTGTTTAGAATGTGGGAAATGCTATAAGTGCAAAAAAAAATAGATTTTAAACACATCAGATTATTCACAAACTTTAACCCCTTAACCTCTTCCCGCGCTGCGCCGCAATAGTACGTCCTGCAGAGGGGTTAGTTCCCGCATCCAGACGTACTGTTGCGTAGTAGTTCCCTGCGCACACTGTCCTGACGAATAGTGTCCGGGAACCGGGAGGTCAGCTGTCCCTGACAGCTGACACTCCAGCCTTGCCGGTCAGCGGACCATCGCCGCTGATTTCGGCAATTAACCCCATAAATGCGGCGACGGATTGCCGTCGCCGCATTTAAGTGGTTTGAAGCACATCAGCAGCCCCCACAAAGTGATCGTGGGGGCTACCGATGCTTGTCGTGGCAATCGGAGGTCAGATAATGACCTCCGGGTTGCCATGTACGGAAGCCTCGGAGGAGCAGCCTCCGGCCGCTCCTCTGAGACTTCCTGTCAGTGTGACTGTCACGTCACAATGACAGTTGGAGTGCATTACACTACGTGTGTAGTGTAATGTACTCCAGCAGCGATCAAAGCTGCAAGTTTAAGTGTCCCCTAGTGGGATAAGTGAAAAAAGTAAAAAAAAGAATAAAAATGTTTTTAAAAAAAGTGTAAAAATAAAAGTTAGAAGTTATATAAACAAACACTTCATTTTTTTCCTATAATAAGTATTTCATTATAGGAAAAAAATGAACACGTTAAAAAAAGTACACATATCTGGTATCACCGCGTTCGTAACGACCCCAGCTATAAAACTATAATGTTATTTTTCCCGCACGATGAACACCCCAAAAAAAATCAATAAAAAACTACACCAGAATCGCTATTTTTTGGTCACCACCCCTCCCAAAATAGAGAATAAAAAGTGATCAAAAAGTCGCATGTACCCGAAAATAATACCGATAAAAACTACAACCCGTCCCGTAAAAAACAAGCCCCTACACCGCTTTTTTGATTGAAAAATAAAAAAGTTATGGCTCTCAGAATATTGTGACACAGAAAATAAATGATTTTATAAAAAAGTGATTTTATTGCGCAAACGCTGCAAAACATAAAAAAACCTATATACATATGGTATCGCTGTAATCGTACTGACCTGCAGAATAAAATATAATGGTCATTTATAGTGCACGGTGAACGGCGCAAAAAATAAACTAAAAAACATTGTCAGAATTGTTTGTTTTTGGTCACCCGGCTTGCAAAAAAATATAATAAAGAGTGATCAAAAAAATCACATGTACCTCAAAATGGTACCAATGAAAAGTACAGATTGTCCCGCAACAAATAAGCCCTCACGCAGCTCCGGTGGTGAAAAAAGAAAGAAGTTCTGGCTCCCAGGAATATGGCGATGCAAAATGTGCAGAGCGTTCTAAAAGCGGGTAACATCCGACACCATTTATCAGTGCGACGCCGGCCACACATCTATGAATTATTATTTATTTACCGCATTATTATACACTCTTATTATGCCCTGATGTTCTCCGCACAGATTACATATGCCCCCACATTATAAACTGAAATACCAGCGAAACCCAAAACAGAAAAACTACCAAGCAAAATCTGCGCTCCAAAGGCAAAATGGCGCTCCCTCCCTTCTGAGCCTTGCAGCGTCCCCAAACAGCAGTTTGCGCCCACATATATGGCATCACCATACCCGGGAGAACCCGCTTAACGTTTTATGAGGTATTTGTCTTCAGTGGCACAAACTGGGCACAACATATTATGCACTAAAATGGCACATCAGTGCAAAATTGTAATATTCACACCATCCGCTGTGCATTAACCCCGTTTGAGCACTATGACTTAATAGCACGTCATGGTGCAGGGGTGATGTATGGAGCGGGCTCACGCGCTGTGCCCGCTCCATACGCTGCGGGCGTCGGCTGTGTATTAGAGCTGACACCCAGGACTAAGGGACAGGGACAGCGATCGTGCCGTTACAGAAGCCTGTAAGAATAACAATATACTGCAATACATTAGTATCGCAGCATATTGTACCCGCGATCCAATGATCACTGGTACAAGTTCCCTAAGGGGACTAATAAAATGTGTAGAAGAATTCAAGTTATTAGTAGTGAGAAAGAAAAAAAAGTTACAAAGAAAAACCTTTTCCCATTTTTCTTCAAAAGTAATGTAAAAATATAAACAGAATTGATATCGCTACGTCCGTAAAAGGCCGAACTATTACAATATGCCATTATTTAACTCGCACGGTGAACACCGTAAAAAACTTCAATAATTTAAACTGCCAAAATCGCTGTAGTTTTCGTTTTTACTGCACGGCGAAAGCTGTAAAAACGAAAACCCCAAAAAATGGAATCAGATTTTTTTCCTATATTACTATATTTTCCTATTTTTTTTTCAGTTTCCCAGTACTTTTTATGGCACTTTAAATGGTATCAATAGAAACTACAATTCCTCCCGCAGGAAATAAGCCCTCACATCACTCTACTGACGGAAAAAGAAAAAAGTTATGGCTCTTGGAAGGCGGGTAGTGAAAAACAAAAATAAGAAAGCAAAAAATGGATCAGTCCTGAAAGGGTTAATTCATTTCTAATGAAAAAAATGTATGATCACATGTGGGGTATTTCCGTACTCGGGAGAAATTGCTTTATAAAAATTGGTTGTTTATTTCTCCTTTATCCCTTGTGAAAATGAGAAAATTCAACATTTTAGTGGAAAAAAATTGTGATATTAATTTTCTCCGCCTAATTCTAATAAATTCTGCAAAAGACCCGTGGAGTCTATATTCTCACTATACCCCGAGAAAAATTCCTTGAGGGGTGATTCCAAAATGGGGTAACTTGGGGGGCTTCCACTGTTTTGGTCTCTCCAGGGCGTTGCAAAGGCGGCATGGCACCGAAAAACAATCCATCAAAATCCGTGCTCCAAAATCCAAATGGCGCTACTTCCCTTCTGAGCGCTGCCATGGGTCCAATAAGCAGTTTATTACCACATATGGGGTATTGCCGTAATCAGGAGAAAATGCTTTACAAATGTTGTGGTTCTTTTTTTCCTTTATTCCTTGTAAAAATTTTACAATTCTATGCTTTTTCAGAAAAAAAGTTGATTTTCATTTTCACTGCCTAATTCCACTAAATTCTGCAAAAAATCTGTGTGGTCAAAATGCTAACTATACCCCTAGAAAAATTCCTTGATAGGTGTAGTTTCCAAAATGGGGTCACTTTTGGAGGGTTTCCCCTGTTTTGGTCCCTCCAGGGGGTTGCAAACGCGACATGGAACCGAAAACCAATCCACCAAAATCCGTGCTCCAAAATCCAAATGGCGCTCCTTCCCTTCTGAGCCTTGCTGTGGGTCCAATCAGCAGTTTATTACCACATATGGGATATTACCGTAATCGGGAGACATTGCTTTACATATGTTGGGATGCATTTTCTTTATTATTTCTTGTAAATATTAACAATTTCTATGTTTTTTCAGAAAAAAGTAGATTTTCATTTTTACAGACTAATTCTAATAAATTTAGCGAAAAACCTGTGCGGTCAAAATGCTAACTATACACCTAGATAAATTCCTTGAGGGGTGTAGTTTCCAAAATGGGGTAACTTTTGGGGTGTTTCCACTGTTTTGGCACCACAAGACCTCTTCAAACCTGACAAGGTGCCTAAAATATATTCTAAAAAAAAATGAGGCCCAAAATCCACTAGGTGCTCCTTTGCTTCTGAGGCCGGTGCTTCAGTCCATTATCACACTAGGGCCACATGTGGGATATTTCTAAAAACTGAAGAATCTGGGCAATAAATATTGAGTTGCATTTCTCTGGTAAAACCTTCTGTGTTACAGAAATAAATACCAAAATTATCGACAAAATTTTTTCACTAACATAAAGCACAACATGTCACGAGAAAACAATCTCAGAATCGCTTGGATAGGTAAAAGCATTCCAACGTTATTACCACATAAAGTAACACATGTCAGATTTGGAAAAATCGGCTGGGTCCTGAAGGCCAAAACAGGCTGGGTCCTGAAGGGGTTAATGACCAGCTAATTATAGGCCTTAAAGGGAATGTGTCGCTAGAATTATAATTTTTTTTTTTTTAGTTAAACAATTATTATTTAAGTGATTACACATTGTTTTAATTTTTTAAATTTTTTCACAAGTCAGGAAATATTATAAATTAGATTCTAATTTATAACATTTTCCATGTGCTGGTCACTAGAGGGAGCAGTTCCCAATATTGCAGCATGGTCAATGTGGTAAAGCAACCTCATTGCTTTATGCTGCAAATTTGGGGTAGACGCACTCGCTCTCGTGTCCTCACACAAGGGGCTCCCTTATTCTGGCTAGAGCCAGGAGAAGGAGGGGGTTGAATCTTCAAACCTCCTACACTGTGTGCTGCCATTTTCTGAGCATAGGAGGATTAGATAGAGTGCTAAGCAGACAGTATAACACCAACACGAACATAACACACACATAACACACACATCACATACACGAACATAAATTACCTGCTCCTGCCGCCTCCGCCATGCGCCTTCGCTTCCTTGGACATATGGCCGGAAGCCGCGGCCGGAAGTCGTCATCTTACTGTCTGGCCGCATTCCACCTCTGTATGTGTCGTTAATCGACACATACAGAGATGAAAAAAAAACAAACAGCAATTTCGCCGCACTTTTTTGCGTCCTAAATTTACGCCGTTTACCGTGTGGTATAAATAACACAATAACTTTATTCAGCGGGTTGTTACGATGGCAACAACACTAAATTGATATCGATTTTGTATGTTTTACTACATTTACACAGTAAAAACATTTTTTTTTTAAATTATTTGTTTTTGTGTCTCCATATCTGAAGAGCCATATCTTTTTTTATTTTTCTATCGATGCAGTTGTATGAGGGCTTTTTTTGTGGGATGACGTGTAGTTTTTATTGGTACCATTTTGGAGTACATACGACTTATTGATCACTTTTTATCACTTTTTGTTTTAAGGCAGGATTCACAGAAAACATCGATTTGTGCATGTTATTTTATTTTTTACCGCGTTCACCGTGCGGGTCAAATAATGTAATAACTTTATAGCTGTGTTCGTTACGGATGCGGCCATACCAAATATGTGTAACTTTTTTACTTTTTTGTCTTTTGTTTTTAATAATAAAGCATTTTGTAAGGGGAAAAAGTGGCTTTTTAATTTTTTTCATGTATATTTTTTTGTTATTAACTTTATTTAACTTTTTTTTTTTACTAGTCCCACTAGGGAACTTAACTTAGCGATCCTCCGATCGCTTTTATAATACACTGCAATACTTCTGTATTGCAATGTATTAGTGCCTGTCCATGTAATACATTGCAGTGTAAACCTAGCAGGCATACGCTACAGGCAGACCTGGTGGTCTTTATTAGGCACCCCGGCTGCCATAGAAGACACCGGCACTCTGCGATCATTCTCCCACCCTCTCTCCAAAACAACTCAGATGCGGCGCTCACTATTGAGTGACGCATCTGAGGGGTTAAACTGATATCAATCTCACCCGTTAGAGCAGGGATCGTGAAAAGGCGTATTGGCAGTCACTAACGGGTTAAACAGCCAATAAGAGCGTTTGTTTATTTTTTTGGGGGTGGAATTAGCCTGGATCTGCCAAACACACAAATTATATTTACCTGAGATCAACTGTAACCGGGATCTATGAAGGAAAAGTATTGTGGATATAAGAAAGAAAAGAAGAGCCTGGCTTACTGACAAAGCAGAGAAGCTGAATTGTCACCATGAACCTTGCGTCTTATTACTGTATTCATAAATTCCCCCGCACTGCAGGAGAATCCAGAGTGACTGTAAGAACAATGTAAATGTTTTGTTTTTAACATATATGGATATTTTATATTTGACTTTCTTTAAAACAGTATAAAAAGATGAAGGTGATGAAATTGAAGAAAAATAAATACTAACAAAGTAACTATCTAATTGAATCAAATAAATATTCACAGATTTATTTTCATAAAAGGAAATGTCATAAGTGTATTTATCACTGAATTAGAATCAAGGTTGGTGCCCAAAATCACGCCCACATGTGGCGAATGGCCACACAGTTTTTCTTGTAATACCACAATATTTACCGGCTAAATTGTGTGTCCATTTGTCACCTATGTGGGTATGGTTGTGGTTGTGGTTGCCATTCTGTCTGTTCTTACCCTCAGGGTAGATTCACTTGCGGCAGATTTGTAGCATAAATTTTCTGAAACGAAATAGTTCCATACATCTGAGTGGGGTTGTTTCTGTAGCACGCACATGGATTCAGAAATCATTCAGATGAGTGGAACAGCCGCAGACATATCTGACTCAAAACTGCTATTTGTGAAATGGAATCATATGCAGTGTAGCTCAATAAGAATTGCAGGGTATTATAACAACGATCCAACAATTGGATTTTCAAGTCCCTAGAAGGACTAAAAAAAAAGTTACAAAAAATGTACAAAAGTAAAATGGCAAAATAATAAAATTGAAAAATTGCCTTTTTTCCCTTATAAAGTCCTTTATTATTGGAAGAAAATAAATAAACTATGCATAATTGGTATCGCTGCGTCCGTAACGGCCTGAACTATAAACATATAATGTAATTTATCCCGCACGGTGACCGCCATAAAATAATTAAAAAACTATACCGAAATCGCTATTTTTAGTCACTTAAGCTCCCAAATAATTTTCATAAATAGGGATCAAATCGTCGCATGTACCCAAAAATTGTACCGATAAAAACTACAGTTTGTTCCACTTCTGGGGGTTGTTCTGTTTTGGTCCCTCAGGGGATTTGCAAATGCGACATGACATCCGAAAACCAATTGAGTAAACTTGATCTCCAAAAGACAAATAGCGCTCCTTCGCTTCTGTGCCCTGCTGTGCGTCCAAACAGCCGTTTATTACCACATATGGGGTATTGCCGTAATTAGAAGAAATTGCTTTACAAATCTTGGGGAGCTTTTTCTTCTTTATTGCTTGTAAAAATGTATAATTTCTAAGTTTTATTGAAAGAAATTTAGATTTTCATTTTTATGGACTAATTCCACATAATTCAGCAAAAAACCTGTGGGGTTAAAATGCTCACTATACCCCTTGATGAATTCCTTGAGGTGTGTAGCTTGCCAGATGGTGTCTTTTTGGAGGTGTTTCCACTGTTTTGGCCCCACGAGATCTCCTCAAACCTGACATGGTGCCTAAAATATATTCTAATAAAAAGGACGCCCCAAAATCCTCTAGGTGCTTCTGAGGCCTGTGGTTCAGTCCATTAGCACACTAGAGCCACATGTGGGATATTTCTAAAAACTGCACAATCCGGGTAATATATATTGAGTTGTGTTTCTCTGGTAAATCCTTTTGTGTTACAGAAAAAAATGGATTTTCCGACAAAAAAAAGAAATTTGTACATTTCCCCTCTACTTTGCTTTAATTCCTGTGAAATACCTAAAGGGTTAAGAAACTTTCTAAATGCTGTACTGAATACTTTGAGGGGTGTAGTTTTTAAAATTGGGTGACTTATGGGGGTTTCTATATATAAGGCCCTCAAAGCCACTTCAGAACTGAACTGGTACCTATAAAAATAGGTTTTGGTAATTTTCTTGAAAATGTGAGAAATTGCTGCTAAAGTTCTAAGCCTTGTAACGTCCTAGAAAAATAAAATAACGTTTAAAAAACAATGCAAATGTAAAGTAGACATATGGAGTATGTGAAATAGTAACTATTTTGTGTGGTATTACTATCTGTCTTACAAGCAGATACATTTAAAATTAGAAAAATCATAATTTTTGCTCATTTTCTTTGAATTTTGGTATTTTTCACAAATAAGCAATGAATTTATTGACCAAATATTTCCACTAGCATAAAGTACAATATTTCACGAGAAAATAATCTCAGAATCGCTTAGATAGGCAAAAGCATTCCAGAGTTATTACCACATAAAGTGACACATGTCAGATTTGAAAAAATGGGGCTGATCCTGAAGGCCAAAATGAGCTCGGTCCTGAAGGGGTTAAAGATATACTGCAGGTTTCAACACTCTTGATGTCTACCATTCCAAAAATGCAGCAAAAATGAAAACTGCATGGGGGTGTGCCAAAACAAAAACTTAGTTATCCGGAAAAAACTTCAGATCAAGACTATATGTTTGCTCGTGAACAGCTAGGCAAATAACATGACTTCTGGAACAGTCTGCTATGGAAAGAAGAATCAAAAAGTTATTTGTCCCCAGTACAAGAAGACATGTTTGCCATTAATTATAGACCGCATTTCACCAGATAGAAACCTGTAAATGACTTGAGATCACGGTGGAGGAAATGTTATGGGTTGAGACTGCTAAACTGCATCAGGACCTGGGCAGCTCATCCTCCTAGAGTCCACTAGTAAAGTGCGATTTTGCTGATTATTATGGTTTGGTCAATCTTCTTTGTGCATTGTTGTGTGTTCTGTTAATTATTTGTGTTACTATACTGTTTATCCCATTGAAAGTTGTGCTACCAGGTGTGTCTTGTGCATGTATTGGTGCCTTGAGCAGCCGTTTGAGGGTGAATATCTGTGCACTAGATGCGGCATGTTGTGTATTTGGAAGCCCAGGTATTGGATCTAAATATTCAACGTGCAGCACTTAGGAGCATTGTAAACCTGGAGAGGAGTTTAGAGCTCACTGAGCAGGCACTGGCTGGGGGTTATGGTTTGTATCTGATCGTTGTAGTATAGTTAGTTTATATACATGTAGGAATTTGAGTCTTATATTGACTTTTTTCCAGGTGTATTTTTATGGTATGTCCTGTATGTAATTCATCCATACATTTTGTGGATTTATCTCTTGTCTTTTTTATCTATTTTTATTCACAGATATTCACTTATTGTGAAGCAAATTGGACGTTTGTTGCAAGGGGGCAGAGGCCGTAGATTTCTTTGTATGGTATTCTCCAAAAAGTGGGCTATTATGTCAATCTCCATTTTTTTCACTTCCCCTTTTCCTAAATTATGAGGACACATGTTTATTTATCATTAGGATATATGATTGCTGTGCATAGAGAGGTTTATTTCCTTGAACAAGATTATATGGCAACCAATGAGGTTATAATACATACCAGCGCAATTCAGTTTACGTTTAACCCTTCAATTCTTTAGGATTTTGTACTATTAAAATCTCTAGATTTAGAGCTGATCTTGTTCCTAGTTGTTGTCACACCACTGTATTTGACGGTGTGGATGGACAACCTGGTTTGGGACATAGTCTCTGTTATGTATCTTTTTCATTGGTTTTGCCTTTTGGGATTATCCCTGCTGTGTTTTGTAATTTTGACAAACACTTTGGTCCTAGCTATGATATATATATCATGCTCCATCGATTTCGATGGAGTATGACATTTCTTTGCAGCGATTGTTCTCACTCTGAATTATGTATGTAGAATGAGGGAATTAGCGTCATAGTTACTGCTGGAATGCAAGCACCGTGGTTCTCCTATGACCTGATGCGGTCCATTCAGCTGACCTTCCAGTTTGGGCGCCATCTTGAAGCATGGATGTGTGCGGACGCCACAAATTGTGAGCATTGCAACTCGGTACTGTACTATTCTGAAATTATGTATGTACACTCATTGGCCTTTGCCCCTTTCCAATTATGTCCTGATTGCTGATTATACACTTTTACAGTTGTTCACAGTATATATATGTATGAATCAATATTCATATGGTGTTTTATTGTGTATTTTGTACACTTCATCTCACTGACTCTGTAGGTGGGTTAAAGATTTCTAGATTTGGTATTTGTATTCACTAATTATAGATGTAATAAGTATTGATCAATTAGTGTAAGAAACAAAGAAGGTATAGGAGCTGCACTTTTTGGATTTTTCTACTACATTTGAGTGCTGCCTCTTCTCTTGCATTGTGATCAATTATTGTATGTACTTCCTATATAAACGTAACACTTTGCATTATGTGGTAGCTTGAGAAAGGTTCTGTCTTGAACCGAAACGTCGGACACTTGAGGTGAATAAAGCAACCATTTTTCATCTTCATTGAAGTCCTGGGGCCGTTCCTTTGTCCTTTGGTTCTCTCTCTATCTATATTTTATTTTTCTTAAAACTCCACTAGTATTGGGGGCGAGGTGTTGGGGCATTTTATATGTCTGATTTGATATGTAATATCTTCTATTGTAATATAAGAATGAAAAAAGACAGAAAAACTTAATAAAGAAAAACCCATTTGGGTTTTGATAATAAAAACAATGTTTGATAAATGCCTGAAGTCGAGGGACTGACTCAAGTGTATGACTTTCATTAGAAAAACTAGAAGTGGAAAAACAGAAAACTAAGACTCCCATTCAGAGGCTGCGTGACAGGCGCGGACACACCACTATGCTGACGAGGAACTGCTATACCTCCTGCCCACGTGGTAATCTTCTTAAACGGGAACAGCAGGGATAACCACACAAACTAATTGTGGCATCCTAAGAAATCTGGACTAAGTTTTGCTAAACATTGGCTCATGTATGTTGGATACACAATGTATTTACAGTCTGGATGAAGATATTGAAAAACCCATAAGAAGAGACATGACGACACGTTTTCCAGACTTATAATATAAAGAAAATCTTATACTGGTGCTTTCTGAACCCAATGAAAAGCAAGTATACAAGAAACCATGAACAGTACTATAGGAAGTAAAGCTAAACACTCAAACCAGCACATAGTTGTTTTATTTTCAACATTCATGGAGAGAAGATCCATAATAATCACAAAACTGCATCCATGACCCCCACAGACCCCCCCTAGGAGCTCACTGGCCAATGAATATGATAGACATGATCAAAATAATTCATCGTCTCATGGAGATGTCGCAGCCATCGGACTCTAGTTCCTATATCTCGTAGTGACACCGAATATTGTCATATTATTCCGCATTCCAGCATTTATACAGCGCCGTTATACTTCAGTCTGTATTTGAATGACCATTTTTTATCCCATAAATAGATTTTACTTTAAATGTAGATCCTGGTGCTGATAGCGTGTCGCTGCCTGCCGATACAGGACGTGACGTCACGCATTATTTCATACATCTAGTTGTTAATAGTGTCAGCAGAATCTTATATATTGTTCTACGTCACACTTATAACAATCAGAGCAGCAACAATCAGCAATACAGTGACTTTTATTAGATAGATAGACAATGTGACTTCTGGAGGGTTTTATATTGGAGCTGTGACTTGGATAAAGCGCCGGTCTAGTAAACAGGATCCTGAGTTCTCGTCTCAGCAGTGTCTTGTCCTTTCCATATGGTGAAGATTTTCCAGTAAATAGATTGTTACCTCTGATATTGGTCTCAGGTGACATTTGTCAGATCAATGTTTATATGTAGAGATGAGCGTACTTATGAAAAGTTCGGTTCGGCTGGTTCGCCGAATTTCATGAAAAAGTTCGATTCGGACTGAACTAGTTCTGACCGAACCTGTAATACAAGAAAGCCCCTAAAAATCGTGTATAACACTGTTTAAAAGCCCTAGAAGCCCTGTATAACACTCTTAGGTCACCCATGAGTGTATCCAAGTACTTTTGAGCTGTCTTTAAGGCAAAGTTAGTGTCAAAGTTACGCCAACATGTATGGCTATAGGAAAACGGATGGGACACGGTGATAACTAACAGAAATCACTGCACTAGTACATGTTGTATGCTTAATGCATTGTTAAAAAAGGTACAAAAATTAACCATATTTGGCGGCAGATGCCTGCCAGGGTTCATACATATAAGGTGGTAAAAGAAGATGCAATGGCTTTTAACAAGCCCTCAAAAAATTTACCCTTTATGGTGGCAGATGCTTGCCGGGGTTCATCCATACATGGATGTAAAAGCAACAAGCAATGGCTTTTGACAAGCCCTCCAAAAATTTACCCTTTATGGTGGCAGATGACTGCCGGGGTTCATCCATACATGGATGTAAAAGCAACAGCAATGGCTTTTCACAAGCCCTCCAAAAATTTTCCCTTTTTATTGGCAGATGCCTGCCGGGGTTCATCCATACATGGATGTAAAAGCAACAAGCAATGGCTTTTGACAAGCCCTCAAAAAATGTACCCTTTATGGTGGCAGATGACTGCCGGGGTTCATCCATACATGGATGTAAAAGCAACAGCAATGGCTTTTCACAAGCCCTCCAAAAATTTTCCCTTTTTATTGGCAGATGCCTGCCGGGGTTCATCCATACATGGATGTAAAAGCAACAAGCAATGGCTTTTGACAAGCCCTCAAAAAATGTACCCTTTTTATTGGCAGATGCCTGCCGGGGTTCATCCATACATGGATGTAAAAGCAACAAGCAATGGCTTTTCACAAGCCCTCCAAAAATGTACCCTTTTTATTGGCAGATGCCTGCCGGGGTTCATCCATACATGGAAGTAAAAGCAACAAGCAATGGCTTTTCACAAGCCCTCCAGGCCTGCTTGTAGCAGACGGCAGTGGAGGTGTATTGGTGGTAGTAGAGGTAGCCAACAGACAGCAAGGGTGGTAGTAGTAGTAGCAGCACATTAAAAGAGACTGGACAGTCATAGGACAAAGCCCTGTGGTGGGACTGGCCTCAGGCCTGCTTGTAGCAGACGGCAGTGGAGGTGAATTGGTGGTAGTAGAGGTAGCCAACAGACAGCAAGGGTGGTAGTAGTAGTAGCAGCACATTAAAAGAGACTGGACAGTCACAGGACAAAGCCCTGTGGTGGGCAGGCCTCAGGCCTGCTTGTAGCAGACGGCAGTGGAGGTGTATTGGTGGTAGTAGAGGTAGCCAACGCACAGCAAGGGTGGTGGTAGTAGTAGTAGTAGTAGCAGCACATTAAAAGAGACTGGACAGTCACAGGACAAAGCCCTGTGGTGGGGCAGGCCTCAGGCCTGCTTGTAGCAGACGGCAGTGGAGGTGTATTGGTGATAGTAGAGGTAGCCAACAGACAGCAAGGGTGGTGGTAGTAGTAGTAGTAGCAGCAGCACATTAAAAGAGACTGGACAGTCACAGGAGGACAAAGCCCTGTGGTGGGGGCAGGCCTCAGGCCATCTTGTAGCAGACGGCAGTGGAGGCGTATTGGTGGTAGTAGAGGTAGCCAACAGACAGCAAGGGTGGTGGTAGTAGTAGTAGTAGCAGCACATTAAAAGAGACTGGACAGTCACAGAGGACAAAGCCCTGTGGTGGGGCAGGCCTCAGGCCTGCTTGTAGCAGATGGCAGTGGAGGTGTATTGGTGGTAGTAGAGGTAGCCAACGCACAGCAAGGGTGGTGGTAGTAGTAGCAGCACATTAAAAGACACTGGATAGTCACAGGAGAAAGCCCTGTGGTGGGGCAGGCCTGCGTGTAGCAGACGGCACTGGGGGTGGATTGGTGGTAGAAGTAGTAGCAGCACCAACAGCGGCACATTAAAAAAAGAGTGGACAGGACAGAATCCCGTAGTAGCAGGCGGCAGTAGCAGGCGGCAGCGGCAGCAATGTCAGATCTAATCAGTGGCATCAGGCACAGGGGTTTTAAAATCCTCACCGATCCACGCTTGATTCATTTTCAGAAACGTGAGATTTTCCAAGCTGTTGGCGGACAATCTTGTTCGCTTAGGGGTGACGAAGCCCCCTGCCGCGCTGAATACCCTCTCTGACGCTACACTGGAGGGTGGACAAGACAGTACACACATGGCAAACTGGGCCAGTTCTTGCCAATGATTCAATCTGCTGACCCAGAAGTCCATGGGGTCTGGGATCAGCATTTCTGACGGAGAAACGGCACAGTACAGGTACGAGTGAACCTGGTTGTTTAGGTGCTGCACCTGGTGATGGTGAACATCCCTTTGGTGACTACGATGTGTGTCAGGTCGGGGTATTGGATGTAAAAATGTTGTCATCATATTTTCCAAACTGAATTGGCTGCTGCTGTGGCTGCTGCTGCTGCCGCCTCGTGCAGAGGTAGCTCTGCCAGAGGCGGTGGAACAATGAGACAGTGGGTAGCGGAGAGTGGCCCCCCGGTCAGACATGCTTGCAGCAGGTGTTTGCCGTTTGAAAGCCGTGACAAGCTGGCTGCATAGCTTCTCTCGATAATATGCCAATTTTGCCTCCCTCTCGGAAGGCGCAAAAAACTCCCCCATTCTGGCTTTATACCGAGGGTCTAAAAGTGTGGCTATCCAGTACTCGAGTACTGGGAAGACCCCAGCAGTTGGCAGGCACGTAATGAATACAAAAAGAACTAAGTGTGCCAGGCACACTGAAAGCCAATTTCCCAACTGCTGACTAATATTGATTAAAAAGTAACTTTTATTAATTTTGCCACTAAGAAGTCCATATGGACATTAACAATAGATACAAACAGTTTAAAAAATTGTAGCCAATGTTGCTGCTGCACACGCTCAAATAACACTCCGTCTGCATGTATTGCCAGACAGAGCACAAGGTGCTGGGATTAACAAGATACCAGATCTGACAGATCGGCTGCTGCAGACTGCCGTGTCGTGACAGATTCAGTGTTACTCTCAAGGTTAAATTCAAATGTGCGTGCTGGGATTGCTAAGCCCCCCCTAAATTTATCATTTTAAACAGCCATGCTTGCTTAGCAATCCCAGCACGCACATTTGAATTTAACCTTGAGAGTAACACTGAATCTGTCACGACACGGCAGTCTGCAGCAGCCGATCTGTCAGATCTGGTATCTTGTTAATCCCAGCACCTTGTGCTCTGTCTGGCAATACATGCAGACGGAGTGTTATTTGAGCGTGTGCAGCAGCAACATTGGCTACAATTTTTTAAACTGTTTGTATCTATTGTTAATGTCCATATGGACTTCTTAGTGGCAAAATTAATAAAAGTTACTTTTTAATCAATATTAGTCAGCAGTTGGGAAATTGGCTTTCAGTGTGCCTGGCACACTTAGTTCTTTTTGCTATCCAGTACTCATCTCTTTGCTTCATGCTAACAATACGACAGTCAGCGCTCAAGTAACGAAGCATACAGCTCGCCATCCTGGCCAGCGTTTCAGAGGGCCCGGTTGTTTGCATCTCCGCCCCATACTGCCATGGTTGTCCATCATCAAGGTCGTCGTCAGACTCGTCATCACCATCAATGTCATGTTGTGCGGCTGCCTCGTCCCCTATCCCTTCCTGTGATTCCATCTCCAAATCCAGCTCCTCTTCAGGTCCTGTTTCCTCATCCTCATCCTCCTCCTTCTCAACATCCATAGCCAGATGTGATCCTTCCTCCATCCTTTGCTGAATGATCGCTGTGAGCGTTTTCGCCATAATGAATATCAGCGGCATAACATCGTTCATTCCGCTAGCGTCACGGCTCACAAATCGTGTGGCCTCTTCAAAGGGCCTCAAAACGCGACATGCGTTGCTAACCAGCTGCCAGTGCCTGAGCTCGAAATTACACTGGCTCCAAACGCTGCCCGTCTGCTGCATCAGGAAATCATTCACGGCTTTCCGCTGTTCGTACAGAGGGTCCAACATGTGCAGGGTGGAATTCCAGCGTGTTGGAACGTCGCAAATCAGGCTGTATTCTGGGAGATTGTTTTGACGCTGCAAGCCAAGGAGAGCGTGCTTAAATGCATACGAACGTCTAAAGTGAACGCAAACCCTTCTGGACATGGCCAGCACACCCTTCAAACCAACATATGACTTTAAGAAGCGTGTTATGACCAGATTGATCACATGTGCCATGCAAGGAGCGTGTGTCAGGTGACCTAGACGCAGTGCAGCCACAACGTTCTTCCCGTTATCAGAGACAACATTTCCCAGTGTGAGTTTCAGAGGAGACAGCCAGCGTGCGATTTCCTCCTTGATGCACAGCAGCAGCTCCTGCCCTGTGTGGCTTTTCTCGAACAGGCTCAGCAGGTGTAAGACAGCGTTGTGGCGCTTCACCTTGCACCTATGAAAAGAGGAGGGAGGAGGAGTGGAAGATACGCTTTGTCCTGTCGGGGACGGGAAAACCTCCATTGAGGAGGGCAAGGAGGAGGAGTAGGAGGATGGTAGGCGCCTGGTGTCCAGAGTTGAACCAGAAAGATACAAGCGTGGAGGTGGTAATGCCTGGCATTGCTGCGGTGGTGCATCGGACTGCAAAATATTGACCCAGTGGGCCGTGAACTGTCCCTGCCCATAGTTGCTGCTCCACGTGTCGACGGTGGCATGTACCCTGCTGCACACGGATAATTGCAAGGACTGGCACACCTTTTCCTCCACGTGCTTGTGCAAGGCAGGGACAGCTGTTTTGGAGAAGTAATGTCGGCTAGGTATTCGCCACCTAGGCTGAGTGTGCACCATCAATTGCTTGAAGCCGGCGGAGTCGACCAGGTGGTACGGCAGCGACTGCACCACCAACAACTTAGCCAGGTGTGAATTAAGCCGCACGACAAGTGGATGACTGGGTATATATTGTTGCTTATTGGACAACGATTCCGTAATGGATAACTGACGGGACGTAGGAGCACTAGATAACAGTGATGATTATGATGACAACAACATGGTGGATAAGGCCTGGCTACTACTTAGAGGACAGGGACTCGGAGCAGCAGCGGCAGAGGGGTCTTCATTAGATGTACATGATGATGGTGGGGCATGTCGATTGTCCCACATGGCCTTGTGATGCCGCTCCATGTGTTTACGTAGAGCAGTAGTTCCTACATTGCTGCCCTGCCCACGCCTTACTTTCTGCTTGCAGATACGGCATTGTGCCATGTTTTCGTCCTCCGGGAAGGTACAGAAAAATTGCCACACTGCAGAGTACCGTAAAGAGGTAGTACCACGTCCACCACCACCACCCGAGCTTGCCCCTTGTCTGGCAGGTTTTTTTCGGGAGCCTACACCAGCATCAGTGTTGCCGTCACCGGCTCCTGAGCTGACCTTACCGCTGCAACGTTTTGCAGATTGACTTCTGCCCCTACCTCGGCTTGGCTGTTTATCAAGGCCAGTGCCGCCACCCTCCTCCTACTACCCTCCTCCTCTGACGCCGTCATCACCTCGTCACCTGGTTCCCACGTCCTGTCTAAAACAACTTCATCATAGCCCTCCTCATCATCCGCGCCACTTCTGTCACTGTGTTGTGAATGTGATGTGACATCATGGCGGGCTCCATGCCCCCCCTCATTACTGCGTCTGCCACCACAGCTACTACCACCAACACCCGCACTACCACAGCTATGCGTCTCGGACACTGCTTCCACCTCCACTGCCGCAACACACTCCGTTGGCTGACTCGCGGAAAACAAATCATCATCACTATGTTGTTCAGTATCTTCCTTCGCACCCGAGGAGATGTCTCTTAGGACTCTCAGGAAAGATGGCTTCCCGCTAGGAAGGGGGATTGAAGACATAGATGATGGAATGGAAACGCTAGAAATACCCATATTACTACTGTCACTGTGCCAAGGAACTGTAGAGGATCTGGAATCCAACGACGAAACCTGGCTTGAAGCCAGAGTCTTCCTGCTGAGATGACCGCGAGCCAGCCAACCAGTCCACAATGGCCGTATTGTCTAAAATAACCCGCCCACCGGAGATGGATTTAGTCTGGCTTGCTGATACTGCTACTACCAGCAGGCACATGGCTGCTGCTACTAGTGGAACTGGGTGCATGTCTTGTGCCACAAATTCTGGTACTGGGTCTGGCACCAACAGATCCAACATTTGGACTGGAGGAGGACATGGCATGGGTGTTTTTACCTCTACCCTGTCCTTTCACAACCTTTTTTTTTACCAGACATTTCACTGCTGGAGTGCAGCAAGTTGAATCAAAACTCCTTCCCCTACTAGAGGAATGAGGCCCTTATAAAATATTATTTGGACTGGCTGAAAATGAGTGACTGTGAATAGGTGGCAGTCAGTGTATGCTGTGACTTGTATAATAGCACCAAAGGCACTGGCTGTACTTAATTAGCACGTTGAATTAAACCCTTAGACAGAAATGAGGCACTTTTAAATTGTTATTCGGACTGGCGGAAAATTAGTGACTCATAAGGTGCCAGTCAGTCGGGGAATGCTGGGCGTTGTAATACTACATGGCTGCCTGTATTGCAAGTTGGATGTCAACCCATGCAACGGGGATGAGCCCCTTCTAAAAGCTTATTCACACACTGGCTTGGCAAATGGCAATGAATGAGAATTTCTATCAGCCACTGTGCACTCAGGGAATGCTGAGCGTTTTAGTACTACAAAGGCTGCCTGTCTTGCAAGTTGGATGTTAACCCATGCAACGGGGATGAGCCCCTTCTAAAAGCTTATTCACATACTGGCTTGGCAAATGGCAATGAATGAGAATTTCTATCAGCCACTGTGCACTCAGGGAATGCTGGGCGTTGTAGTACTACAAAGTCTGCCTGTATTGCAAGTTGGATGTTAACCCATGCAACGGGGATGAGCCCCTTCTAAAAGCTTATTCACACACTGGCTTGGCAAATGGCAATGAAGAATGGCAAATGGAGAATTTGTATTGCAATTTGGATGTTGATTGTTGAGAGTAGACTCCCGCTGTAGTGGATGAGCCCCTTCGATTCGCCCTACAGACCAGCTTCGTCAGGAGCCGGTCTGTAGGGCGAAACGCGCGTCGAGGCGTCCATTCATCCATTCGATTTGGGTTGCCGGTTACACTCTCCACTATGTTTCAGGGTACGTGCTGGCCTTGTACTTCTGCATGATTTATTTATTTTTCATTCATTACTCCAGTCCCACTTTCCGTGACTATTCATGCCTATGTGACTGGCTAGGCTCTTCCTAGTTTATTCTGTTGTATTATATGTGCAGACAGGCAGCACTCTAAAATCTATTTTGGGAAAAAAATCTATTTGGGTATGGTTATTTCATATGTATGGTTTATTCTTTCCTTCCCTGTGGGTTATTTGAGCGATTCCTGGCTACCCTTGTTTGGTTGTCTCTGCATGTTTATGGTCTTTTTCATCTGACCATACTGTGTGTATCTTCATTTATGGTTCATTCGTTTTTATATTCCGTGTTATTCGTTGTATTATATCTAATAAAGATTTAGCATTTTTGTATATCATTTAGTATACAATTTCTTTAAGGGCTATGTCCCTTTTTGGTTCGCTTTAGGTTGTCTAAATGAACCTTTATTAGACAACTGGGTATCAACACCAGCCATTTTCCTGAGGTGGAGCTACCTCACTGCCTCTGACACTGTCCTATCAGCATGAAGCTGCTTCAACAACCGTGTGAAAGACTGAGGCTGGAGGGAAGGGGAATTACCTAAAACAGCCATATCTCGGGCTGTGAACAGCCGTTCTGGGGGCATATGAAAGAGGAGATTCTAATCTTCCATATGACACCAGGATCGCAGTTCTAGCTGTGACACAACCAGAGATATCGCCAGTTGAACACACAGTCGGGTATACAAGCTGTATACTATATGATCACGCTGTGTTGCTGGGCAGGGAATGGGGAGAAGCTGTATGCGGATTGGACAGCGTCATACAGAAAACATTACACCGCCCAGAATGAAAAGAGTCACGTATTTAAATACAAAATCAGACTGTAGTTATCAGCATCATAGCGCCTAATAGATTAGTTAGGAGATAGGGAATTAATAAACTGGTGACAGATCCTCTTTAAGGGGTTAAGGTAATAAATACATTATGGAAAAAAAATTGTGAATTTTTATTTTATTCAATTGTAAAGTTAATTTGTTAGTGTTTTTTTTATTTTTATTTGTTTCAATTCCATAATTTTCATCTGTTTATACTGTTTTAATGAAAGTCAAATATAAAATGTCAATATATGTTAAAAACAAAATGTTTACGTTGTCCTAATGGTCAGTCTGGATTCTACTGCAGTGTGGGGAAGTTATAAATACAGTAATAAGAAGCGAGATTCATGGTGACAATTCATCGTCTCTGCTTTATAAATCAACCAGGCTCTTCTTTTCTTCCTTATAGCCACAATATGTTTCCTTCATGGATCCCGGTCACATTTGACCTCAGGTAAATATAATTTGGGTATTTGGCTAATTCCACCCAGAAAATGAACAAACACTCTTAGGGTATGTGCACACACACTAATTACGTCCGTAATTGACGGACGTGTTTCGGCCGCAAGTACCGGGCCGAACACAGTGCAGGGAGCCGGGCTCCTAGCATCATAGTTATGTACGATACTAGGAGTCCCTGCCTCGCTGCCGGACAACTGTCCCGTACTGTAATCATGTTTTCAGCACGGGACAGTAGTTCCACGGAGAGGCAGGGACTCCTAGCGTCGTACATAACTATGATGCTAGGAGCCCGGCTCCCTGCACTGTGTTCGGCCCGGTACTTGCAGCCGAAATACGTCCGTCAATTACGGACGTAATTAGTGTGTGTGCACATACCCTTATTGTCTGTTTAATGTCTGTGAATAATCTGATGTGTTTAAAATATTTTTCTGCTCTTATAGTATTTCCCACATTCTAAATGAGAATATGGTTTCTACTCTCTGAGGAGCTCCAAAATTTGATTTCTTTCTAAAAACATCTTCCACATAAAGAACATCAAAATGGCTTCTCTCCTGTGTGGTTTCTCTCATGTATAACAAGACCTGATTTATCTGTAAAACATTTCCCACATTCTGAACATGAATATGGCTTCTCTCCTGTGTCACTTCTCTCATGTGTAACAAGAATTGATTTTTGTGTAAAACATCTCCCACATTCTGAACATGAATATGGCTTCTCTCCTGTGTGACTTCTCTCATGTATAACAAGACCTGATTTATCTATAAAACATTTCCCACATTCTGAACATGAATATGGCTTCTCTCCTGTGTGAATTCTCTCATGTGAAACAAGAATTGATTTATGTGTAAAACATTTCCCACATTCTGAACATGCATATGGCTTCTCTCCTGTGTGAATTCTCTCATGTGAAACAAGAATTGATTTTTGTGTAAAACATTTCCCACATTCTAAACATGAATATGGCTTCTCTCCTGTGTGACTTCGTTCATGTATAACAAGATGTGATTTATCTGTAAACCATTTCCCACATTCTGAACATGAATACGGCTTCTCTCCTGTATGAATTCTCTGATGTGTAACAAGATGTGCTTTATTTGTAAAACATATCCCACATGCTGAACATGAATACGGCTTCTCTCCTGTATGAATTCTCTGATGTGTAACAAGATGTGCTTTATTTGTAAAACATATCCCACATGCTGAACATGAATACGGCTTCTCCCCTGTGTGAATTCTTCTGTTTGTACAAAGACCTGAGATTTTTGTAAACGGTTTACCACATTGAAATCTTTTACCCACTTTCTGAGCTGTACTTGGGGTAACAGTCTGTGATTGGTCAGGAGACTGTCCCTCGTGATTTGGGGAATTATATGATAGATCTGTACTGTGAAGTCCTGGATGTACATTAAGGGTAATGAGGTTTTCTCCTGAAGACTGCTCGATGAAATCTTCATCTTCTACTTTATAATTTATCGATAACATGAAATTTCCCTCAGAGTTCTTACTGGGATTTTCTGTAGGGATTTAAAATGCATTTTGTGATTTTGTTTCATAACACATAAGTTGACAAATTCATAACATTATATGCAGTGATCTGAGCCAAAGCCAGAAGGGGATGAAGCAAATGGAGAAGTTTAAGCCATGCCTTTTGAATTCACTCCTGGCTTCAGCTCAAAAACCTGCCTCAAAAACGATATGTGTGATTCCAGCCTTATAAAACACTACATCCAGTCCCCCATTTATAAAATTGACTTGATAATAATTTTTTTGATAAGCAGAACCTTGTCTGGCAATGAAGCCTGTCCTCTGCCAACACATTTGGCCCATCAATACTAATTAGACATACAACAACTTAAATTAATAATGTTACAGACAATCTAATATTGGCCACAGTCTACATTTAAGAAGATAATATGTCATGAGACAAAGCACACATCTCAGGCTAAATTCATGGACATGACAATGTGGTCTGTATATCCTAATGGCTGATCAGTCATCAGATCTCAATTTTATAGAACAACTTTAGGACGTAGTGGAATAGACAGAGTGAGGTTATCAATCGGAATCTGTAATAAAGGTTTACAGTACATTGTAATATCAGAACACTTAGGGTCTGTTCACATCAGCGTTGCCCTTCCGTTAAGGGGTTCCATTGAACGTTTCCGTCAGGTTAACCCCTCAACGGAAAGGCAAACAGAAACCTCAGCTTTCGTTTGCATCACCATTGATCACAATGGTGACGGAAACATTGCTAAAGGTGTCCGTTTGTCACCGTTGTGACAGGGTTACGTTGTTTTGATGGAATCAATAGCGCAGTTGACTCAGGCTGTTCTAAAAGGAAAGAAGGTCCTATTAAGTACTAATAATGTGGACCTGATGAAGTGGCCTCATTCAAGTTTTAGCCATGTGATAATTTAATAGCAAATTATTGTTCTATTCCTCTGCCAACCTATTTTTATTTGGGCTTGTTTATCTCAGAACATAGAGGGCTTCGATATTGCGTAATAAAATTTGTGTTATATTTAACTCTGATGGAGTGGGAGAGGCGTATAGGTGAAACTCTGCTGGACTTTTTAAAACGTTCTTGCAGAGATAGTTGTGGACCACCAGGACGTTTATAGTCTATGGGCAGTCAACAACTGGATAAAATAGGTGCTTCATAATAATCTGTTAGAATCTGGTTTTTTTTTATCCAATATATTTAAAAAAAAAACACATCTTTAAACCAACCCACTTGAAAACGTCTTAAAACGTACCAAATTTTTAGTCGACTTTTCAGAATAATCTGTCATATGTGTGTACAGGAGGAATAACACTATTTCTCATTACATGACTTGTATATGGCATTCTTTTAGCAGTCTTCCCTCTGCAGGTTCTATCTATAATTCTCAGTTTTCCCTGAGGTAGTGGATGGAGCCTAACTGCTATCATGTCTTCTATACACTACACACACAGAGCAGAGAGCCATCCTGGTCCACTATCTCTCTGTAGCACATCCTTAGAAGCTGCAGCAGCATGGAAGATATTATACAGCAGTAAGGACCAGTGCAGCGGAAAATCCGGCACTGGGGTGACATATAGAACTCTTAAAAGCAGCCTATGTCCAGTCACTATGCTTCTTCTCCTCCTCCCCCTTCAAACACTTCTATTGGCAACAGTGTTTATGTCTTTGTGCTCATGCTCCCTCCTCCTGCTTCCCCTACCCTCTCCATAGACTACTCTAAGCAGCATCTGTGTGTCTCTCACCCAGTGGCACTAACTTCACATAAAATTTGAATGGATAAAACGTCAAAATTGTAACAATAAGTAAATGACAAAGTTGATACATATCAGGTATACTATTAGATTACCATAAGTTGTTTGAAAAGTTAGTGTCCATATAAAGACATGTTCTGAAATAGCTATTTCGTGTACACTAGATTACAGCGGAGATCTTTTTGTTTGATATTGAAGCCTAAGGTACTACAGAAATTTCCCGAAGACAACATGTCCCCTTGTGACATGTGTGCAGAGTTGTCATGGGGATCTTGTGTGTTTTCTAATAGTTCCTCAATTCTTATCCCCAGACTCATATTAAAGGGGTTTTCCAGGGACATAACATTTTTGGACAAATACTCTATGTAAATATTGAATAAAGTTCCTAATATACATTCTGTATTAAATCTGAACACATTTCTTCCTATTCACCCCACCTCTGCCCGGCTGGAAGTTCTGTTTTTCATCTGTGTCTTTTCTTCTTTTGACACAGGCTCGCGCACGAGTGTTCGTATGCACACAGTCCTGATACCTCACTTACTTACGTAAACAAAGACATTTTTTTCCAGTTTCCCCAGTACATTATTTGGTACAATAAATGGGGTCGTTCAAACTATATTGGCGGAAAACTAAAGTTATGGCCGGGTGGGGAGAAAAAACCTCAAATAAAAAACTGAAAAATGGCTGCGGCGGGAAGGGGTTACGACATATCGAAGGTATAACCGGCATTACTACATGGAGCCTGTAACCCTTTAATGACCAGGCATAAAAAGGCCTTAACAACCAGCTATTTTTTTTTTAAGTTACATGATTTATTTTTGCAGCTAAATATATGAAAAAGCGATTTTCAGCATTCTTTGTTGTGTTTATTTTTTATCCCGTTCACGTTTCACACTAAAAAAATCTGTAAATTAATTATTTCGGTTATTTGGTCGTGTAGATACAGAATATGTGTAGGTTTTTTATTTTTATGTAATGTCGGGGCAATAAAATGTATGTCATGATGCTAAATAAAGACTTTTTTTTTTTCAACATTTTTTATTTTTATTTTTTGAATCCCATGTCGGGATAACTTTATTTACAACTTTAGTTTTGACATATAAAGTATTGGAATACTCCAGAATGCTAATACATAATACTGTGTCACTATGACATCACACAGTGTACCCTAACAGCAGGAAAACTGTACAGACAGCTCTGGGGTCCTTTCTATGTCCCCAGGGCTAACTGCAGAGGGTTCACGAGTCTCTGAGACATTGATCAGAGACTAGGGGACCCCCGTAATATAGAGGGACCCCCATCATCCCTGTATATAACCCCCATCAACCTTGTATATAGTTCTCATCTGGTTATATACCACAAGGACGGGCACTGTCCGCTCGCCTTAACGCGTGGGCATTGAGGAAAAAAATAAATAAAAGGGGAGGACATTGAGGACACCTTGGACCAACAGGATGCCTGAAACTCTGGTACATGACAGAAGTCCAGCAAAATCTGAAAATATACGCAGAGCAACTCAGACCGGAGGAGCAGAGGGATTTCCTCCACTCGTCTTTGGAATAGGGTTGGGTAAGTATGTATATTATTATTTTTATTAGGCATTATTGGTGCTGTATGAGATTATAGTGTGTGGGGGCAGCTATGGGGGCATTATACTGTGTGAGGGGCAGTGTCGGGGGATATATTATATACAGCAGGCTCAGGGGATCTATATCCAATGGCGTGGCATGCAAAAGGGGATGTGGCCTAAGAATTGTTCATTATCCGTACGTGTTCATATAATCGTGATTTTTATTTAAAACATAAATCTCCCACCCCTAGCTGGTGCCCCCCAAAATCTGATATCAAGCCTTGTGTATGACCGGATGTGCAGTCACAGCTCCCTCAGGTCCTGCACTATGTATAACACATTGTCTGACATGTTACTGTAATGTACAACTAAGGAGGAACCCCACCTTAACAAATCTCCCAATTCACTTTCTAATATCATTATTACTGACCTCTGGTAACACCTCCTGGAATTTCCTCCTCCACTTCACTGTTACACGGTTGATCGCCCCTCACCCGCTCTTCTTCTTCATCCTCCACTTTATTATTAGTCAGATCTTCCCTCTGATGGCACATATGTAACAATTCAGTACAATACAGCAGAGAGTGCGAAGAATCTAACAGATCAACATAAGAAACCACCAAAATCTATGACCCCATCTATGACCGCAGGACCATAAAGCTCCACACCCCCCTATATAGATGTGGTATAGGGCTCAGCTTCATCTACCTGATGATTCTCTGGCACATTGTGATTTTCCTCTGGACAGTCCTGGGAATACAGAGGACTGGGACATCTCTCTGGTGGATTTCTCCTACTGGATCCATCTGTAGGAAACACACAGTGGCTGAATACATGACTACTGTATATCTGTCTATATATCACACACTTCTCTCTACACTTCTATGTTTACTGATCAGAGCCGAGATTACAATGTTGAGGTCCTCACTACCGGCGCCGATGTTCCTGCACCTTGTAAGCCGCAGGCCTAAAGTAGACTGTGACCTACCAGAGTGAACGGCGGGACGTTAACGACTCCCTGCTCCGCCATAGTATTTAACTGTATCTGCGTCCTGTGGACACGGATACACATGAAAGTGGCGGGACACAGGGCGCCTCTATATCGCGAGTTCCCTACAACCAAAAAAACACTGTCTGGGTGTTACCTGATTATTAGCCTCTTACAGCCTGTGTACACCTCTGTAGGCAATATTGTCTATACATTATTATTAACCCCTTCACGACAGCCATATGGCTATATACGTTCCAACTGCTGATGCCCCGGGCAGTTGTCACATATATAAACATAGGCAGAATGGAGCAGAATTTAGTGTGGGCAGCGCTGCACTTTCACGTCCGCCGGCTCTCTCCACAAGTGCAAGAACATCTCCCCCTTAGTTTCATCAAACTTAGATGCCAAACCCCTGCAGATAGCACCTTAGCGCCCTGTAGGAAGTGCCACACACCCCTGTAGACAGCGCCACCGCCCCCTGTAGATAGCGCCACACCCCCCGCTAGATAGCACCACTGAAGCTCCCTCTAGGAGCGGAATCCCTTGCCAGAGCGTTGCCGCCATTTTTGGCCGGGAATTGTGCTACTAGAGGGAGCCCCTCACGTCTCTGGACATTAAACTATTATACTGCCGGAGTGTGCCGATAATCGTCTTTCTAAGTGACTTGTATTATCATCGGCACACTCCGGCAGTATAATAGTTTTCTATATAATGTCAGTATAACCGGAGGTTCTCTTTAATATTACAAGTTATGGGTACTAGATTCTGGAGATGGGACGGTGATCTAGGGATTTATTGTGATTTCCACACTTGGAGTCGGGGGAGGAGTTTTCCCCTAATGAGACAATTGTCATCCACCTCATGGGGGTTTTATCTTCCTCTGGATCGACACGGTCGGATTATAGGTCGGACTTGATGGACTTGTGAGTTTTTTCCTCCTTAGTAACTATATAACACAGAATGTATGGGGAGGTTGTAACGATCGGTAACTTCTCTTGTTTTCTGTCCGTTTTATTAGTCTATATAAACCTTCTTAAATGGTGATTATTAAAGTTCGTTTTTAGTCTCTACCCTTTACTAATCACTTTATATCTTGAGGACACTATTTTTTCTTAAAATGATTTGCAGCCATTATCGGCGTCCTGCAGAAGTTCTTCGTTTGTGATCTACTAGTCTAAAGCCGGCCATACACTCTAGATGTCAGGTGAACCATCGTTCCTCCCCTCCTCCATGTACATGAACGCTCGGTCGGGTGTGTATGTGTCTTCAATAGGGGAAAGTCGCTGCCAAACTCCTCTGATAGTGACTTATCTACTAACAAAAGGATCCGGCATGTTGAAATTCCACAGCCCGATCCTTCTCTCTCCGAACATCTGACGTCCGGGGAGAGTTGGGAGGTCGCCATATACATTAGGAAGTCAGCAGGTTCGGGCGACATACATCTAATGTGTATGACCAGCTTAGCACCCTGGTGGAGAGTGATGACCGGCTGTAACATACACCTGGTACGACTGCCCATCCTCCAAACTACAGATGAGCGGCATGTCACAGAATATGATTGTGTTGTTCCTCCCCACAAATGTGTAAAGTAATGGCCCCCACATCACAGATCTCCAGCAGCTGATCTCAATGTCTGTGGGGGGGCTGATATTAACCCCTTCCATCATTGCTCCTTACATTTTCTGCACGGACAGGAGGTAAAGCAAGGAACATGTGTTTGTAGCTCCGGCATCGGCCCTCAAGAAACGTCTGTCACATCCTCAGATTTTATCAGCAGGACCACAAAGGAAAATCTGTCAATCATTCTGTGTGGGCGGGGGATGCAGGACTCACAGGCTTTCTCTAGGAGTCCTGGCAGCATTTAGAAGGGAACCTGTCAGTAGGTTTGCAGCCACTGAACCCCCAGCATGTCGTTATGTAGATGGAGTTTAGTGTTCCAAACCTGCCCACATCAAAACCCTCCGTTTCAGCAAAATAAGTTACAAGTTACTGAGAGGAGTCCGGCGGGAATGAGAGCATGAACATTACACACATGAAGCCGAAGACGGTTCACCTCGCTTCACTGCGCTCGTACAGTGTACTGCTCTGGGCTTCATTTGTGGCAAAGACAAAATCTGTCTGGTGAATGGAGCGTTCTGAATTTATTGGACATATACAGGAAACATAAGGATCTAACGTGATGTGAAAAGAGCAGAAATTGTGGAGCTCCTACATTACATGTCATTGTACACACGTGTATATGTACTGAACATGACGATATTAAGACTTCAACATGGCCGCCAGTCCAGCCTGTGCCCCCAGTAATGCCAATATATATCTGTCTCTTCTCACCTTGTGATGTGCGCGGCCGGTAGTCCTCCATCATGACCTCCTCGTACAGATCCTTGTGTCCTTCTAGATACTCCCACTCCTCCATGGAGAAATAGACAGTGACATCCTGACACCTTATAGGAACCTGACACACACAATGATACAGTCATCACCCAGACGCCTCCAGTGCTGTTACTGTAGAATTTCCCAGCAGTGTCACCTCTCCAGTCAGCAGCTCAGTCATCTTGTATATCAGTTCTAAGATCTTCTTCTCATGTATCCGGGAGTGAGGGGGAGGCTCTGTGATGGGGCTCTGACTACTGCTCCATCCTGCTTTCTCATGGATGATGGGAGTCGTACAGTCACCCGATGTCTTCTTCACTATTGTGTACTCCTGTGTATGGAGAGAGACACTTAGAGAACTGAACACAGTATTCCCCCCTCAGTAGAGAGAGGGAGATTGTGACCCCGCTGTACAGAGCTCTAGTGACCCCACATCTGTAATACTGGAGACCTCACCTACAAAAAGACATTGAGAAAATAGAACGAGGCCAAAACTAAAAAAGAAATAATATTGGGGGGACTAGATGGACCGTGTGCTCTCCTCCTGCCGTCATCTTCTATGTTTCTATATAGAGGTCATCCTGATCCTCCTGGTTCCTTGTCATTCTCATTGCTCTACAACATTACTATTGCTGCATTGGTGACATGACACATAACTGACCATATTGGTGGCTGATCTTCAGCTTTTCTGCTGGTGGCTTCTTGACGTCACTTGGAAGGTCTGGACGCTGTTATACAGGACACTGGATTCTTCCTATTACTTCCAATTATGTATTGTCCCTTCCCTATGTGTGACTTGTTCTATAATGTAGAAAAGTTTACCTCTCCACTCAACAGGTAGATGATCTCCAAGGTGAAGTCTAATATTCTTCTGCTCATCTCATTCCTGTCCTTGTCCATCCTTGGTGGGTCACTCAGGAGAAGGAACGTTGTGGAGGAGAAGATGAGAAAACTATAGGAACTGGAGGATCTAGTACTGCAGACGTCTTTATGAAGAAAGGAGAAGATGGAGATCATACAGGGGACAACATCATGTGTGACATACGGAACCTCACTTATTCATCACTGAGAGAAACATCTTCTCAGAGCTGTCACCACATGGAATAAAGGGGTATTCCCAACACGGACATTTCTCCCCAGGATATGCCAGAAATGTCTGATAGATGCGGCTCCACCTCTGGTCGTGCTCGGCTGTTTCTGGACCTCCTATATAAGTGAATGGAGAGAGTCGTGCACATGTGTGGTCACCTCTCCATTCATTCTCCACCTGGATGTTTTCATCACCTCACAAGGCGGGTCGGGGGACCCCCATTCTCCACATAGAGTTGGGACCCCCATATATCAGACATTTATGGAATATCTCTCAGGTGAGAAGAGTAAAATGAAGACATTCCCCCCCCCCCCAAGACAATGAAGACCTGACTCCTGACAACCTGACACATGGCGGATACTGGGGAGACATTGCTGACATCTCACAAGACGTGGTGCACACTATGCAGTCAGTGTTTGATATGAACTGTGAGGTTCTGCAGCAGCTGAGGTGACATTATATAGAGAACATGCAGTGTAATCTCTTATGTTACAGCGCAGGTGGAGCGGAGAAGAGTGATACATTGTTTAATGGGATAAGATTCTGTATAAACTTGTATTTTACTCATTTAACCCCTTCCTGCACAGGATATTTACCGCTCAGGAGTTGTTCACATGACATAGGGAAGACCGGACACCTGCTACAAAGGCCGGAGACCGGAGAGAACCCCGACCCCAGACGTCTAACTACTTAGATGCCGTGGTCAATAGCGACTGCAGAATCTAAGCTGTAAGAAAGAGGGGGGGGGGGTCCTCTCTGACAGCTCATCGGCCCCTCGCGACACGATCACGGGGTAGGAATGGTTGTCATGGCAGCCTGGGGGGTAATGTAGGTCTGCCATCTTTCTGCTCCTATAAACCCCTTAATCTTAATCACGATATACTGCGATATTAGTGTTACAGTGTATTGTACCAGCGATCTGATCATCACTAAATCACGTCCCCCCGAACAGTAATACTATTTGTTAAAAATAATTAAATAACGTTTTTAGTTCTCTACAAAATATAATTAAATAATGTTTTTAGTTCTCTACAAAATATTATTAAATATAAAATAAAACCTTTTTAAATTTTGTCTTTAAAGGAATGTAAAAAACACAAATAATTAACATAACTGGTATCACGGCATCCGTGAACAGAAGGATTACAATAAAATGTTATTTACCCGCACGGTGAACGATGCCAGAAAAAAAACAAAAAGAAACAAACACTAGAAGCTCAAAAAAAAAAAAAAAAAGTATTAAAAAGTGATCAAAAACTGCAGCTCGTCCTACAAAAATAAGCCCTCACTCCGCTCCATCCACAGAAAAAGTTCTGGCTCTGGATACATAGTTGCCCAAATTTTTTCCCCCAGGGACACTTAGGGTGTGGCTTATTTGGTGGGTGTGTCTTATGGGCGTGACTTATCCGGTGGGTGTGGGTTATGGGGCGTGACTTTCTTCCCAGAATTTCTCTATATTAATAAACAGACAAAAATGTCTGCACTAGTTTGGCTGACAACCACTCTGGTGGCCGGTGTCTCTCTGGTTATCTGGCCGTTTACAGGCTGGTGATGTCTCACTTTATCACTAGTGCGAGGTGATATGTGCTGCCCACTACTGGCAGCGTAAAAACCAGCGTAGATAGTGCCACAGTCAGTGCCCCTTGTAAATAGCGCCACTCACAGTTTCCTGTAGATAGCGCCATAACCCCCTGTACATAGTGCCACACACTCCCCCTGTACATAGTGCCACGCACAACCCCCTGTACATAGTGCCACGCACAACCCCCCCCCCTGTACATAGTGCCACACACTCCCCCCCTGTACATAGTGCCACGCACTCCCACTCCCCTGTACATAGTGCCACGCACTCCCACTCCCCTGTACATAGTGCCACGCACTCCCACCCCTGTACATAGTGCCACACACTCCCACCCCTGTCCATAGTGCCACGCACTCCCACCCCTGTCCATAGTGCCACGCACTCCCACCCCTGTCCATAGTGCCACGCACTCCCACCCGTCCATAGTGCCACGCACTCCCACCCCTGTCCATAGTGCCACGCACTCCCACCCCTGTACATAGTGCCACGCACCCCCCCTGTACATAGTGCCACGCACTCCCCCCCCCGTACATAGTGCCACGCACTCCCCCCCCTGTACATAGTGCCACACACTCCCCCCCCTGTACATAGTGCCACGCACTCCCCCCCTGTACATAGTGCCACACACAACCCCCCCTGTACATATTACCACAAACAACCCCCTTTACATAGTGCCAAGCACTCCCCCTGTACATAGTGCCACGCACAACCCCCTGTACATAGCAACACACACCCCACTGTAGATAGTGCCACACACTCCCCCTGTACATAGTGGCAAACACATACACACACCCCTGTAGATAATGCCAAACACACCCCCTGCAGAGAGTGCCACACAAAACACCCTGTAGATAGTGCCGCACACACAACCACCTGTAGATAGTGCCACACACACCCCCCTGTAGATAGCAACACACACCCACCCGCTGTAGATAATGCCACACAGGCCCCTCTACATAATGCCACAAACAGCCCCCTGAACATAGCTCCACACACACACACCCGTGTAGAGTGCCACACACACCCGTGTAGAGTGCCACATACAGCCCCCTGTAGATTGCGCCACTCACAGCCCCTCATAGATAGCGCCACACACAGCCCCCCTGTAGATAGCGCCTCTCACAGCCCCCTGTAGATAGCGCCTCACACAGCCCCCTGTAGATAGCGCCTCACACAGCCCCCTGTAGATAGCGCCTCACACAGCCCCCTGTAGATAGCGCCTCACACAGCCCCCCTGTAGATAGCGCCACACAGCCCCCCTGTAGATAGCGCCACACAGCCCCCCTGTAGATAGCGCCACACACAGCCCCTACAGAGAGTGCCACACACAACCCCTTGTAGATAGCGCCACACACAGCCCCCCTGTAGATAGCGGCACACACTGCTCCCTGTATATATTACCACACACGCTGCTCCCTGTAGATATTACCACACACGCTGCTCCCTGTATATATTATCACACACGCTGCTCCCTGTAGATATTACCACACACGCTGCTCCCTGTAGATATTACCACACACGCTGCTCCCTGTAGATATTACCACACACGCTGCTCCCTGTAGATATTACCACACACACTGCTCCCTGTATATATTACCACACACACTGCCCCCTGTATATATTACCACACACTGCTCCCTGTATATATTACCACACACGCTGCTCCCTGTATATATTACCACACACACAGCCCCCTGTAGATATTACCACACACGCTGCCCCCTGTATATATTACCACACACGCTGCTCCCTGTATATATTACCACACGCTGCTCCCTGTATATATTACCACACGCTGCTCCCTGTAGATATTACCACACACACTGCTCCCTGTAGATATTACCACACACACTGCTCCCTGTAGATATTACCACACACTGCTCCCTGTAGATATTACCACACACACTGCTCCCTGTAGATATTACCACACACACTGCTCCCTGTATATATTACCACACACACTGCTCCCTGTAGATATTACCACACACACTGCTCCCTGTATATATTACCACACACGCTGCCCCCTGTAGATATTACCACACACGCTGCTCCCTGTAGATATTACCACACACGCTGCTCCCTGTAGATATTACCACACACGCTGCTCCCTGTAGATATTACCACACACGCTGCCCCCTGTAGATATTACCACACACGCTGCTCCCTGTAGATATTACCAGACACGCTGCTCCCTGTATATATTACCACACACGCTGCTCCCTGTATATATTACCACACACTGCTCCCTGTAGATATTACCACACACGCTGCTCCCTGTAGATATTACCACACACGCTGCCCCCTGTAGATATTACCACACACGCTGCTCCCTGTAGATAGCGCCACACACACTGCTCCCTGTAGATATTACCACACACACTGCCCCCTGTATATATTACCACACACGCTGCTCCCTGTATATATTACCACAAACGCTGCTCCCTGTAGATATTACCACACACTGCTCCCTGTATATATTACCACACACTGCTCCCTGTATATATTACCACACACACTGCCCCCTGTATATATTACCACACACACTGCCCCCTGTATATATTACCACACACACTGCTCCCTGTATATATTACCACACACACTGCTCCCTGTAGATATTACCACACACACTGCCCCCTGTATATATTACCACACACACTGCTCCCTGTATATATTACCACACACACTGCTCCCTGTAGATATTACCACACACGCTGCTCCCTGTAGATATTACCACACACACTGCTCCCTGTATATATTACCACACAGTGCTCCCTGTAGATATTACCACACACACTGCTCCCTGTAGATATTACCACACACACTGCTCCCTGTAGATATTACCACACACACTGCTCCCTGTATATATTACCACACACTGCTCCCTGTATATATTACCACACACACTGCTCCCTGTATATATTACCACACTGCTCCCTGTAGATATTACCACACACAGCCCCCCTGTATATATTACCACACACTGCTCCCTGTAGATATTACCACACACACTGCTCCCTGTAGATATTACCACACACACTGCTCCCTGTATATATTACCACACACACTGCTCCCTGTAGATATTACCACACACACTGCTCCCTGTAGATATTATCACACACACTGCTCCCTGTAGATATTACCACACACACTGCTCCCTGTATATATTACCACACACACTGCCCCCTGTAGATATTACCACACACACTGCTCCCTGTAGATATTACCACACACACTGCTCCCTGTAGATATTACCACACACACTGCTCCCTGTAGATATTACCACACACACTGCTCCCTGTAGATATTACCACACACACTGCTCCCTGTAGATATTACCACACACGCTGCTCCCTGTAGATATTACCACACACACGCTGCTCCCTGTAGATATTACCACACACACTGCTCCCTGTAGATATTACCACACACTGCTCCCTGTATATATTACCACACACACTGCCCCCTGTATATATTACCACACACACTGCCCCCTGTATATATTACCACACACTGCTCCCTGTATATATTACCACACACGCTGCTCCCTGTAGATATTACCACACACGCTGCTCCCTGTAGATATTACCACACACGCTGCTCCCTGTAGATATTACCACACACGCTGCTCCCTGTAGATATTACCACACACACTGCCCCCTGTATATATTACCACACACACTGCTCCCTGTAGATATTACCACACACACTGCTCCCTGTATATATTACCACACACACTGCTCCCTGTATATATTACCACACACACTGCTCCCTGTATATATTACCACACACGCTGCTCCCTGTAGATATTACCACACACGCTGCCCCCTGTATATATTACCACACACACTGCCCCCTGTAGATATTACCACACACGCTGCTCCCTGTAGATATTACCACACACGCTGCTCCCTGTAGATATTACCACACACGCTGCTCCCTGTATATATTACCACACACGCTGCTCCCTGTATATATTACCACACACACTGCTCCCTGTAGATATTACCACACACGCTGCCCCCTGTATATATTACCACACACGCTGCTCCCTGTAGATATTACCACACACTGCTCCCTGTAGATATTACCACACACACTGCTCCCTGTATATATTACCACACACACTGCTCCCTGTAGATATTACCACACACACTGCTCCCTGTATATATTACCACACACGCTGCTCCCTGTAGATATTACCACACACGCTGCTCCCTGTAGATATTACCACACACGCTGCTCCCTGTAGATATTACCACACACGCTGCTCCCTGTAGATATTACCACACACACTGCTCCCTGTAGATATTACCACACACACTGCTCCCTGTAGATATTACCACACACACTGCTCCCTGTATATATTACCACACACGCTGCTCCCTGTATATATTACCACACACGCTGCTCCCTGTAGATATTACCACACACGCTGCTCCCTGTATATATTACCACACACGCTGCTCCCTGTAGATATTACCACACACACTGCTCCCTGTAGATATTACCACACACACTGCTCCCTGTAGATATTACCACACACTGCTCCCTGTAGATATTACCACACACACTGCTCCCTGTAGATATTACCACACACACTGCTCCCTGTAGATATTACCACACACACTGCTCCCTGTATATATTACCACACACACTGCTCCCTGTATATATTACCACACACGCTGCTCCCTGTATATATTACCACACACGCTGCTCCCTGTAGATATTACCACACACACTGCTCCCTGTAGATATTACCACACACACTGCTCCCTGTATATATTACCACACACACTGCTCCCTGTAGATATTACCACACACACTGCTCCCTGTATATATTACCACACACACTGCTCCCTGTAGATATTACCACACACACTGCTCCCAGTATATATTACCACACACTGCTCCCTGTAGATAATACCACACACACTGCTCCCTGTATATATTACCACACACACTGCTCCCTGTAGATATTACCACACACACTGCTCCCTGTATATATTACCACACACACTGCTCCCTGTAGATATTACCACACACTGCTCCCTGTAGATATTACCACACACGCTGCTCCCTGTATATATTACCACACACACTGCTCCCTGTAGATATTACCACACACACTGCTCCCTGTAGATATTACCACACACACTGCTCCCTGTATATATTACCACACACACTGCTCCCTGTATATATTACCACACACGCTGCTCCCTGTATATATTACCACACACGCTGCTCCCTGTAGATATTACCACACACACTGCTCCCTGTAGATATTACCACACACACTGCTCCCTGTATATATTACCACACACACTGCTCCCTGTAGATATTACCACACACACTGCTCCCTGTATATATTACCACACACACTGCTCCCTGTAGATATTACCACACACACTGCTCCCAGTATATATTACCACACACTGCTCCCTGTAGATAATACCACACACACTGCTCCCTGTATATATTACCACACACACTGCTCCCTGTATATATTACCACACACACTGCTCCCTGTATATATTACCACACACACACTGCTCCCTGTATATATTACCACACACACTGCTCCCTGTATATATTACCACACACACTGCTCCCTGTATATATTACCACACACACTGCTCCCTGTATATATTACCACACACACTGCCCCCTGTAGATATTACCACACACACTGCTCCCTGTATATATTACCACACACACTGCTCCCTGTAGATATTACCACACACACTGCTCCCTGTATATATTACCACACACGCTGCTCCCTGTAGATATTACCACACACACTGCTCCCTGTAGATATTACCACACACGCTGCTCCCTGTATATATTACCACACACGCTGCTCCCTGTAGATATTACCACACACACTACTCCCTGTATATATTACCACACACGCTGCTCCCTGTAGATATTACCACACACACTGCTCCCTGTAGATATTACCACACACGCTGCTCCCTGTAGATATTACCACACACGCTGCTCCCTGTAGATATTACCACACACACTGCTCCCTGTAGATATTACCACACACACTGCTCCCTGTATATATTACCACACACACTGCTCCCTGTATATATTACCACACACTGCTCCCTGTATATATTACCACACACACTGCCCCCTGTATATATTACCACACACGCTGCTCCCTGTATATATTACCACACACGCTGCTCCCTGTAGATATTACCACACACTGATCCCTGTATATATTACCACACACGCTGCTCCCTGTATATATTACCACACACACTGCTCCCTGTATATATTACCACACACACTGCTCCCTGTATATATTACCACACACACTGCTCCCTGTAGATATTACCACACACGCTGCTCCCTGTATATATTACCACACACGCTGCTCCCTGTAGATATTACCACACACACTGCTCCCTGTATATATTACCACACACACTGCTCCCTGTAGATATTACCACACACACTGCTCCCTGTATATATTACCACGCACTGCCCCCTGTATATATTACCACACACGCTGCTCCCTGTATATATTACCACACACACTGCTCCCTGTAGATATTACCCCACACACTGCTCCCTGTAGATATTACCACACACACTGCTCCCTGTATATATTACCACACACACTGCTCCCTGTATATATTACCACACACACTGCTCCCTGTATATATTACCACACACACTGCCCCCTGTAGATATTACCACACACACTGCTCCCTGTAGATATTACCACACACACTGCTCCCTGTATATATTACCACACACACTGCCCCCTGTATATATTACCACACACACTGCTCCCTGTAGATATTACCACACACACTGCTCCCTGTAGATATTACCACACACACTGCTCCCTGTAGATATTACCACACACACTGCTCCCTGTAGATATTACCACACACACTGCCCCCTGTAGATATTACCACACACACTGCTCTCTGTATATATTACCACACACGCTGCTCCCTGTAGATATTACCACACACACACTGCTCCCTGTAGATATTACCACACACTGCTCCCTGTATATATTACCACACACACTGCTCCCTGTAGATATTACCACACACACTGCCCCCTGTAGATATTACCACACACACTGCTCCCTGTATATATTACCACACACTGCTCCCTGTAGATATTACCACACACACTGCTCCCTGTAGATATTACCACACACTGCTCCCTGTATATATTACCACACACGCTGCTCCCTGTATATATTACCACACACTGCTCCCTGTATATATTACCACACACTGCTCCCTGTATATATTACCACACACTGCTCCCTGTAGATATTACCACACACACTGCTCCCTGTATATATTACCACACACACTGCTCCCTGTATATATTACCACACACACTGCTCCCTGTATATATTACCACACACACTGCTCCCTGTAGATATTACCACACACTGCTCCCTGTATATATTACCACACACACTGCTCCCTGTATATATTACCACACACACTGCTCCCTGTATATATTACCACACACACTGCTCCCTGTATATATTACCACACACACTGCTCCCTGTATATATTACCACACACGCTGCTCCCTGTAGATATTACCACACACACTGCTCCCTGTATATATTACCACACACACTGCCCCCTGTATATATTACCACACACACTGCTCCCTGTATATATTACCACACACGCTGCTCCCTGTAGATATTACCACACACGCTGCTCCCTGTATATATTACCACACACACGCTGCTCCCTGTATATATTACCACACACTGCTCCCTGTAGATATTACCACACACACTGCCCCCTGTATATATTACCACACACACTGCTCCCTGTAGATATTACCACACACGCTGCTCCCTGTAGATATTACCACACACACTGCCCCCTGTATATATTACCACACACACTGCCCCCTGTATATATTACCACACACACTGCTCCCTGTAGATATTACCACACACACTGCTCCCTGTAGATAGTGACACACACACTGCTCCCTGTAGATATTACCACACACACTGCTCCCTGTAGATATTACCACACACGCTGCTCCCTGTAGATATTACCACACACGCTGCTCCCTGTATATATTACCACACACACTGCTCCCTGTATATATTACCACACACACTGCTCCCTGTAGATATTACCACACACACTGCTCCCTGTAGATATTACCACACACACACTGCTCCCTGTATATATTACCACACACGCTGCTCCCTGTATATATTACCACACACTGCTCCCTGTAGATATTACCACACACGCTGCTCCCTGTAGATATTACCACACACACTGCTCCCTGTATATATTACCACACACACTGCTCCCTGTAGATATTACCACACACGCTGCTCCCTGTATATATTACCACACACACTGCTCCCTGTATATATTACCACACACACTGCTCCCTGTAGATATTACCACACACGCTGCTCCCTGTATATATTACCACACACGCTGCTCCCTGTATATATTACCACACACGCTGCTCCCTGTAGATATTACCACACACACTGCTCCCTGTATATATTACCACACACACTGCCCCCTGTATATATTACCACACACACTGCTCCCTGTATATATTACCACACACGCTGCTCCCTGTAGATATTACCACACACGCTGCTCCCTGTATATATTACCACACACACGCTGCTCCCTGTATATATTACCACACACTGCTCCCTGTAGATATTACCACACACACTGCCCCCTGTATATATTACCACACACACTGCTCCCTGTAGATATTACCACACACGCTGCTCCCTGTAGATATTACCACACACACTGCCCCCTGTATATATTACCACACACACTGCCCCCTGTATATATTACCACACACACTGCTCCCTGTAGATATTACCACACACACTGCTCCCTGTAGATAGTGACACACACACTGCTCCCTGTAGATATTACCACACACACTGCTCCCTGTAGATATTACCACACACGCTGCTCCCTGTAGATATTACCACACACGCTGCTCCCTGTATATATTACCACACACACTGCTCCCTGTATATATTACCACACACACTGCTCCCTGTAGATATTACCACACACACTGCTCCCTGTAGATATTACCACACACACACTGCTCCCTGTATATATTACCACACACGCTGCTCCCTGTATATATTACCACACACTGCTCCCTGTAGATATTACCACACACGCTGCTCCCTGTAGATATTACCACACACACTGCTCCCTGTATATATTACCACACACACTGCTCCCTGTAGATATTACCACACACGCTGCTCCCTGTATATATTACCACACACACTGCTCCCTGTATATATTACCACACACACTGCTCCCTGTAGATATTACCACACACGCTGCTCCCTGTATATATTACCACACACGCTGCTCCCTGTAGATATTACCACACACGCTGCTCCCTGTATATATTACCACACACACGCTGCTCCCTGTATATATTACCACACACACTGCCCCCTGTATATATTACCACACACACTGCTCCCTGTATATATTACCACACACACTGCCCCCTGTAGATATTACCACACACACTGCCCCCTGTAGATATTACCACACACGCTGCTCCCTGTATATATTACCACACACTGCTCTCTGTAGATATTACCACACACGCTGCTCCCTGTATATATTACCACACACACTGCTCCCTGTATATATTACCACACACACTGCTCCCTGTAGATATTACCACACACGCTGCTCCCTGTAGATATTACCACACACTGCTCCCTGTATATATTACCACACACACTGCTCCCTGTATATATTACCACACACACTGCTCCCTGTATATATTACCACACACACTGCTCCCTGTATATATTACCACACACACTGCCCCCTGTAGATATTACCACACACACTGCTCCCTGTAGATATTACCACACACACTGCTCCCTGTATATATTACCACACACACTGCCCCCTGTATATATTACCACACACACTGCTCCCTGTAGATATTACCACACACACTGCTCCCTGTAGATATTACCACACACACTGCTCCCTGTAGATATTACCACACACACTGCTCCCTGTAGATATTACCACACACACTGCCCCCTGTAGATATTACCACACACACTGCTCTCTGTATATATTACCACACACGCTGCTCCCTGTAGATATTACCACACACACACTGCTCCCTGTAGATATTACCACACACACTGCTCCCTGTATATATTACCACACACACTGCTCCCTGTAGATATTACCACACACACTGCCCCCTGTAGATATTACCACACACACTGCTCCCTGTATATATTACCACACACTGCTCCCTGTAGATATTACCACACACACTGCTCCCTGTAGATATTACCACACACTGCTCCCTGTATATATTACCACACACGCTGCTCCCTGTATATATTACCACACACTGCTCCCTGTATATATTACCACACACTGCTCCCTGTATATATTACCACACACTGCTCCCTGTAGATATTACCACACACACTGCTCCCTGTATATATTACCACACACACTGCTCCCTGTATATATTACCACACACACTGCTCCCTGTATATATTACCACACACACTGCTCCCTGTAGATATTACCACACACTGCTCCCTGTATATATTACCACACACACTGCTCCCTGTATATATTACCACACACACTGCTCCCTGTATATATTACCACACACACTGCTCCCTGTATATATTACCACACACACTGCTCCCTGTATATATTACCACACACGCTGCTCCCTGTAGATATTACCACACACACTGCTCCCTGTATATATTACCACACACACTGCCCCCTGTATATATTACCACACACACTGCTCCCTGTATATATTACCACACACGCTGCTCCCTGTAGATATTACCACACACGCTGCTCCCTGTATATATTACCACACACACACGCTGCTCCCTGTATATATTACCACACACTGCTCCCTGTAGATATTACCACACACACTGCCCCCTGTATATATTACCACACACACTGCTCCCTGTAGATATTACCACACACGCTGCTCCCTGTAGATATTACCACACACACTGCCCCCTGTATATATTACCACACACACTGCCCCCTGTATATATTACCACACACACTGCTCCCTGTAGATATTACCACACACACTGCTCCCTGTAGATAGTGACACACACACTGCTCCCTGTAGATATTACCACACACACTGCTCCCTGTAGATATTACCACACACGCTGCTCCCTGTAGATATTACCACACACGCTGCTCCCTGTATATATTACCACACACACTGCTCCCTGTATATATTACCACACACACTGCTCCCTGTAGATATTACCACACACACTGCTCCCTGTAGATATTACCACACACACACTGCTCCCTGTATATATTACCACACACGCTGCTCCCTGTATATATTACCACACACTGCTCCCTGTAGATATTACCACACACGCTGCTCCCTGTAGATATTACCACACACACTGCTCCCTGTATATATTACCACACACACTGCTCCCTGTAGATATTACCACACACGCTGCTCCCTGTATATATTACCACACACACTGCTCCCTGTATATATTACCACACACACTGCTCCCTGTAGATATTACCACACACGCTGCTCCCTGTATATATTACCACACACGCTGCTCCCTGTAGATATTACCACACACGCTGCTCCCTGTATATATTACCACACACACGCTGCTCCCTGTATATATTACCACACACACTGCCCCCTGTATATATTACCACACACACTGCTCCCTGTATATATTACCACACACACTGCCCCCTGTAGATATTACCACACACACTGCCCCCTGTAGATATTACCACACACGCTGCTCCCTGTATATATTACCACACACTGCTCTCTGTAGATATTACCACACACGCTGCTCCCTGTATATATTACCACACACACTGCTCCCTGTATATATTACCACACACACTGCTCCCTGTAGATATTACCACACACACTGCTCCCTGTAGATATTACCACACACACACTGCTCCCTGTATATATTACCACACACGCTGCTCCCTGTATATATTACCACACACTGCTCCCTGTAGATATTACCACACACGCTGCTCCCTGTAGATATTACCACACACACTGCTCCCTGTATATATTACCACACACACTGCTCCCTGTAGATATTACCACACACGCTGCTCCCTGTATATATTACCACACACACTGCTCCCTGTATATATTACCACACACACTGCTCCCTGTAGATATTACCACACACGCTGCTCCCTGTATATATTACCACACACTGCTCCCTGTAGATATTACCACACACTGCTCCCTGTAGATATTACCACACACACTGCTCCCTGTATATATTACCACACACACTGCTCTCTGTATATATTACCACACACACTGCCCCCTGTATATATTACCACACACGCTGCTCCCTGTAGATATTACCACACACTGCTCCCTGTAGATATTACCACACACACTGCTCCCTGTAGATATTACCACACACACTGCTCCCTGTATATATTACCACACACACTGCCCCCTGTATATATTACCACACACTGCTCCCTGTATATATTACCACACACACTGCTCCCTGTATATATTACCACACACGCTGCTCCCTGTATATATTACCACACACGCTGCTCCCTGTAGATATTACCACACACGCTGCTCCCTGTAGATATTACCACACACACTGCCCCCTGTATATAATACCACACACTGCTCCCTGTATATATTACCACACACACTGCCCCCTGTATATATTACCACACACACTGCTCCCTGTAGATATTACCACACACGCTGCTCCCTGTATATATTACCACACACGCTGCTCCCTGTAGATATTACCACACACACTGCTCCCTGTAGATATTACCACACACACTGCTCCCTGTATATATTACCACACACGCTGCTCCCTGTAGATATTACCACACACACTGCTCCCTGTAGATATTACCACACACACTGCTCCCTGTATATATTACCACACACACTGCTCCCTGTAGATATTACCACACACGCTGCTCCCTGTATATATTACCACACACGCTGCTCCCTGTAGATATTACCACACACACTGCTCCCTGTATATATTACCACACACACTGCTCCCTGTAGATATTACCACACACGCTGCTCCCTGTATATATTACCACACACACTGCTCCCTGTAGATATTACCACACACACTGCTCCCTGTAGATATTACCACACACACTGCTCCCTGTATATATTACCACACACACTGCTCCCTGTATATATTACCACACACACTGCTCCCTGTAGATATTACCACACACACTGCACCCTGTATATATTACCACACACACTGCTCCCTGTATATATTACCACACACACTGCCCCCTGTAGATATTACCACACACACTGCTCCCTGTATATATTACCACACACTGCTCCCTGTAGATATTACCACACACACTGCTCCCTGTATATATTACCACACACACTGCTCCCTGTATATATTACCACACACACTGCTCCTGTATATATTACCACACACACTGCTCCCTGTAAATATTACCACACACACTGCTCCCTGTATATATTACCACACACACTGCTCCCTGTATATATTACCACACACGCTGCTCCCTGTAGATATTACCACACACACTGCTCCCTGTATATATTACCACACACACTGCTCCCTGTATATATTACCACACACGCTGCTCCCTGTAGATATTACCACACACACTGCTCCCTGTATATATTACCACACACACTGCTCCCTGTATATATTACCACACGCTGCTCCCTGTAGATATTACCACACACGCTGCTCCCTGTAGATATTACCACACACACTGCTCCCTGTATATATTACCACACACACTGCTCCCTGTATATATTACCACACACGCTGCTCCCTGTATATATTACCACACACACTGCTCCCTGTAGATATTACCACACACGCTGCTCCCTGTATATATTACCACACACTGCTCCCTGTAGATATTACCACACACGCTGCTCCCTGTATATATTACCACACACTGCTCCCTGTATATATTACCACACACGCTGCTCCCTGTATATATTACCACACACACACTGCTCCCTGTATATATTACCACACACACCTCCCTGTATATATTACCACACACGCTGCTCCCTGTAGATATTACCACACACGCTGCTCCCTGTATATATTACCACACACACACTGCTCCCTGTAGATATTACCACACACGCTGCTCCCTGTATATATTACCACACACACACTGCTCCCTGTATATATTACCACACACACCTCCCTGTATATATTACCACACACGCTGCTCCCTGTATATATTACCACACACACACTGCTCCCTGTATATATTACCACACACACCTCCCTGTATATATTACCACACACACACTGCTCCCTGTATATATTACCACACACGCTGCTCCCTGTAGATATTACCACACACGCTGCTCCCTGTATATATTACCACACACACTGCTCCCTGTATATATTACCACACACACTGCTCCCTGTATATATTACCACACACACTGCTCCCTGTATATATTACCACACACACTGCTCCCTGTATATATTACCACACACACTGCTCCCTGTAGATATTACCACACACACTGCTCCCTGTAGATATTACCACACACGCTGCTCCCTGTATATATTACCACACACACGCTGCTCCCTGTATATATTACCACACACACTGCTCCCTGTATATATTACCACACACACTGCTCCCTGTATATATTACCACACACACGCTGCTCCCTGTATATATTACCACACACACTGCTCCCTGTATATATTACCACACACACTGCTCCCTGTATATATTACCACACACACTGCCCCCTGTAGATATTACCACACACACTGCCCCCTGTAGATATTACCACACACACTGCCCCTTGTAGATATTACCACACACGCTGCTCCCTGTAGATATTACCACACACGCTGCTCCCTGTAGATATTACCACACACACTGCTCCCTGTAGATATTACCACACACTGCTCCCTGTATATATTACCACACACACTGCTCCCTGTATATATTACCACACACGCTGCTCCCTGTAGATATTACCACACACACTGCTCCCTGTAGATATTACCACACACGCTGCTCCCTGTAGATATTACCACACACACTGCCCCCTGTAGATATTACCACACACACTGCTCCCTGTAGATATTACCACACGCTGCTCCCTGTAGATATTACCACACACGCTGCTCCCTGTAGATATTACCACACACGCTGCTCCCTGTAGATATTACCACACACGCTGCTCCCTGTAGATATTACCACACACACTGCTCCCTGTAGATATTACCACACACACTGCTCCCTGTATATATTACCACACACACTGCTCCCTGTATATATTACCACACACTGCTCCCTGTATATATTACCCCACGCTGCTCCCTGTATATATTACCACACACACTGCTCCCTGTATATATTACCCCACGCTGCTCCCTGTAGATATTACCACACACGCTGCTCCCTGTATATATTACCACACACGCTGCTCCCTGTATATATTACCACACACACTGCTCCCTGTAGATATTACCACACACGCTGCTCCCTGTAGATATTACCACACACGCTGCTCCCTGTATATATTACCACACACACTGCTCCCTGTACATATTACCACACACACTGCTCCCTGTATATATTACCACACACACTGCTCCCTGTATATATTACCACACACGCTGCTCCCAGTAGATATTACCACACACGCTGCTCCCTGTATATATTACCACACACACTGCTCCCTGTAGATATTACCACACACGCTGCTCCCTGTATATATTACCACACACACTGCCCCCTGTATATATTACCACACACGCTGCTCCCTGTATATATTACCACACACACTGCTCCCTGTATATATTACCACACACACTGCTCCCTGTATATATTACCACACACACTGCTCCCTGTATATATTACCACACACACTGCTCCCTGTAGATATTACCACACACACTGCTCCCTGTAGATATTACCACACACACTGCTCCCTGTAGATATTACCACACACTGCTCCCTGTATATATTACCACACGCTGCTCCCTGTAGATATTACCACACACACTGCTCCCTGTAGATATTACCGCACACACTGCTCCCTGTATATATTACCACACACACTGCTCCCTGTATATATTACCACACACGCTGCTCCCTGTATATATTACCACACACACGCTGCTCCCTGTAGATATTACCACACACACTGCTCCCTGTATATATTACCACACACACTGCTCCCTGTAGATATTACCACACACACTGCTCCCTGTATATATTACCACACACACTGCTCCCTGTATATATTACCACACACACTGCTCCCTGTATATATTACCACACACACTGCTCCCTGTAGATATTACCACACACACTGCTCCCTGTATATATTACCACACACACTGCCCCCTGTATATATTACCACACACGCTGCTCCCTGTATATATTACCACACACACTGCTCCCTGTATATATTACCACACACACTGCTCCCTGTATATATTACCACACACACTGCTCCCTGTATATATTACCACACACACTGCTCCCTGTATATATTACCACACACACTGCTCCCTGTAGATATTACCACACACACTGCTCCCTGTATATATTACCACACACGCTGCCCCCTGTATATATTACCACACACACACTGCTCCCTGTAGATATTACCACACACACTGCTCCCTGTAGATATTACCACACACACTGCTCCCTGTAGATATTACCACACACACTGCTCCCTGTATATATTACCACACACACACTGCCCCCTGTAGATATTACCGCACACACTGCTCCCTGTAGATATTACCACACACACTGCTCCCTGTAGATATTACCACACACTGCTCCCTGTATATATTACCACACACACTGCTCCCTGTAGATATTACCACACACGCTGCTCCCTGTAGATATTACCACACACACACTGCTCCCTGTAGATATTACCACACACACTGCTCCCTGTATATATTACCACACACACTGCTCCCTGTATATATTACCACACACACTGCTCCCTGTATATATTACCACACACACTGCTCCCTGTATATATTACCACACACGCTGCTCCCTGTATATATTACCACACACACTGCTCCCTGTAGATATTACCACACACACTGCTCCCTGTAGATATTACCACACACGCTGCTCCCTGTATATATTACCACACACTGCTCCCTGTAGATATTACCACACACGCTGCTCCCTGTAGATATTACCACACACGCTGCTCCCTGTAGATATTACCACACACGCTGCTCCCTGTAGATATTACCACACACGCTGCTCCCTGTATATATTACCACACACGCTGCTCCCTGTATATATTACCACACACGCTGCTCCCTGTATATATTACCACACACACTGCTCCCTGTATATATTACCACACACACTGCTCCCTGTATATATTACCACACACTGCTCCCTGTATATATTACCACACACACTGCTCCCTGTAGATATTACCACACACACTGCTCCCTGTAGATATTACCACACACACTGCTCCCTGTAGATATTACCACACACTGCTCCCTGTAGATATTACCACACACACTGCTCCCTGTAGATATTACCACACACGCTGCTCCCTGTAGATATTACCACACACGCTGCCCCCTGTAGATATTACCACACACACTGCTCCCTGTAGATATTACCACACACACTGCTCCCTGTATATATTACCACACACGCTGCTCCCTGTAGATATTACCACACACTGCTCCCTGTATATATTACCACACACACTGCTCCCTGTAGATATTACCACACACGCTGCTCCCTGTAGATATTACCACACACACTGCCCCCTGTATATATTACCACACACACTGCTCCCTGTATATATTACCACACACACTGCTCCCTGTAGATATTACCACACACACTGCTCCCTGTAGATATTACCACACACACTGCTCCCTGTAGATATTACCACACACGCTGCTCCCTGTAGATATTACCACACACACTGCCCCCTGTAGATATTACCACACACACTGCCCCCTGTAGATATTACCACACACACTGCTCCCTGTATATATTACCACACACACTGCTCCCTGTAGATATTACCACACACACTGCTCCCTGTATATATTACCACACACACTGCTCCCTGTATATATTACCACACACACTGCTCCCTGTATATATTACCACACACGCTGCTCCCTGTATATATTACCACACACACTGCTCCCTGTAGATATTACCACACACACTGCTCCCTGTATATATTACCACACACACTGCTCCCTGTAGATATTACCACACACACTGCTCCCTGTATATATTACCACACACACTGCTCCCTGTATATATTACCACACACACTGCCCCCTGTAGATATTACCACACACACTGCTCCCTGTATATATTACCACACACACTGCTCCCTGTAGATATTACCACACACACTGCTCCCTGTATATATTACCACACACACTGCTCCCTGTATATATTACCACACACACTGCTCCCTGTATATATTACCACACACGCTGCTCCCTGTAGATATTACCACACACACTGCCCCCTGTAGATATTACCACACACACTGCTCCCTGTAGATATTACCACACACACTGCTCCCTGTAGATATTACCACACACACTGCTCCCTGTATATATTACCACACACACTGCTCCCTGTAGATATTACCACACACACTGCTCCCTGTATATATTACCACACACACTGCTCCCTGTATATATTACCACACACACTGCCCCCTGTATATATTACCACACACACTGCTCCCTGTATATATTACCACACACACTGCTCCCTGTAGATATTACCACACACACTGCTCCCTGTATATATTACCACACACACTGCTCCCTGTATATATTACCACACACGCTGCTCCCTGTATATATTACCACACACGCTGCTCCCTGTAGATATTACCACACACACTGCTCCCTGTATATATTACCACACGCTGCTCCCTGTAGATATTACCACACACGCTGCTCCCTGTAGATATTACCACACACACTGCTCCCTGTATATATTACCACACACACTGCTCCCTGTATATATTACCACACACACTGCTCCCTGTATATATTACCACACACGCTGCTCCCTGTAGATATTACCACACACACTGCTCCCTGTATATATTACCACACACGCTGCTCCCTGTATATATTACCACACACGCTGCTCCCTGTAGATATTACCACACACACTGCTCCCTGTATATATTACCACACACACTGCTCCCTGTATATATTACCACACACACTGCTCCCTGTATATATTACCACACACTGCTCCCTGTAGATATTACCACACACTGCTCCCTGTATATATTACCACACACACTGCTCCCTGTATATATTACCACACACACTGCTCCCTGTATATATTACCACACACGCTGCTCCCTGTAGATATTACCACACACGCTGCTCCCTGTATATATTACCACACACTGCTCCCTGTATATATTACCACACACGCTGCTCCCTGTATATATTACCACACACACTGCTCCCTGTAGATATTACCACACACACTGCTCCCTGTATATATTACCACACACACTGCTCCCTGTAGATATTACCACACACACTGCTCCCTGTATATATTACCACACACGCTGCTCCCTGTATATATTACCACACACACTGCTCCCTGTAGATATTACCACACACACTGCTCCCTGTATATATTACCACACACGCTGCTCCCTGTAGATATTACCACACACACACTGCTCCCTGTATATATTACCACACACGCTGCTCCCTGTAGATATTACCACACACACTGCCCCCTGTAGATATTACCACACACACTGCTCCCTGTAGATATTACCACACACACTGCTCCCTGTATATATTACCACACACGCTGCTCCCTGTATATATTACCACACACACTGCTCCCTGTAGATATTACCACACACGCTGCTCCCTGTATATATTACCACACACACTGCTCCCTGTATATATTACCACACACACTGCTCCCTGTAGATATTACCACACACACTGCTCCCTGTATATATTACCACACACACTGCTCCCTGTAGATATTACCACACACACTGCTCCCTGTATATATTACCACACACACTGCCCCCTGTATATATTACCACACACACTGCTCCCTGTATATATTACCACACACGCTGCTCCCTGTAGATATTACCACACACACTGCTCCCTGTATATATTACCACACACACTGCCCCCTGTATATATTACCACACACGCTGCTCCCTGTATATATTACCACACACACTGCTCCCTGTAGATATTACCACACACACTGCTCCCTGTATATATTACCACACACACTGCTCCCTGTATATATTACCACACACGCTGCCCCCTGTAGATATTACCACACACACTGCTCCCTGTATATATTACCACACACGCTGCTCCCTGTATATATTACCACACACGCTGCTCCCTGTATATATTACCACACACGCTGCTCCCTGTAGATATTACCACACACACTGCTCCCTGTATATATTACCACACACGCTGCTCCCTGTATATATTACCACACACGCTGCTCCCTGTATATATTACCACACACGCTGCTCCCTGTAGATATTACCACACACACTGCTCCCTGTATATATTACCACACACACTGCTCCCTGTAGATATTACCACACACACTGCTCCCTGTAGATATTACCACACACACTGCCCCCTGTATATATTACCACACACACTGCTCCCTGTAGATATTACCACACACACTGCTCCCTGTATATATTACCACACACACTGCTCCCTGTAGATATTACCACACACACTGCTCCCTGTAGATATTACCACACACACTGCTCCCTGTAGATATTACCACACACACTGCTCCCTGTATATATTACCACACACACTGCTCCCTGTAGATATTACCACACACTGCTCCCTGTAGATATTACCACACACACTGCTCCCTGTAGATATTACCACACACGCTGCTCCCTGTAGATATTACCACACACACTGCTCCCTGTATATATTACCACACACGCTGCTCCCTGTAGATATTACCACACACACTGCTCCCTGTATATATTACCACACACACTGCTCCCTGTAGATATTACCACACACGCTGCTCCCTGTATATATTACCACACACACTGCTCCCTGTATATATTACCACACACGCTGCTCCCTGTATATATTACCACACACGCTGCTCCCTGTAGATATTACCACACACACTGCCCCCTGTATATATTACCACACACACTGCCCCCTGTATATATTACCACACACGCTGCTCCCTGTAGATATTACCACACACGCTGCTCCCTGTAGATATTACCACACACACTGCTCCCTGTATATATTACCACACACACTGCTCCCTGTAGATATTACCACACACACTGCTCCCTGTAGATATTACCATACACACTGCTCCCTGTAGATATTACCACACACACTGCTCCCTGTATATATTACCACACACGCTGCTCCCTGTAGATATTACCACACACACTGCCCCCTGTATATATTACCACACACACTGCCCCCTGTATATATTACCACACACGCTGCTCCCTGTAGATATTACCACACACACTGCTCCCTGTATATATTACCACACACGCTGCTCCCTGTATATATTACCACACACGCTGCTCCCTGTATATATTACCACACACGCTGCTCCCTGTAGATATTACCACACACACTGCTCCCTGTATATATTACCACACACGCTGCTCCCTGTATATATTACCACACACGCTGCTCCCTTTATATATTACCACACACGCTGCTCCCTGTAGATATTACCACACACACTGCTCCCTGTAGATATTACCACACACACTGCTCCCTGTAGATATTACCACACACACTGCTTCCTGTATATATTACCACACACACTGCTCCCTGTATATATTACCACACACACTGCTCCCTGTATATATTACCACACACACTGCTCCCTGTAGATATTACCACACACGCTGCTCCCTGTATATATTACCACACACACTGCTCCCTGTATATATTACCACACACACTGCTCCCTGTAGATATTACCACACACACTGCTCCCTGTAGATATTACCACACACACACTGCTCCCTGTAGATATTACCACACACACTGCTCCCTGTAGATATTACCACACACGCTGCTCCCTGTAGATATTACCACACACACTGCTCCCTGTAGATATTACCACACACACTGCTCCCTGTATATATTACCACACACGCTGCTCCCTGTATATATTACCACACACGCTGCTCCCTGTAGATATTACCACACACACTGCTCCCTGTAGATATTACCACACACACTGCTCCCTGTATATATTACCACACACACTGCTCCCTGTATATATTACCACACACGCTGCTCCCTGTATATATTACCACACACACTGCCCCCTGTAGATATTACCACACACACTGCTCCCTGTAGATATTACCACACACTGCTCCCTGTATATATTACCACACACGCTGCTCCCTGTATATATTACCACACACACTGCCCCCTGTAGATATTACCACACACGCTGCTCCCTGTAGATATTACCACACACACTGCCCCCTGTAGATATTACCACACACACTGCTCCCTGTATATATTACCACACACTGCTCCCTGTATATATTACCACACACGCTGCTCCCCGTATATATTACCACACACGCTGCTCCCCGTATATATTACCACACACACACTGCTCCCTGTATATATTACCACACACTCTGCTCCCTGTATATATTACCACACACACTGCTCCCTGTAGATATTACCACACACTGCTCCCTGTATATATTACCACACACGCTGCTCCCTGTATATATTACCACACACGCTGCTCCCTGTAGATATTACCACACACACTGCTCCCTGTAGATATTACCACACACACTGCCCCCTGTATATATTACCACACACACTGCTCCCTGTATATATTACCACACACGCTGCTCCCTGTAGATATTACCACACACGCTGCTCCCTGTATATATTACCACACACGCTGCTCCCTGTAGATATTACCACACACTGCTCCCTGTAGATATTACCACACACACTGCTCCCTGTATATATTACCACACACTGCTCCCTGTATATATTACCACACACACTGCTCCCTGTAGATAGTGCCACACACAGCCCTGTAGATAGCGCCACACACAGCCCCCCCTGTAGATAGCGCCACACACAGCCCCCCTGTAGATAGCGCCACACACAGTGTTGTGGGTCGTATTCGCTGCGTGTGAACATTCCCTTAAACCGCACGGTGAACGACATGAACAAGAAATGTATAAAAGTCAGTGAATAAGTTGTATGTCCCGAATATTATGTCATTACAAAATACGACTCGTCCCACAAAACATCAGAAATAACAACTTACCCCAAAGAGGCCGGCACTGGAGGGGTTACATCCCGGCTAGGAGTCCAGTGGGCGGGGTCACTCAATGATTGACAGCTCTCTGTATACACACTCATACAGGGGTGACTGATAACAGAGAGAACACCCGACCAGCGCTGCTCTCTACCTCATACACGGCCATAGCTGAAGGACCTGTGATGACGTCACCACCATGTGACCACAGCGGGAGGGGCGGAGCTTATCAGTGGGCAGGAGAGAGGCGGTGGATGGGGAACCTGGGACGATGATCACGTGACCGCGGCATTAAAGGTAGGAGATTTGAAGTGGGAATAATGAGCGATGGACGGAGGATCTGTGAAGACGGATCACATGACATCAGGGGCGGATCTCTGTGAGGGAGCGGGGCTCCTGCGCTGTGCACGTGACCTGAGGGCGGAGTTCTATGCCCTCCCCCGGTCACATGGTGGTGACGTCATCACAGGTCCTGTTGCCGTGTATGGGGTGGAGCAGCGCCGGGCGGGTGTACATGATTCCGGTCACCGCTGTTGTTTAGTGTTCTCTTTGTTATCAGTCGGGAGATTTCCCATGATGCAGTAGTAAGGTAAGGTTACATGAGGTCATTTCTGTGCGGTTTTGGTGCGTTTTTGTCCGTCACAGTGCTGGTGATTATCGTTATTTATTATTATCGCTGTAAATATGAAATACAGGAGGGTTTAACCCCTTGGTGACATCAGATCTATAGTATTATGTTGGACGTGCGCCGTCACACTAGAAGGAGCGGAGCCGGCACCGTACACGACTTCTGACCGCCGCCTGCAACCGCCAAGACCGGAGACAGCGCAATCCCGGCCGTGTAACCCCCTCAGATGCCGTTATTAATAGCGACGGCGGCTTCTGATCAGTTAGAATAGCGGCTTCCTCTGTCCTCCGAAGAAAGTGCGCGATGCCGACCGGTCACCAGAGTAAGACATTGTAAGAGGGTTTTTTGTTTATTTTTTTTACAATAAATGATGTAAATGTTAATAATCAGTAACGGAATCGCCGCATCCGTTATTATCCAAATTATTAACTATCAAGTTCTAACCGGCAGAAATAATTCACATGTGAACGTCGCTGTTTATGGTCCCCGCGATTCTCCAACATAGGGAATAAAAAGTCCCCAAAATGTCACCCACAAAATCTACATCTCACCCCACAAACCCCCCCACACCCCACACCGCACAATCACCGGAAATATAACCCCCTCACACACCGCGCAATCACCGGAAATATAAACCCCTCACACCGCGCAATCACCGGAAATATAACCCCCCCCCCCACACCGCGCAATCACCGGAAATATAAACCCCCCCACACCGCGCAATCACCGGAAATATAAACCCCTCCACACCGCGCAATCACCGGAAATATAAAACCCCTCACACCGCACAATCACCGGAAATATAAACCCCCCCACACCGCGCAATCACCGGAAATATAAAACCCCTCACACCGCGCAATCACCGGAAATATAAACCCCCTCACACCGCGCAATCACCGGAAATATAAACCCCCTCATACCGCGCTATCACCGGAAATATAACCCCCTCACACCGCGCAATCACCGGAAATATAAAACCCCTCACACCGCGCAATCACCGGAAATATAACCCCCCACACCGCGCAATCACCGGAAATATAAACCCCTCACACCGCGCAATCACCGGAAATATAAACCCCTCACACCGCGCAATCACCGGAAATATAAAACCCCTCACACCGCGCAATCACCGGAAATATAAACCCCTCACACCGCGCAATCACCGGAAATATAAACCCCTCACACCGCGCAATCACCGGAAATATAAACCCCTCACACCGCGCAATCACCGGAAATATAACCCCCTCACACCGCGCAATCACCGGAAATATAAAACCCCTCACACCGCGCAATCACCGGAAATATAACCCCCCACACCGCGCAATCACCGGAAATATAACCCCCCACACCGCGCAATCACCGGAAATATAAACCCCTCACACCGCGCAATCACCGGAAATAGAAACCCCTCACACCGCGCAATCACCGGAAATATAAAACCCCTCACACCGCGCAATCACCGGAAATAGAAACCCCTCACACCGCGCAATCACCGGAAATATAAAACCCCCCACACCGCGCAATCACCGGAAATATAAACCCCCCCACACCGCGCAATCACCGGAAATATAAACCCCCTCACACCGCGCAATCACCGGAAATATAAACCCCCTCACACCGCGCAATCACCGGAAATATAAACCCCCTCACACCGCGCAATCACCGGAAATATAAACCCCCCCACACCCCGCAATCACCGGAAATATAAACCCCCCCACACCGCGCAATCACCGGAAATATAAAACCCCCCACACCGCGCAATCACCGGAAATATAAACCCCTCACACCGCGCAATCACCGGAAATATAAACCCCTCACACCGCACAATCACCGGAAATATAAAACCCTCACACCGCGCAATCACCGGAAATATAAAACCCCTCACACCGCGCAATCACCGGAAATATAAACCCCCCACACCGCGCAATCACCGGAAATATAAACCCCCCACACCGCGCAATCACCGGAAATATAAAACCCCTCACACCGCGCAATCACCGGAAATATAAACCCCCCACACCGCGCAATCACCGGAAATATAAAACCCCCCCACACCGCGCAATCACCGGAAATATAAAACCCCCCACACCGCGCAATCACCGGAAATATAAAACCCCTCACACCGCGCAATCACCGGAAATATAAAACCCCTCACACCGCGCAATCACCGGAAATATAAACCCCTCACACCGCGCAATCACCGGAAATATAAAACCCCTCACACCGCGCAATCACCGGAAATATAAACCCCCCCCCACACCGCGCAATCACCGGAAATATAAAACCCCTCACACCGCGCAATCACCGGAAATATAAAACCCCTCACACCGCGCAATCACCGGAAATATAAAACCCCTCACACCGTGCAATCACCGGAAATATAAAACCCCTCACACCGCGCAATCACCGGAAATATAAAAACCCCTCACACCGCGCAATCACCGGAAATATAAACCCCTCACACCGCGCAATCACCGGAAATATAAACCCCTCACACCGCGCAATCACCGGAAATATAAACCCCCTCACACCGCGCAATCACCGGAAATATAAAACCCCCTCACACCGCGCAATCACAGGAAATATAAAACCCCCTCACACCGCGCAATCACAGGAAATATAAAACCCCTCACACCGCGCAATCACCGGAAATATAAACCCCTCACACCGCGCAATCACAGGAAATATAAAACCCTTCACACCGCGCAATCACCGGAAATATAAACCCCCTCACACCGCGCAATCACCGGAAATATAAAACCCCCCACACCGCGCAATCACCGGAAATATAAACCCCCCACACCGCGCAATCACCGGAAATATAAACCCCCCACACCGCGCAATCACCGGAAATATAAACCCCCCTCACACCGCGCAATCACCGGAAATATAAACCCCCCACACCGCGCAATCACCGGAAATATAAAACCCCCCACACCGCGCAATCACCGGAAATATAAACCCCTCACACCGCGCAATCACCGGAAATATAAACCCCTCACACCGCGCAATCACCGGAAATATAAAACCCCTCACACCGCGCAATCACCGGAAATATAAAACCCCTCACACCGCGCAATCACCGGAAATATAAAACCCCTCACACCGCGCAATCACCGGAAATATAAAACCCCTCACACCGCGCAATCACCGGAAATATAAACCCCTCACACCGCGCAATCACCGGAAATATAAAACCCCTCACACCGCGCAATCACCGGAAATATAAAACCCCTCACACCGCGCAATCACCGGAAATATAAAACCCCCCACACCGCGCAATCACCGGAAATATAAAACCCCCCACACCGCGCAATCACCGGAAATATAAACCCCCCCCCCCCCCCACACCGCGCAATCACCGGAAATATAAACCCCTCACACCGCGCAATCACCGGAAATATAAACCCCCCACACCGCGCAATCACCGGAAATATAAACCCCCTCACACCGCGCAATCACCGGAAATATAAACCCCTCACATCGCGCAATCACCGGACATATAAACCCCTCACACCGCGCAATCACCGGAAATATAAACCCCTCACACCGCGCAATCACCGGAAATATAAAACTCCTCACACCGCGCAATCACCGGAAATATAAAACCCCTCACACCGCGCAATCACCGGAAATATAAACCCCCTCACACCGCGCAATCACCGGAAATATAAACCCCCCACACCGCGCAATCACCAGAAATATAAACCCCCTCACACCGCGCAATCACCGGAAATATAAACCCCCTCACACCACGCAATCACCGGAAATATAAAACCCCTCACACCGCGCAATCACCGGAAATATAAACCCCCCACACCGCGCAATCACCGGAAATATAAAACCCCTCACACCGCGCAATCACCGGAAATATAAAATATAAAACCCCTCACACCGCGCAATCACCGGAAATATAAAACCCCCCACACTGCACAATCACCGGAAATATAAACCCCTCACACCGCGCAATCACCGGAAATATAAATCCCCTCACACCGCGCAATCACCGGAAATATAAACCCCTCACACCGCGCAATCACCGGAAATATAAACCCCCTCACACCGCGCAATCACCGGAAATATAAACCCCCCCCACACCGCGCAATCACCGGAAATATAAACCCCCTCACACCGCGCAATCACCGGAAATATAAACCCCTCACACCGCGCAATCACCGGAATTATAAAACCCCCCACACCGCGCAGACACCGGAAATATAAACCCCCCCACACTGCGCAATCACCGGAAATATAAACCCCCCCACACCGCGCAATCACCGGAAATATAAACCCCTCACACCGCGCAATCACCGGAAATATAACCCCCCACACCGCGCAATCACCGGAAATATAAACCCTCACACCGCGCAATCACCGGAAATATAAACCCCTCACACCGCGCAATCACCGGAAATATAAACCCCCTCACACCGCGCAATCACCGGAAATATAAAACCCTCACACCGCGCAATTACCGGAAATATAAAACCCCCCACACCGTGCAATCACCGGAAATATAAACCCCCCCACACACCGCGCAATCACCGGAAATATAAACCCCCCCACACCGTGCAATCACCGGAAATATAAAACCCCTCACACCGTGCAATCACCGGAAATATAAACCCCTCACACCGCGCAATCACCGGAAATATAACCCCTCCCCCCTCACACCGCGCAATCACCGGAAATATAAAACCCCTCACACCGCGCAATCACCTGAAATATAAACCCCTCCACACCGCGCAATCACCGGAAATATAAACCCCTCACACCGCGCAATCACCGGAAATATAAAACCCCCCACACCACGCAATCACCGGAAATATAAACCCCTCACACCGCGCAATCACCGGAAATATAAAACCCCTCACACCGCGCAATCACCGGAAATATAAACCCCTCACACCGCGCAATCACCGGAAATATAAACCCCTCACACCGCGCAATCACCGGAAATATAAAACCCCTCACACCGCGCAATCACCGGAAATATAAAACCCCTCACACCGCGCAATCACCGGAAATATAAAACCCCTCACACCGCGCAATCACCGGAAATATAAAACCCCCCACACCGCGCAGTCACCGGAAATATAAACCCCCTCACACCGCGCAATCACCGGAAATATAAAACCCCTCACACCGCGCAGTCACCGGAAATATAAACCCCCTCACACCGCGCAATCACCGGAAATATAAAACCCCTCACACCGCGCAGTCACCGGAAATATAAACCCCCTCACACCGCGCAATCACCGGAAATATAAACCCCTCACACCGCGCAATCACCGGAAATATAAACCCCTCACACCGCGCAATCACCGGAAATATAAAACCCCTCACACCGCGCAATCACCGGAAATATAAAACCCCTCACACCGGAAATATAAAACCCCTCACAATACGGCGACACAAAACTGTTTTATTGTTTGAACAACTCGTTCTTTCTTTGTAGGTGATAAATATATCAATTTGGTGTCATCGTAATCTTATTAACCCGGAGAATAAGGCTGGATTTACACGAGCGTGTGATTTTCGCGCAGCCATCATCATTATGACACTCTGTTTGAATGTTTGTAGCTCGTGGTGCTTTTCTGTTTTCATTCATAGTTTTTACTGCTTTTGCGCGAATCACGCGCGTCACACGGAAGTGCTTCCGTGTGCTGCACGTGATTTTCACGCACTATTTGACTGCAATGGGTGCGTGATGCTCGAGAAACGCAGTAATATAGAAGATGTCGTGAGTCTTGCGCAGCGGACACCCGCTGCGTGAAACTCACGGACAGTCTGCACGGTCCCATAGACTAACATAGGTCCGTGTGAGGCGTGTGAAACCCACTCGCGTTGCACGGACCTATTATACGTTCGTCTAAATAAGCCCTAAAGGTAACAAATGATTTATACCGCATGGTGAACGCCGCAAAAATGAAACCCAAAAAACAACAGGAGTCACTTCTTTTTCCGCTATTCCACCCCACAATCTTTTTCTCTTTCCCAGTACATTATAGGGAACATTAAAGGGGTTTTCCAAGATCGGACAACTGATAACCTATCCATCAGGACAGCAAAGAAGTTCTTGTGAGGACCGGAGATTATGTGTGGGGAGGTATTGGGAGATTAGGGCAGAGATGTATGGAGGGGACCGGATGTTGACAGCCTTTCATGTCATTTTTTATATTTTGTAGGTAATGGGTGACCAGTGACTGCAGAGGTGGAATGAGGGGAGAGGTAGATTTACCCCTGCAGCAGAGGTGAGAATGGGTAGGAGGGTGTAATAGTGTTAGATGGGAAGCCACAGAGGAGGATGGTGGAGTAGTCTAGACGGTGGATGATGAGGGCATATGTACTGGCATTTATGTCTGCTCGAGGGGGAGGAAAGACCGACTTCTAGAGGTGGAGGAAAGACCGACTTCTAGAGGAGGAGGAGGAAAGACCGACTTCTAGAGGAGGAGGAGGAAAGACCGACTTCTAGAGGAGGAGGAGGAAAGACCGACTTCTAGAGGAGGAGGAGGAAAGACCGACTTCTAGAGGAGGAGGAGGAAAGACCGACTTCTAGAGGAGGAGGAGGAAAGACCGACTTCTAGAGGAGGAGGAGGAAAGACCGACTTCTAGAGGAGGAGGAGGAAAGACCGACTTCTAGAGGAGGAGGAGGAAAGACTGACTTCTAGAGGAGGAGGAGGAAAGACCGACTTCTAGAGGAGGAGGAGGAAAGACCGACTTCTAGAGGAGGAGGAGGAAAGACCGACTTCTAGAGGAGGAGGAGGAAAGACCGACTTCTAGAGGAGGAGGAGGAAAGACCGACTTCTAGAGGAGGAGGAGGAAAGACCGACTTCTAGAGGAGGAGGAGGAAAGACCGACTTCTAGAGGAGGAGGAGGAAAGACCGACTTCTAGAGGAGGAGGAGGAAAGACCGACTTCTAGAGGAGGAGGAGGAAAGACCGACTTCTAGAGGAGGAGGAGGAAAGACCGACTTCTAGAGGAGGAGGAGGAAAGACCGACTTCTAGAGGAGGAGGAGGAAAGACCGACTTCTAGAGGAGGAGGAGGAAAGACCGACTTCTAGAGGAGGAGGAGGAAAGACCGACTTCTAGAGGAGGAGGAGGAAAGACCGACTTCTAGAGGAGGAGGAGGAGGAAAGACCGACTTCTAGAGGAGGAGGAGGAGGAAAGACCGACTTCTAGAGGAGGAGGAGGAGGAAAGACCGACTTCTAGAGGAGGAGGAGGAGGAAAGACCGACTTCTAGAGGAGGAGGAGGAGGAAAGACCGACTTCTAGAGGAGGAGGAGGAGGAAAGACCGACTTCTAGAGGAGGAGGAGGAGGAAAGACCGACTTCTAGAGGAGGAGGAGGAGGAAAGACCGACTTCTAGAGGAGGAGGAGGAGGAAAGACCGACTTCTAGAGGAGGAGGAGGAGGAAAGACCGACTTCTAGAGGAGGAGGAGGAGGAGGAAAGACCGACTTCTAGAGGAGGAGGAGGAAAGACCGACTTCTAGAGGAGGAGGAGGAGGAGGAGGAGGAGGAAAGACCGACTTCTAGAGGAGGAGGAGGAAAGACCGACTTCTAGAGGAGGAGGAGGAGGAGGAGGAGGAGGAAAGACCGACTTCTAGAGGAGGAGGAGGAAAGACCGACTTCTAGAGGAGGAGGAGGAGGAAAGACCGACTTCTAGAGGAGGAGGAGGAGGAAAGACCGACTTCTAGAGGAGGAGGAGGAAAGACCGACTTCTAGAGGAGGAGGAGGAAAGACCGACTTCTAGAGGAGGAGGAGGAAAGACCGACTTCTAGAGGAGGAGGAGGAAAGACCGACTTCTGGAGGAGGAGGAGGAAAGACCGACTTCTGGAGGAGGAGGAGGAAAGACCGACTTCTAGAGGAGGAGGAGGAGGAAAGACCGACTTCTAGAGGAGGAGGAGGAGGAAAGACCGACTTCTAGAGGAGGAGGAGGAAAGACCGACTTCTAGAGGAGGAGGAGGAAAGACCGACTTCTAGAGGAGGAGGAGGAAAGTCCGACTTCTAGAGGAGGAAAAACCGACTTCTAGAGGAGGAAAAACCGACTTCTAGAGGAGGAGGAGGAAAGACCGACTTCTAGAGGAGGAGGAGGAAAGACCAACTTCTAGAGGAGGAGGAGGAAAGACCGACTTCTAGAGGGTTTGAGGTGGAGGCAGCAAGAAGTGGGAAGCGCTTGGCTGTGGCGTTTGACATTAAGGGTATGTTCACACGAGGTCATTACGTCCGTAATTGACGGACGTATTTCGGCCGCAAGTACCGGACCGAACACAGTGCAGGGAGCCGGGCTCCTAGCATCATACTTATGTACGACGCTAGGAATCCCTGCCTCGCTGCCGGACAACTGTCCCGTACTGAAAACATGATTACAGTACGGGACAGTTGTCCGGCAGCGAGGCAGGGACTCCTAGCGTCGTACATAAGTATGATGCTAGGAGCCCGGCTCCCTGCACTGTGTTCGGTCCGGTACTTGCGGCCGAAATACGTCCGTCAATTACGGACGTAATGACCTCGTGTGAACATACCCTTAGGGTTATCCCAATGCAGCGACCTGTGAGACGGGGAGATGTATGGAGCCATTACCTGTGATTGATAGTTCTGGTAAGGGGGGGTGAGTGAGATGGGGTAAAGATGATTCAGTTTTCTCCATGTTGCTCTTTAGGAAGCGGGAGGTGAAGGAGGAGATAACTGTTATACACTGTAGATAGCAGGGAGGTAACATCAAGACCAGAGAGGTAAATATCACTAAAGGTTTAGATGAAGAGTAAGGGTCCCAGGACACTGACCCTAGAGGGACACTAATAGAGAGAGGGTGGGACGACGACGACGAGGTGGTGGTGTGTGTGTTTGTGTGTGTGAGTGAGTGGGGGATACTAAATGTTTAATTGGTAAGGTATGAGGAGATCCAGGAGAGGGCCAAATCTGTGATGTCATGGGACTAGAGAATTTGTATCAGGAGGGTGTGGTCTACTGTCGAAATTGGTGGTGGACAGCTCTAGAAGGTAGGTTAAGAATTGTAGTCTGCACACCTTGATTGTGTTCAAAATTAATTTTATTTGTTTCTCAGGATAAATGCCAGAGGCTGTATGTGCAACGTCAACGTTTCGGTCGTGAGACCTTCGTCGGGCACTGAGCCGTACTGGGGACTGCTATAAATTCTATACGGCGGCTTACCGCTCTTTATGGGTGCCCGTAAAGAGCGGTAAGCCGCCGTATATAACTTTATAGCCGCTCTACTACGCATTGTACACGCAGATCGATCAAGTCCCCAGTACGGCTCAGTGCCCGACGAAGGTCTCACGACCGAAACGTTGACGTTGCACATACAGCCTCTGGCATTTATCCTGAGAAACAAATAAATTTAATTTTGAACACAATCAAGGTGTGCAGACTACAATTCTTAACGTACATCCGGGTTGGGACCCTTTCTAGAGCACCCAAAGATACCGGTGCAATCTGAACACAACCATAGGTCTAGAAGGTAGAGCACAGAGTAATGTAGAAGCAGAGGACAGGTCCAGAAGGAGGAGCACAGGGTAATGTAGAAGGGGGAGCACAGAGTAATGTAGAAGCAGAGGACAGGTCTAGAAGGAGGAGCACAGAGTAATGTAGAAGCAAAGGACAGGTCTAGAAGGAGGAGCACAGAGTAATGTAGAAGCAGAGGACCGGTCTAGAAGGGGGAGCACAGAGTAATGTAGAAGCAGAGGACAGGTCTAGAAGGAGGAGCACAGGGTAATGTAGAAGCAGAGGACAGGTCTAGAAGGAGGAGCACAGAGTAATGTAGAAGCAGAGGACAGGTCTAGAAGGAGGAGCACGGAGTAATGTAGAAGGCAGAGGACAGGTCTAGAAGGAGGATCACAGAGTAATGTAGAAGCAGAGAACAGGTCTAGAAGGAGGAGCACAGAGTACTGTAGAAGCAGAGGACAGGTCTGGAAGTAGGAGCACAGAGTAATGTAGAAGCAGAGGACAGGTCTAGAAGGAGGAGCACAGAGTACTGTAGAAGCAGAGGACAGGTCTGGAAGGAGGAGCACAGAGTAATGTAGAAGCAGAGGACCGGTCTGGAAGGAGGAGCACAGAGTAATGTAGAAGCAGAGGACCGGTCTAGAGGGAGGAGCACAGAGTAATGTAGAAGCAGAGGGCATGTCTAGAAGGAGGAGCACAGGGTAATGTAGAAGCAGAGGACAGGTCTAGAAGGCGGAGCACAGAGTACTGTAGAAGCAGAGGACCGGTCTGGAAGGAGGAGCACAGAGTAATGTAGAAGCAGAGGACAGGTCTAGAAGGAGGAGCACAGGGTAATGTAGAAGCGGAGGACAGGTCTATAAGGAGGAGCACAGAGTAATGTAGAAGCAGAGGACCGGTCTAGAGGGAGGAGCACAGAGTAATGTAGAAGCAGAGGACCGGTCTAGAGGGAGGAGCACAGAGTAATGTAGAAGCAGAGGACAGGTCTAGTAGGAGCACAGAGTAATGTAGAAGGTGGAGGACAGGTCTAGAAGGAAGAGCACAGAGTAATGTAGAAGCAGAGCACAGGTCTAGAAGGAGGAGGACAGAGTAATGTAATAGCAGAGGACAGGTCTAGAAGGAGGAGCGCAGAGTAATGTAGAAGCAGAGGACAGGTCTAGAAGGAGGAGCACAGAGTAATGTAGAAGCAGAGGACAGGTCTAGAAGGAGGAGCACAGAGTAATGTAGAAGGTGGAGGACAAGTCGCACTTGACAAAAGTCTGTGTGTAAGATGTGACCTCCAGCGCGTGCACACTCGGCGGCCGATTTTCATGAACTGTGGTAAAACAATCTAGAAGGAATAGGTCAATATTGAAATTTAGATGTCTTTGAAGGTCCAGGATCTCTGAGGAAACTTCTAATATCTGTAAAAACTTTTATATAAGGGGTGTATTAATTCATAAAGGGCATCTAGTCTGATCTGTTGGCAGCATATTATATAGCAGGAGGAGCTGAGCAGATTGTGTCTCCATTCACTTCTATAGGAGTTACAGGAACCACCTAACAAGTCACCCAGAGGTGGAGCCGCATCTATCAGACATTTCTGCCATCTCCTGGGGAGAAATGTCCGTGTTGGGAATACCCCTTTATTCCATGTGGGGACGGCTCTGAGAAGATGTTTCTCTCCATGATGAATAAGTGAGGTTCTGTATGTCACACATGATGATGTCCCCTGTATGATCTCCATCTTCTCCTTTCTTCATAAAGACGTCTGCAGTACTAGATCCTCCAGTTCTTCCAGTTTTCTCATCTTCTCCTCCACAACGCTCCTTCTCCTGAGTGACCCACCAAAGATGGACAAGGACAGGAATGAGATGAGCAGAAGAATATTAGACTTCACCTTGGAGATCATCTACCTGTTGAGCGGAGAGGTAAACTTTTCTACATTATAGAACAAGTCACACATAGGGAAGGGACAATACATAATAGGAAGAATCCAGTGTCCTGTATAACAGCGTCCAGACCTTCCAAGTGACGTCAAGAAGCCACCAGCAGAAAAGCTGAAGATCAGCCACCAATATGGTCAGTTATGTGTCATGTTACCAATGCAGCAATAGTAATGTTGTAGAGCAATGAGAATGACCAGGAACCAGGAGGATCAGGATGACCTCTATATAGAAACATAGAAGATGACGGCAGGAGGAGAGCACATGGTCCATCTAGTCCCCCCAATATTATTTCCTTTTTAGTTTTGGCCTCGTTCTATTTTCTCAATGTCTTTTTGTGGGTGAGGTCTCCAGTATTACAGATGTGGGGTCACTAGAGCTCTATACAGCGGGGTCACAACCTCCCTCTTTCTACTGAGGGGGGAATACTGTGTTCAGTTCTCTAAGTGTCTCTCTCCATACACAGGAGTACACAATAGTGAAGAAGACATCGGGTGACTGTACGACTCCCATCATCCATGAGAAAGGAGGATGGAGCAGTAGTCAGAGCCCCATCACAGAGCCTCCCCCTCACTCCCGGATACATGAGAAGAAGATCTTAGAACTGATCTACAAGATGACTGAGCTGCTGACTGGAGAGGTGACACTGCTGGGAATGCTGGGAATTTGTACAGTAACAGCACTGGAGGTGTCTGGGTGATGACTGTATCATTGTGTGTGTCAGGTTCCTATAAGGTGTCAGGATGTCACTGTCTATTTCTCCATGGAGGAGTGGGAGTATCTAGAAGGTCACAAGGATCTGTACGAGGAGGTCATGATGGAGGACTACCGGCCGCGCACATCACAAGGTAAGAAGAGACAGATATATATTGGCATTACTGTGGGCACAGGCTGGACTGGCGGCCATGCTGAAGTCTTAATAGCGTCATGTGCTGTACATATACACGTGTGTACAATGACGTGTAATGTAGGAGCTCCACAATTTCGGCTCCTTTTACATTGCGTTAGATCCCTACGCTTCGTGCTGCCGGCTGCTCATAACTCTGCATTAGTGGTCAGATTACATTTTATAGCGCCCTCTGTCTCCTAATGCAGAGTTATGGGCAGCCGGCAGCGCGGGCTATGGGCAGTCTGTGCTGTAGTTAGAAGTAAACATGATAATACAAGTCATGTAGAAGGACGATTATCGACACACTCCGGCAGTATAATAGTTTCCTATATAATGTCAGTATAATCGGAGGTTCTCTTTAACCCCTTAAGGACGCAGCCTAGTTTTGGCCTTAAGGCTCAGAGCCCATTTTTCAAATCTGACATATTTCACTTTATGTGGTAATAACGTCGGAATGCTTAAACCTACCCAAGCGATTCTGAGATTGTTTTCTCGTGACACATTGGGCTTCATGTTCGTGGTAAAATTTGGTCGATATATTCAGTGTTTATTGGTGAAAAATTGCAAAATTTAGAGAAAATTTGGAAAAAATTGCATTTTTCAGAATTTAAATGCATCTGCTTGTAAAACAGACGGTTCTACCACCCAAAATAGTTACTAGTTCACATTTCCCATATGTCTACTTTAGATTGGCATCGTTTTTTGAACATTCTTTTATTTTTCTTGGACGTTACAAGGCTTAGAACATAAACTGCAATTTCTCATATTTTTAAGAAAATTTAAAAAGCCTTTTTTTTAAGGTACCTCTTGAGTTCTGAAGTGGCTTTGTGGGGCCTATGTATTAGAAACCCTGATAAAACACCCCATTTTAAAAACTAGACCCCTCAAAGTATTCAAAACAGCAGTTATAAAGTTTTTTAACCCTTCAGGCATTTCACAGGAATTAAAGCAAAGTGGAGGTGAAATTTGCAAATTTCATTTTTCTTGCTGAATTTCAATTTTATTCATTTTTTTTTTCTGTAACACAGAAGGTTTTACCAGAGAAACACTACTAAATATGTATTTTCCAGATTCTGCAGTTTTTAGAAATGTCCCACATGTGGCCCTACTGCACTCGTGGACTAAAAGACAAGCCCTAGAAGCAAAGAAGCACCTAGTGCATTTTGAGTCCTCTTTTTTATTAGAATATATTTTAGGCAGCATGCCAGGTTTGAAGAGGTGTTGAGGTGTCAAAACAGTAGGAATCCCCCAATAGTGACCCCATTTTGTAAACTACACCCCTCAAGGAATTCATTTAGGGTTGTTGTTACCATTTTGACCGCACATTTTTTTCACAGCACGTATTTGAATTGGGCTCTGAAATGAAAAAAATGTCATTTTTTCCAATAATATGTCATTTTAGCTCAAAAATTCTTATTTTCACAAGAAATAAAATACTCAATTTTGTTGCCCAATTTGTCCTGAGTGCGGCAATACCCCATTTGTGGTGATAAACTGCCGTTTGGGCCCATGGGAGGCCTCAGAAGGGAAGGAGCGCTGTGTGTTCTTTGGAGTACAGATTTTGTTGGATTGGTTTTCGGGTGCCATGTCACATTTGCAGAGCCCCAGAGGTATCAAAGCAATGGAAACCCACCAGAAGTGACCCCATTTTGGAAACTACACCCCTCAAGGAATTCATTTATGGGTAATGTGACCATTTAGACCCCATAGTTTCTTCACAGAACTTATTTGAATTGGGCTGGGAATGAAAACAAAATTATTTTTGTCAAATAATATGTAGTTTTGGCTGAAAATTTCTTATTTTCACAAGAAACAAAATACCCCATTCTGTTGCGCAATTTGTTCTGAGTGCCGCAATACCCCATTTGTTGTGATAAACTGCCGTTTGGGCCCATGGGAGGGCTCAGAAGGAAAGGACCACCATTTGGCCTACTCGGGATTTTCTAGTGTGAAGTCATGTATGCAGAAGCCCCTGAGGTACCAGTACAGTTGAAACCCGCAAGAAGTGACCCCGTTTTAAAAACTACACCCTTAAGGCATTCATCTAGAGGTGTAGTGACCATTTTGACCGGAGACCTACACCCCATAAACTGTAATGTGGGTTCTCCCGGGTATGGCAATACCCTACATGTGGCTGTTATCAGCTGCCTGGACACACAGCAGGGCCCAGAGGGGAAAGACGAGGGGGGATAAGCTGTGCGGAGTGCATCAGGGTAAGTAAAATTGGGGTAAATTATAAACCAAGGGATGTATGATAAATTTTAAAACACTTTCATACAGAGCTCTGGTTATTCGGGACACGTGTCACATTGATATATTGTGTCCTCCCTTATCCCCCTCTTATAGCAGACTTTGCACCTCTTTTGACTTTTTCCCTTCTTGCCAGTTTGGGGAACTTCCCCTGGAAAGTGTTGCCCTGGTACGATGCGTGTGGGCTCGCTTCCAGAAGTACTGTGTGCCCCCCCTTCTTGGTCCCTAAAGATTAGGTTCTTGATAATCACCTCTTGAAATTCCAGGAAAGTTCCCGTCTGGCCTGCACATCGACGTAGCACGTACGCATTGTACAAAGCCATCTATATGATGTTCCCGGCCAGCTTCTTATACCACACCGCATGGTGCTGTAGGGCTTCAGGGCTTGATCTTACAAGTCCATCACTCCCATGTACCTATTGTAGTCCAGGATGCAGTCTGGTTTGGGGGTGGCCTTTCCTTCATATATCCTAAACCTGTAGGTATACCCTGATGCACTCTCGTACAGCTTATACATCTTCACGCCATACCTTGCCCTCTTACCCGGCAGGTACTCGCGGAATTGAACCCTCCCTTTAAAATGTACCAGGGACTCATCAATAGAAATACACTTCTCGGGGGTGTATGCTTGGGAAAACCGGGCACTGGAACGGTCTAATAGGGGTCTCCGTTTAGACAAACGGTCAAAACTGGGGTAATCTCGGGGTGGGCACGGCTCATTATCAGTATAATGTAAGAAGCGAAGTATTGCCTCATTTATTTATTTTTTTAGGTTCCAGTTCAGTTCTGAAATTGCTTTGAGGGGCCCATATATTAGAAACCCCTATCAAATACCCCATTTTAGAAACTAGACCCCTCAAAGTATTCACAACAGCATGTAGAAAGTTTATGAACCCTTTAGGTGTTTCACAAAAATTTAGAGCAAAGTAGAGGTGAAATTTACATTTTTTTTTTGTCAGAAAATCCTCTTTATACCATTTTTTTTATAACACAAAAGGATTTATCACAGAAACGCAACTTAATACGTATTGCCCAGATTCTGCAGTTTAGAGAAATATCCCACATGTGGCCCTAGTGCGGTAATGGACTGAAGCACCGGCCTCCGAAGCAAAGGAGCACCTAGTGGATTTTGAGGCCTCTTTTTTATTAGGCACCATGTCCGGTTTGAAGAGGTCTTGTGGTGCCAAAACATTGGGAACCCCCCAAAAGTGACCCCAATTTGGAAACTAGACCCCTTGAGGAATCCATTGTAGTTTTCTTGGGGTGCATGCGGCTTTTTGATCAGTTTTTATTCTATTTTTAGGTGGCGTGGTGACTAAAAAACAGCAATTCTACTATTGTTTTTTTATTCTATTTTTTTTACAGCGTTCACCGTGCGCTATAAATGACATATTCACTTTATTCTGCGGGGCGATACGATTACGGCGATACCAGATGTTTATAGTTTTATTTTATGTCTTATGGCGTTTGCACAATAAAATACGTTTTGTAAACAATCACTCACTTTTTGTGTTACCTTATTCTAAGAGCCAGAACGTTTTTATTTTTCAATCAATAAAGCCGTGCGAGGACTTATTTTTTGCGTAACGAACTGTAGTTTTGATCAGGACCATTTTTAGGTACATGCGACTTTTTGATCTCTTTTTATTCCATTTTTTGGGAGGTGAAGTGACCAAAGAATTGTGATTGTGGTTCGGTTTATTATTATTTTATTTTACGGCGTTCACCGTGCGGGATAAATAATGAAATAATTTTGTAGTTCAGGCCGTTACGGACGCGGCGATACCAATTATGTATAGTTTATTTGTTTGTTTATATATTTTTATTAATAATAAAGGACTGATAAGGGAAAAGGTGGGATTTTTACTTTTATTACTTTTAAATCTTTTATTTTCTTATTTTTACACATTTTTTTTTTACTTTATTACTTTGTCCCACTAGGGGACTTGAGGGCAGGAGGCTCTGATCGCTATTCTAATACACTGCACTACATGCGTAGTGCAGTGTATTAGAACTGTCAGCTACTCACTGACAGCAAGCATAGTGGGTCCTGACGTTGTCAGGACCCACTAGGCTTCCGTCTATGGCATAGCCGGACGCCATTGTTTGGTGTCCGGTTGCCATAGTCACCATCGCCGGCCGCTATCGTGTAGCAGGCCGGCGATGGCAGCTTAACCCCTAAAAAGCCGCGATCTCTATAGAACGCGGCTTTTAAGGGGTTAATCAGCGGGGACACAGCGATCGGTCCCCGCTGTAGGAGCTGTGACAGCTGCTGAACAAGACAGCAGCGTCACAGCTCCTGTATGTGTCGGGAGGACGGCCGAAACGGCCGTTACTCCCGAGACGTACTATTACGGCATGGAGCGCGAACGATACAGCTGCCATGACGTAATAGTACGTCAAGGAGCGGGAAGGGGTTAATATTACAAGTTATGGTACTAGATTCTGGAGATGGGACGGTGATCCAGGGATTTATTGTGATTTCCGGATTTGGAGTCGGGGAGGAGTTTTCCCCTAATGAGACAATTGTCATCCACCTCATGGGGGGGGGGGTTTGTCTTCCTCTGGATCAACACGGTGGGATTATAGGTCGGACTTGATGGACTTGTGTCTTTTTTCATCCTTAGTAACTATGTAACACAGAGTGTATGGAGCACAATTTGCCAGTAATATAAAGTACAACGTGTTCTGAAAAACAATCTCACAATGACTTGGAGAGTAAAATCTTCTTCCCACTTATGTTCCGTCCACACACGGTGTAAACACTGCGGGACGGAATCTGTGTGGAGATTCTGCAGCTTTTTCACAGAAGATATTGGATTGAGAATCTGCACCGCCCTTCTTTTCTGCGTGTTTTCTGCTGCAGATTTTCACGCATTTTAAGTTGTTGCAGAAAATCTGCAGCTAATCCTTCCCGTGTGTACATACCCTTAAAGTGACACGTCGCATTTAAGAAGTGGTTCTCCCTTAACCCCTTAATGACCGGGCCATTTTGCGCGTTAATGACCAAGGATTATTTTTTGTTTTTTCACGGTCGCATTCCAAGAGTCGTAACTTTTTTTTTATTCCGTCGACATAGCCGTTTAAGGGCTTGTTTTTTGCGGGACGAGTTGTATTTTGTAATTGTACCATTTTTAGATGCTTCTAATATATTGATTAACTTTTATTAACTTTATTTTAGGAGAGAATTGAAAATAAGCAGATATTCCAGCATTGATTTTCACGTTATAAATTTACTCCGTTTACTATGCAGCGTAAATAACATGTTAACTTTATTCTATGGGTCGGCACGATTACAGGGATACCAAATATGTATAGGTTTTATATGTTTTCCTACGTTTGCACAATAAAAAGCCTTTTAGAAAAAAATTACTTGTTTTTGCATCGCCGCATTCCAAGAGCCGCAACGTTTTTATTTTTCCGTCAATGTGGCCGTATGGGGGCTTGATTTTTGCGGGCCAATGTGTAGTTTTCTATTTTGGGGTACATAGGACTTATAGATTAATTTTAATTAAATTTTTTATGGGGGGAATGGGAGAAAAGAGCATTTTGCTGTTGTTTTTTTTTGGACGCCGTTCATCCGGCGGTTTAATTAATGTGTTCATTTTATTGTTCAAGTCGTTACGATCGCGGGGATACCATATATATATGTGTGTGTGTGTGATTTGTTTTGACACTTACTGAATAAAACCACGTTTTATTTGATTTTCACTGTAATTATTTATTTATTTTTTTCACCAACTTTGTTTAACTGATTGACATTTTTTTTTTTAGTCCCACCAGGGGACTTCACTATGCGATGTGCTGATCGCATATATAATGCTTTGGTATACTTAGTATACCAAAGCATTATTGCCTGTCAGTGTAAAACTGACAGCCAATCTAATAGGTCATGCCTCCGACATCGCCTAACAGGCAGATGCTGAAGGCAGACCTGGGGGTCTTTGTTAGACCCCCCGCTGCCATGGAAACCCGACGGCGACCTGCCATTTGTTTGCGGGGGCACAGATGGGGTGACAGAGGGAGCTCCCTCCCTCTGTCAAACACATTAGATGCCGCTGTCACTATTGACAGCGGCATTTAATGGGTTAAACTGCCGGAATCGGAGTGCGCTTCGATTCCGGCAGTTGCAGCAGGAGCCAGGCTGTGTATAACAGCCGTACTCCTGCCGCTGATCGCGTGGGTACAGTGACAGTACCCGCGCCATCACAGGACGGATATATCCGTCGTCCTGCGCGAACTAGCAGCTGCAGAGGACGGATATATCCGTCCTTCGGCGTTAAGAGGTTAACTTTAAACTGGCTGCAGTGGTAATTGGTTAAAGCTAAAAATAGTTTTGTCCATAACCCCTTCACTACAGGCATATGGCTATATAGGTTCGAACTGCCGATTCACCATGCAGGTTTTACGTATATATACGTTGGCAGCCTAGAATGGGATTTAACCCCTTCCCCCTGCTTGCATTCTGGGCCCTAATGACCAAGCCATTTTTTACGGTTTCCATCGTCACATTCGACGAGCTATAACTTTTTTATTTTTGCATCGACATAGCTGTATAAGGGCTTGTTTTTTGCGGGACGACTTGTCGTTTTTATTGGTACCATTTTGGAGCAGATTCGACTTTTTGATCACATTTTATCACTTTTTTTTAAAGTCAGTTTTCACAGAAAACAGCAATTTTTCCATTGTTTTTTATTTTATTTTTCCCGGCATTCACCGTGCGGGTTAAATAACGTAATAGCTTTATAGTCGGGGTCGTTACGGACGCGGCGATACTAAATATGTGTAACTTTTTTCCTTTATTTTGTTTTTTTCTAATAGTGGAGCATTTTGAAAGGGGAGAAAGTGGGTTTTTCATTTTTTTTATATTTTTTTTCAGTTTTTTTTTATTAACCCCTTAAGGACGCAGCCTTGTTTTGGCCTGAAAGCTCAGAACCCATTTTTCAAATCTGACATATTTCACTTTATGTGGTAATAATGTCGGAATGCTTAAACCTATCCAACCGATTCTGAGATTTTCTCGTGACACATTGGGCTTTATGTTAGTGGTAAAACTTGTTTGATATATATACTGTGTATATTTGTGAAAAATTGCAAAATTTAGAGAAAATTTTGAAAAAATATCATTTTTCTGAATTTAAATGCATCTGCTTGTAAAACAGATGTTTATACCACCCAAAATAGTTACTAGTTCACATTTCCCATATGTCTACTTTAGATTGGCATCGTTTTTAAAAAAAAATTCAGCTGTCCCGCAAAAGCAGACGACCCAGCGTACCCTTTAAGACTTCCAACAAGTACCATTTGGTGAGCGTGAAGGGAGACACCGCCTGTTTAAGTTCTGATTCAGATAAATGCCGTATCATGAATGCCTTCCATTTTATGAAAAATCTTTTAGTGCGTTTGGTTTTCATATGTTCCGCATCTAATCGTTCTATGTGTAGACACTGCTTTAGTTGGTTCACTACATTTTGCATAGTTGGTACTGTCGATACCAACCATTGTTGTAGCAGTAGTCGTTTAACTACCAAACAGATCAGGTGAAACAGTTGGGGCAGGTGTCTCCCTTCCGCTCTGCCACCATCCGTCTCCTCCTCCCAATAGTGGAAAAGGAAAAGGACATGCGACATTGGCAGGGCCAAATCCCATAGTGTATCCATCATGTCACGGACCTGAGACCACAAGGGCTGAATTGCCGAGCACTGCCATAAACCATGGAACAGATCTGTTTTTTTGGACATGACATTTAGGACAGGCCACCAGGCGGTCAGGCATAGCATTGCTCGGCGGTATATTAAAACCTAAGATTGCCCTGTGCATTATGCGAAACTGAGTATCTCTCCACACCTCTCTCATCACATGTTTCCGAACTGAACCCCATCCTATTAGAATTTTGTCCCTGAGGTCCCCGTCTCCTAATTGTTCTTCCCATTTTATAAAAAATTGTTCCGGCGGAGTAACAATCAAACTATCCCTAATTTTGCAGTAGATTTGTGATACAGACAGCATTCCCGTATGTTGAAAAATTGCTTTATCCATTTTATCACCTCTCGACCCACCTCCCTTAGCGCATTCCTAAAGAAATGCTGGACCTGAGCATATTGGATACTTTGGAAAGGTCTCAACCCAAATTTGTCTATTAATTCTTGACCCGTAAGCCATCTCGGATCCGTGTCATGGAGTAGATGTTCCACCCTTAAAATGCCCCTCGCCCTCCATTCTGCAAAAAGACTACTCTGTCTTCCTTGAGCGAATTCCGGATGATTCCATAGAGGAAGATATTTGGAAACTCGAAAAGATAAACCATAACTCCGTCTCATCGCCCTCCACGTCATGAAAGTATCTCTACAGATCACCGATTGCTTTATGTACCCAGGCATGGCTGATAGGGACGAATGTAGGAGCGTGCAGAGGTCCCATGGGGCACAAAAATGTGATTCAAGCGTGTGATCTGAATGATAACTAGTAGACGCCACCCAGTCTATAACATGTCTTGCTAGACAGGCCAAATTGTACCCTCGTATATTAGGTAAGTTAATACCCCCCTCTCCTTAGTGGCCATGAGCTTGTCTATACGGATTCGAGGCCTCCTCCCTTTCCACAGAAAGTGACCAAAAGCCGTCTGTAGTCTTGAGACATCTGTATGCTTTAAAAGAAGTGGCAGGGTTTGTAAAGGGTACAATAGCTTCGAGAAGCTCATCATCTTAAGAAGGTGATTCCTACCCAATAGAGAGAGTGGTAAACCATGCCACCTTTTCAAGTCATGTAAGATTTTCGTAAATAAGGGGAGATAGTTCAAACGATAAAGGGAGTCGGCTGTGCGCCCAATATTTATCCCCAAGTATTTGATGGATCGTTTGGCCACTGGAATATTGTGCAACTGAGTGGGTAACCCACCCCGTCGATCTGTCGTGCCCAGAAACAGAGCCTCACATTTTGACACATTCAGTTTGAATCCCGAAAAAACGCCAAAATCCGATATGACATCCAGTACTTTGGGCAGCTCTGTATCCGGGTGAGCCATAAATAAGAGGATATCATCCGCAAAAAGAGCCAGCCTCAGAGTCGCCCCCCCCCCAATGGAAATACCCCGAAAGGTCCGGTCTGTATCCAGGGACCGGGCCAAGGGCTCTAAAGCCAGATCAAATAGTAAAGGGGACAACGGACATCCCTGTCTCGTCCCCTTTAGCAAAGGAAAAGACGGGGAGATAAATCCAGGCGTGTGTACACTAGCTTTAGGTTGTGTGTAGAGAACTCTCAGAAATCGTCTAAAAGCCCCCTGAAAACCCATGGCATCCAGCACCTGACCCAACCACCCCCATCGCAAAATTGTTAAATGCTTTTTCTGCATCTAGGGTCATCAGGGCAGGCGGTTCTCCTCCTCGGCCATCTCCAACCTTATCCATTGCCAATAAAACTCTTCGGATGTTCGTTACAGCTGAACGGCCCTTTACGAAACCCACCTGCGATGGGCCTATCAGTGAGGGCAATATCAAAGCCAAACGGTTGGCCATGAGCTTAGCCAATATCTTGAGGTCCTGGTCGATCAGCGAAATCGGCCGGTAAGAGGAGGGACATTCAAGATCTCGACCCTCTTTAGATATTAGCTTGATATAGGCTAGATTAGTTTGGAAAGCACGATCCTGTCCTGACAATACGTTGTTAAACAGGCTAGTCAAGATGGGCGCCACTTGTGTCCCCAGAACCTTATAAAATTCACCTGGGTATCCATCAGGCCCAGGAGACTTGCCCGAGGGCAAGGCCATAATTACACTTCGCACCTCCTCCTCCGAGATTTGAGGTAAAGAGAGGTTTAGCAAAAAGGTCTCGCCCTCCGGCAGTTCCCCCGGGTCGTCCCGGTACAGCGAAGCATAATAATTCCCCAGTGATGTGTTAATGGACTTTGGGTCTTCTGTAACATTGCCTCCCGGGGATCTCAGGCGTTGGATACAGTGAAAAGTTCTCTTTCCCCTATCCAGGTTTGCTAACAATTTCCCAGGTTTATCTCCAAAACGTCTATAGCTTACTTCCTGTTGGGTCCTAATAAAATCTTCCCGACGCTCAGCCCATATATCAAAATCTCCCCTGGCTGATATCCATAAGGCTTTAGAGAGTGGGGTCTGCTTTACTAAAAATTCAGTATATGCCTGTCTCAACGCTGCACTGGTCTTCTCGTATTGTGACCGTACCACTTTTTTAAGTTTACTAACATGTGCTATAATGCGTCCCCTCAAAACTGCTTTTGCCATGTTCCAAAATAGCTGAGGATCGGATACATGTTGCTCATTTGTAGCCCCGTATTCAAGCCACCAACCCTTAAGAAGCGTCAGGAAACTTTCATCCTTGGCCAAAAAGGATGGAAAGCGCCACAAATAAGCGTCTCCCTTAGGATGAGTATCAAGCAGGTCTATTAAGACAGGTGCGTGATCTGAAATAACTAGGTCTGTAATTGAGACCTCTTTGACCTTGGGAATTAATGCACGACTAAGTAATACATAGTCAATACACGACCAAGAAGAGTGGGGGTGAGAAAAATGAGTATACTCCCGGTCACCAGGATGAACATGTCTCCAACCATCAATCAATGATGCAACCGACAAAAGACCCGCCAAATTAGAGCCTGCGACAGAGGTAATCAGATCTGCAGCTGGTCTGGACGATCTATCCTCCTGCTGCGACACTACCCCATTGAAATCCCCTCCCACCACTATTTCCGTAGATGAATCAAGGAGTAGGGTGGCAGGAAACTTATCATGAAAGGGTTTCTGTGAGCTATTCGGAACATACACATTATATAACCTCATCGTACCCTGAGGACTGTTGAGTTGGAGGTGTATCATCCTGCCCTCGTCATCTGTAACTACATCAGTGACCGTATGAGGAAATGCCCTACGAATCAGTACTAAAACCCCTGCTTTCCGCTCCACTGCAGGGGATCCATACACCTCCCCAACCCATAATTTAAGCATGCGCGGGAAATCTTTAACTCCTTAACGCCGAAGGACGGATATATCCGTCCTCAGCAGCTGCTAGTTCGCGCAGGAGGACGGATATATCCGTCCTGTGATGGCGCGGGTACTGAGACTGTACCCACGCGATCAGCAGCAGGAGCACGGCTGTTATACTCAGCCTGGCTCCTGCTGCAACTGCCGGAATCGAAGCGCGCTTCGATTCCGGCAGTTTAACCCATTAAATGCCGCTGTCAATAGTGACAGCGGCATCTAATGTGTTTGACAGAGGGAGGGAGCTCCCTCTGTCACCCGATCGGCGCCCCCGCAAACAAATCGCGGGTCGCCGTCGGGTTTCCATGCATGGCAGCGGGGGGTCTAACAAAGACCCCCAGGTCTGCCTTCAGCATCTGCCTGTTAGGACGCGCCGGAGACATGACCTAACAGATTGCCTGTCAGTTTTACACTGACAGGCAATAATGCTTTGGTACACTAAGTATACCAAAGCATTATATATGCGATCGGCACATCGCATAGTGAAGTCCCCTGATGGGACTTAAAAAAAAAAAATGTCAATCGGTTAAATAAAGTTTGTAGAAAAAAAAAAAAAATAATTACAGTCAAAATCAAATATTTTTTTGCCCAAAAAGTGGTTTTATTCAGTAAAAGTGTCAAAACAAATCACACATACACATATATGGTATCCCCGCGATCGTAACAACTTGACCAATAAAATTAACACATTAATTAAACCGCCGGATGAACGGCGTCCAAAAAAAACGCAAAAAACAACGGCAAAATTCTCTCTTTTCTCCCATTCCCCCCATAAAAAATAAAATAAAAGTTAATCTATAAGTCCTATGTACCCCAAAATAGTACTAATGAAAACTACACCTTGGCCCGCAAAAATCAAGCCCACATTGACGGAAAAATAAAAACGTTACGTCTCTTGGAACGCGGCGATGCAAAAACAAGTAATTTTTTTCTAAAAGGGTTTTTATTGTGCAAACGTAGGAAAAACATATAAAACCTATACATATTTGGTATCCCCGTAATCGTGCCGACCCATAGAATAAAGTGAACATGTTATTTACGCTGCATAGTAAACGGCGTAAATTTATAACGTGAAAATTAATGCTGGAATAGCTGCTTATCTTCAATTCTCTCCTAAAATAAAGATAATAAAAGTTAATCAATATATTGTAAGCATCTAAAAATGGTGCAATTACAAAATACAACTCGTCCCGCAAAAAACAAGCCCTTATACGGCTATGTCGACGGAATAAAAAAAAAGTTACGACTCTTGGAATGCAACCGTGAAAAAACAAAAAATAATCCTTGGTCATTAACGTGCAAAATGGCCCGGTCATTAAGGGGTTAAGGAGATGGGTCTCCTGCAGTAGGGCGACATCTACCCGAAGTCTTTTCAAATGGCGCAAGACCATCATACGTTTGGCTGGGGACCTAAGCCCTTTAACATTCCAAGTTACGATTTTCATGTCACAGGTGTACTATAAATATGAGCAACTGGATAGGTTATTAATACGGGGGCGCCAATCCCTATTGAGGGGCCAAGACGGTGACAGCTAAAATATACCTCCCGAGTGAGTAACTGCAGTCCAAGAGTGCAACAGTGGATTCCAATAGGAACTAATACAGTAAGAGGCACATTAAACAAAGTGCAACAGTGCATAGGAACAAGTATATCCAACAATATATGTCTAGGACTCCCATTATTCTGGTACTTAACGTTACACATCTACTCCCCTCCCTATTGTACGATTAAGAACAAGGGGGAACGACCTCAGAAGGCAAAACCCCAAGACCTGACTTTTTGGGGGACCAGACTCATACTCTTCCCTCCCGCAGCAGTGTAACCCATATTGACAATTAACTAGGTATACTCAAGTAAGTCCCAGTGTTGCGACACGAGACCATCCCGCTCAGGTACAGTCCTCAGTCTGGCAGTCGCGATCCGCTTTGACGTCCTCGTTGTGTAGTACGCTGTGCCTTCGGACTACCTGGGGACCCCTTTGCTTCGGTCAAAGAAGAAGAGCTTCTCGTCGCCTGGGCCAACAAGGGTGGCCTGCGTCTAGGTGAGGAGATGGATGTCCCTGCCTCCGAGATCACCGATGTAGTAGGCGAAGACTCAGAAGCTAGGAATCGGTCCGCTGCCGCCGGATCTCTGAACGTCTGGAAAGTTCCATCTGGGTTTTTAATGCGAAGGATAGCAGGATACAGGAGTTGAAATCGAATGTTCTTCCGAAACAGCAAGGAACACGTGGCACTGAAAGCTCGTCGTCTTGTCACGTCTGCTGAGTAATCTCCGAAGAGGAGTATACGTTCACCTTGAAAGGTAAGTGGTTCCTTTCGGGTACGGTAAGCATGAAGGATGTCTTCTTTATCCACAAAATCCAAGTATCGCATTATGACTTGTCGGGGCCTCTCAGTGTTGCCAACATTATGGTCAGAGGCAGGCAGTTTGGGCCCTATGAGCTCGTTCCACCCGTCTGATCCCTGATAAGCCCAGGGCCTGTGGTAAATCACACTCACACAGCTTTCTAAGAGCTTTAACTGGTATGGACTCCGGCAGACCGACCAGTCTCAAGTTGTTCTGGCGGGACCGATTTTCAAGGTCTTCAATGCGGTCGTAAAGCTGTTTAACGGTCTGATGCAGATCATTTGTCTGGGACACCACTGCAATCAACTCGTCCTCAGCATTTGAAATCCTCTGTTCAGCTTCGTTTATGCGGCCCTCATGCTGGGTAATGCTCTCTTGTAAGCGGTTTAAGGTGGATTGCACCGTCGATACGAGAGTGCTGGACAGATCCGGAGCTATAAGGTCGGCCACTGCTTTAGCCAATAATTTGTAATCCAAAGTTTCTTGCAAGGTATGAAGTTGCGTGGGAGGAGGCTGAGTCGGCAAGTCAATGCTGTCCCGTCTCTCCTCTAACGGCGCCATCTTGGGCGGCTGTTCCTCCATAGTGTCGTCCCCCATGTCTTCCAAATCCGGTTTTCTGCTGCTCCTCAGCAAGTAACGCTCCATATAGGTAACGCCAGTGGTTTAGATGTTAGGTCTTCTCCACCCCAGTGTATCTTGAGGAGAGATTTGTAAGAGCAAACAGCTTTGTTAGGTCTGGAGGAGCGGGAGTGATGTTACATGCGTCTTCACATACCACCGCCGGAACCGGAAGTCAACACAGAAGGTTTTACCAGAGAAACACTACTAAATATGTATTGTCCAGATTCCGCAGTTTTTAGAAATGTCCCACATGTGGCTCTAGTGCACTCGTGTACTAAAACACAAGCCCCGGAAGCAAAGAAGCACCTAGTGCATTTTGGGGCCAATTTTTTTATTAGAATATATTTTAGGCAGCATGCCAGGTTTGAAGAGGTGTTGAGGTGCCAAAACAGTAGGAATCCCCCAAAAGTGACCCCATTTTGGAAACTTCACCCCTCAAGGAATTTGTTTATGGTTGTTGTTACCATTTTGACCACACAGTTTTTTCACAGCACGTATTTGAATTGGGCTGTGAAATGTAAAAAATTAAATTTTTTACAATAAGATGTAATTTTTTTAATCAAAATGTCTTCTTTTCACAGGGAACAAAATACCCTATTTTGTTGCCCAGTTTGTCCTGAGTGCGGCAATACCCAATTTGTGGTGATAAACTGCCGTTTGGGCCCATGGGAGGGCTCAGAAGGAAAAGAGCGCTATGTGTTTGTTGGAGTCCAGATTTTGCTGGATTGGTTTTCGGGTGCCATGTCGCATTTGCAGAGCCCCAGAGGTATCAAAGCAATGGAAACCCACCAGAAGTGACCCCATTTTGGAAACTACACCCCTCAAGGAATTCATTTATTGTTGTTGTTACCATTTTGACTGCACAGTTTTTTTCACAGCACTTATTTGAATTGGGCTGTGAAATTTAATAAAATTAATTTTTTCCAATAAGATGTAATTTTTGATCAAAATTTCTTATTTTCACAAGGAATAAAATACCCCATTTTGTTGTCCAATTTGTCGTAAGTGCGGCAATACCGCATTTGTGGTGATAAACTGCCATTTGGGCCCATAAGAGGGCTCCGAAGGAAAGGACCACCATTTGGCCTACTGGAGCTTTTCTGGTGCGAAATCATGTATGCCCCTGAGGTACCAGTACAGTTGAAACCCCCGAGAAGTGACCCCGTTTTCAAAAACGACACCCCTAAAGGCATTCATCTAGAGGTGTAGTGAGCATTTTGACCCCACAGGTACTGTGTAAAAGATAATGCGCAGCAGATGGTGCAGAGTGAGTTTTGCAATTTTTTCTATATATATATGCCATGTCAGTGTCTGATATATTGTGCCCAGCATGTGCTACTGGAGACATACGCCCTATAAGCTGTAATGTGGGTTCTCCTGGGTATGGCAATACCCTACATGTGGCTGTTATCAGCTGCCTGGGCACACAGCAGGGCTCAGAAGGGAAAGATGAGGGGGATAAGCTGTGCGCAGTGCATCAGGTTAAATTAAAAATCAAGGGATGGATGATAAATTTTAAAACCCGCTTCCATTCAGAGCCCTGTTTTTTCGGGACACGTGTCACATTGATATATTGTGTCCTTCCTTATCCCCCTCTTATAGCAGACTTTGCACCTCTTTTGACTTTTTCCCTTGTTGCCAGTTTGGGGAACTTCTCCTGGAAAGTGTTGCCCTGGTACGATGCCTGTGGCCTCGCTTCCAGAAGTACTGGGTGTCCCCCATTCTTGGTCCCTAAAGATTAGGTTCTTGATAATGATATTTACGGCCAGCTTCTTATACCACACCGCATGGCGCTGTAGGGCTTCAGGACTTGATCTGACAAGTCCACCCCTCCCATGTACCTATTGTAGTCCAGGATGCAGTCTGGTTTGGGGGTCTCTGTACTGGTACCTCATACAGGTACATGGGTACTGGTGTGACATCTCTCGTCCTTGTACGTGACACACAATATGTTGCTGCTGGATTGTGCCCTGCACTCACCCCTTCTGAATGTTTGCCCTGCATGGTCTTAGGGAGGCCTCTCAGATCTCTTCTAGCAGTGCCGCATGCCGCAGGACTTCTGGGAGCGAGGCAGTTGAAGAGTGGGACGCTGGTATAAAAATTATCCATTTAGAGGTGGTAACCCTGGTCCAGCAGTGGGTGCACCAAATCCCACACAATTTTTGCATTAACGCCCAGTAAGGGGGGGCATTCTGGGGGCTGAATACTGGTGTCCTTCCCTTCATATATCCTAAATTTGTAGGTATACCCTGATGCACTCTCGCACAGCTTATACATCTTCACGCCATACCTTGCCCTCCTACCCGGCAGGTACTGGCGGAATTGAAGCCTCCCTTTAAAATGTACCAAGGACTCATCAATAGAAATACACCCCCGAGAAGTGTATGCTTGGGGAAAACCGGGCACTGAAGCAGTCTAATAGGGGTCTCCGTTTATGCAAACGGTCAAAACTGGGGTCATCTCAGGGTGGGCACGGTTCATTATCAGTATAATGTAAGAAGCGAAGTATTGCCTCATTTATTTATTTTTTTAGGTTCCAGTTCAGTTCTGAAGTTGCTTTGAGGGGCCCATATATTAGAAACCCCTATCAAACACCCCATTTTATAAACTAGACCCCTCAAAGTATTCACAACAGCATTTAGAACGTTTATTAACCCTTTAGGTGTTTCACAGGAACTTAGAGCAAAGTAGAGGTGAAATTTACATTTTTTTTTATTTTTTTTTCAGAAAATTCTTTTTATTCCATTTTCTCTGTAAAACAGAAGGTTTTACCAGAGGATCGCAACTCAATACTTATTGCCCAGGTTGTTCAGTTTTGAGAAATATCCCACATGTGGCCCTAGTGCGGTAATGGACTGAAGCACCGGTCTCCGAATCAAAGGAGCACCTAGTGGATTTTGATGCCTCCTTTTTATTAGGCACCATGTCCGGTTTGAAGAGGTCTTCTTTTGCCAAAACAGTGGAAACCCCCCAAAAGTGACCCTATTTTGGAAACTAGACCCCTTGAGGAATTAATTTTAGTTTTCATGGGGTGCATGCGGCTTTTTGATCAGTTTTTATTCTACTTTTAAGTGGCACGGTGACGAAAAAACAGCAATTCTACTATTGTTTTTTTTATAGTATTTTTTATTTTATTTTTTACAGCGTTCACCGTGCGGTATAAATGACATATTCACTTTATTCTGCGGGGCGATACGATTACGGCGATACCAGATGTTTATAGTTTTTTTATGTCTTATGGCGTTTGCACAATAAAATACTTATTGTAAAAAATCATTTACTTTTGGTGTTACCTTATTCTAAGTGCCAGAACGTTTTTATTTTTCCATCAAACTTGTTTTTTGCGTAACGAACTGTAGTTTCGATCAGCACAATTTTTAGGTACATGCGACTTTTTGATCTCATTTTATTTTTTGGGAGGTGAAGTGACAAAATTTTTTTAATTCCGGTATGGTTTACCGTTATTTTCTTATATGGCGTTCACCGTGCGGGATAAATAACGGAATAATTGTGTAGTTCAGGTCGTTACGGACGCGGCGATACCAATTATGTATAGTTTATTTGTTTATCTATTTTTAATAATAAAGGACTGATAAGGGAAAAAGGGGGATTTTTATTACTTTTAAAACTTTTATTTTCTTAATTTTACTCAACTTTATTTAACTTTTTTTTTACTTTATCCCACTAGGGCACTTGAGGCTAGGAGGCCCTGATCGCTATTCTAATACACTGCACTACACTACACAGCTACTCGCTGATCGCAAGCAAAGTCAGGACCCACTAGGCTTCCGTCGATGGCATAGCCGGGCGCCATTGTTATGCGTCTGGTTGCCATAGCCACCATCGCCAGCCACTTTCGTGTAGCAGGCCGGCGGTGGTAGCTTAACCGCTAAAAAGCCGCGGTTGCTATTAAACGCGGCTTTTAAGGGGTTAATCAGCGGGGACACAGCGATCGGTCCCCGCTGTAGGAGCTGCGGTAACTGCTGTATGAGACAGCAGCTGTCACAGCTCCTGCATGTGTCGGGAAGACGGCCGAAATGGCCGTTACTCCCGTGACGTACTATTGGGTCATGGAGCGCGAAAGATACAGCTACCATGACCTAATAGTACGTCCAGGAGCGCGAAGGGGTTACCTTTATTCAACTTTTTTTTTACTTGTCCTACTAGAGGACTTTAATATGCGATCATCCGATCGCTTTTATAATACACTGCAACTTTTGTATTGCAGTGTATTACTGCCTGTCCTGTGAAACGGCTATTGCATCAGAATAAAGCCCACTAATGACCGCCGTGAAAAGGTTTATCGGCGGTCGTTAAGGGTTTAATGTGTGTAGTGCTGCTTCAGTGTGAGCAGCTCTGCACTTTCATGTCTGCCGGGGTTACACCCCCCCTTTAGATAGCTCCGCACGCAGCCCGCCCTGTGGATTGCGCCGCACGCAGCCCGCCCTGTGGATTGCGCCGCACGCAGCCCCCCCTGTGGATTGCGCCGCACGCAGCCCCCCCTGTGGATTGCGCCGCACGCAGCCCCCCCTGTGGATTGCGCCGCACGCAGCCCCCCCTGTGGATTGCGCCGCACGCAGCCCACCCTGTGGATTGCGCCGCACGCAGCCCACCCTGTGGATTGCGCCGCACGCAGCCGCCCCCTGTGGATTGCGCCGCACGCAGCCGCCCCCTGTGGATTGCGCCGCACGCAGCCGCCCCCTGTGGATTGAGCCGCACACAGCGTGTGTGGTAATATATACAGGGAGCAGCGTGTGTGGTAATATCTACAGGGAGCAGCGTGTGTGGTAATATCTACAGGGAGCAGCGTGTGTGGTAATATCTACAGTGAGCAGCGTGTGTGGTAATATCTACAGGGAGCAGCGTGTGGTAATATCTACAGGGAGCAGCGTGTGGTAATATATACAGGGGGCAGTGTGTGTGGTAATATATACAGGGGGCAGTGTGTGTGGTAATATCTACAGGGAGCAGTGTGTGGTAATATATACAGGGAGCAGTGTGTGTGGTAATACCTACAGGGGGCAGTGTGTTTGGTAATATCTACAGGGAGCAGTGTGTGTGGTAATATATACAGGGAGCAGTGTGTGTGGTAATATATACAGGGAGCAGTGTGTGTGGTAATATCTACAGGGGGCAGTGTGTGTGGTAATATCTACAGGGGGCAGTGTGTGGTAATATCTACAGGGAGCAGTGTGTGTGGTAATATCTACAGGGAGCAGTGTGTGTGGTAATATCTACAGGGAGCAGCGTGTGGTAATATCTACAGGGAGCAGCGTGTGGTAATATCTACAGGGAGCAGCGTGTGGTAATATCTACAGGGAGCAGCGTGTGGTAATATCTACAGGGGGCAGTGTGTGTGGTAATATCTACAGGGAGCAGTGTGTGGTAATATCTACAGGGAGCAGTGTGTGTGGTAATATCTACAGGGAGCAGTGTGTGTGGTAATATCTACAGGGAGCAGTGTGTGGTAATATCTACAGGGAGCAGTGTGTGGTAATATCTACAGGGGGCAGTGTGTGTGGTAATATATACAGGGAGCAGTGTGTGGTAATATCTACAGGGAGCAGTGTGTGTGGTAATATCTACAGGGAGCAGTGTGTGTGGTAATATCTACAGGGAGCAGTGTGTGGTAATATCTACAGGGGGCAGTGTGTGTGGTAATATATACAGGGAGCAGTGTGTGGTAATATCTACAGGGAGCAGTGTGTGGTAATATCTACAGGGAGCAGTGTGTGTGGTAATATACAGGGAGCAGTGTGTGGTAATATATACAGGGGGCAGTGTGTGTGGTAATATATACAGGGGGCAGTGTGTGTGGTAATATATACAGGGAGCAGTGTGTGTGGTAATATATACAGGGAGCAGTGTGTGGTAATATATACAGGGAGCAGTGTGTGGTAATATATACAGGGAGCAGTGTGTGTGGTAATATATACAGGGAGCAGTGTGTGGTAATATCTACAGGGAGCAGTGTGTGTGGTAATATATACAGGGGGCAGTGTGTGTGGTAATATATACAGGGAGCAGTGTGTGTGGTAATATATACAGGGAGCAGTGTGTGTGGTAATATATACAGGGAGCAGTGTGTGGTAATATCTACCGGGAGAAGCGTGTGGTAATATCTACAGGGAGCAGTGTGTGTGGTAATATCTACAGGGAGCAGTGTGTGTGGTAATATATACAGGGAGCAGTGTGTGTGGTATTATATACAGGGAGCAGTGTGTGGTAATATCTACCGGGAGAAGCGTGTGGTAATATCTACAGGGAGCAGTGTGTGTGGTAATATCTACAGGGAGCAGTGTGTGTGGTAATATATACAGGGAGCAGTGTGTGTGGTATTATATACAGGGAGCAGCGTGTGTGGTAATATCTACAGGGGGCAGCGTGTCTGGTAATATTTACTGGGGCAGGGTGTGTGGTAATATCTACAGGGAGCAGTGTGTGTGGTAATATATACAGGGGGCAGTGTGTGTGGTAATATATACAGGGAGCAGTGTCTGGTAATATCTACAGGGGGCAGTGTGTTTGTGGTAATATCTACAGGGAGCAGTGTGTGTGGTAATATTTACTGGGGCAGTGTGTGGTAATATCTACAGGGAGCAGTGTGTGTGGTAATATCTACAGGGAGCAGTGTGTGGTAATATTTACTGGGGCAGTGTGGAGCACCTTCTATAAGGGGCAATGAGTGTGGCACTATCTACGCTGATTTTTACACTACCCGTAGTGCTCAGCACATATCCCCTCGCCCCTAGAGATAAAGTGAGGCATCACCTGCCTGTAAACAACCGGATAACTAGAGGGATTCCAGCCACCATAGTAGTTGTCAGCCAAACTAGTGCAGACATTTTTGTCTGTTTATTTGTATGCAGAAATTCTGGGGGGAAAAGTTACGCCCCATTAGCCACCCCTTCAAGACACCCGCCACAGAAGCCACATCCCATAAGACACACCCGCCACAGAAGCCACATCCCATAAGACACACCCGCCACAGAAGCAACACCCTACGTGTCCCTGGAAAACAAAATCAAATGTTGGCAACTGTGTATACTCGGAGCCAGAACTTTTTTAAATTTTCCGTCGATGTAGCGGAGTGAGGGCTTATTATTTGTTGGACAAGCTGCAGTTTTTAATCACGTTATACTTTTTATACTTTACATTTTTTTTAGATAAAAATGAACTTTATTTAACTATTTAAAAAAAATTGTTATTATTGTTCTTTGGGACTTGAACCAGTGATGATTAGATCGCTGGTACAATACACTGTAATAGTAATGTCTCGCAGTATATCGCGGACCTTCATTACTCCCCGACCCCCCCCCCCCCCCCGCTGCTATGAGAACCATCTATACCCCGTGATCGTGTTGCCGATGAGCTGCCAGGGAGGACCACCCCCTCTTTCTTACAGCTTAGATTCCATGGCCACTATTGACCACGGCATATAAGTAGTTAAATGGCGGTAATTATAGTTCTCTCAGGACTCCGGCCTTTGCAGCAGGCGTCCGGTCTTCCCTATGTCATGTGAACTCCTGAGCGGTAAATGTCCTGTGCAGGAAGGGGTTAAATGAGTAAAATACAAGTTTATAGTGAATCTTATCCCACAAAACACTATCACTCTGCTCCGCTCTACCTGCGCTGTAACATAAGAGATTACACTGCATGTTCCCTATATATAATGTCACCTGAGCTGCTGCAGAACCTCACACCTCATATCAAACACTGACTGCATAGTGTGCACCACGTCTTGTGAGATGTCAGCAATGTCTCCCCAGTATCCGCCATGTGTCAGGTTGTCAGAAGTCAGGTCTTCATTGTCTGGGGGGGAAATGTCTTCATTTTACTCTTCTCACCTGAGAGATATGCCATAAATGTCTGATATATGGGGGTCCCACCTCTATGTGGAGAACGGGGGTCCCCCGACCCGCTTGGTGGAGAATGAATGGAGAGGTGACCACACATGTGCACGACTCTCTCCATTCACTTGTATAGGAGTTCCAGAAACAGCCGAGCACGGCCAGAGGTGGAGCCGCATCTATCAGACATTTCTGGCATATCCTGGGGAGAAATGTCCGTGTTGGGAATACCCCTTTATTCCATGTGGTGACGGCTCTGAGAAGATGTTTCTCTCAATGATGAATAAGTGAGGTTCTGTATGTCACACATGATGTTGTCCCCTGTATGATCTCCATCTTCTCCTTTCTTCATAAAGACGTCTGCAGTACTAGATCCTCCAGTTCCTCCAGTTTTCTCATCTTCTCCTCCACAACGCTCCTTCTCCTGAGTGACCCACCAAGGATGGACAAGGACAGGAATGAGATGAGCAGAAGAATATTAGACTTCACCTTGGAGATCATCTACCTGTTGAGCGGAGAGGTAAACTTTTCTACATTATAGAACAAGTCACACATAGGGAAGGGACAATACATAATAGGAAGTAATAGGAAGAATCCAGTGTCCTGTATAACAGCGTCCAGACCTTCCAAGTGATGTCAAGAAGCCACCAGCAGAAAAGCTGAAGATCAGCCACCAATATGGTCAGTTATGTGTCATGTCACCAATGCAGCAATAGTAATGTTGTAGAGCAATGAGAATGACCAGGTACCAGGAGGATCAGGATGACCTCTATATAGAAACATAGAAGATGACGGCAGGAGGAGAGCACACGGTCCATCTAGTCCGTCCCCCCCCCCCCCCCCCCCCAATGTTATTTCCTTTTTAGTTTTGGCCTCGTTCTATTTTCTCAATGTCTTTTTTTAGGTGAGGTCTCCAGTATTACAGATGTGGGGTCACGAGAGCTCTATACAGCGGGGTCACAATCTCCCTCTACTGAGGGGGGGATATTGTGTTCAGTTCTCTTAGTGTCTCTCTCCATACACAGGAGTACACAATAGTGAAGAAGACATCGGGTGACTGTACGACTCCCATCATCCATGAGTCAGGAGGATGGAGCAGTAGTCAGAGCTCCATCACAGAGCCTCCCCCTCACACCCGGATACATGTGAAGAAGATCTTAGAACTGATTTACAAGATGATTGAGCTGCTGACTCGAGAGGTGGGAATGCTGGGAAATTCTACAGTAACAGCACTGGAGGTGTCTGGGTGATGACTGTATCATTGTGTGTGTCAGGTTCCTATAAGGTGTCAGGATGTCACTGTCTATTTCTCCATGGAGGAGTGGGAGTATCTAGAAGGACACAAGGATCTGTACCAGGAGGTCATGATGGAGAACTACCGGCCCCGCACATCACAAGGTGAGAAGAGACAGCTATATATATATATATATTGGCCATTACTGGGGGCACAGGCTGGACTGGCGGCCATGTTGAAGTCTTAATATTGTCATGTTCAGTACATATACATGTGTGTACAATGACATGTAATGTAGGAGCTCCACAATTTCTGCTCTTTTCACATCACGTTAGATCCTTATGTTTCCTGTATATGTCCAATAAATCCAGAGCGCTCCATTCACCAGACAGATTTTGTCTTTGCCACAAATGAAGCCCAGAGCAGCACACTGTACGAGCGCAGTAAAGCGAGGTGCACCGTCCTCGGCTTCATGTGTGTAATGTTCATGCTCTCATTCCCGCCGGACTCCTCTCCTGGACTCCTCTCAGTAACTTGTAACTTCTTTTTCTGAAACGGAGGGTTTGGACGTGGGCAGGTTTGGAACACTAAACTCCATCTACATAACGAGATGCTGGGGGTTCAGCGGTTCCAAACCTACTGACAGGTTCCCTTCTAAATGCTGCCAGGACTCCTAGAGAAAGCCTGTGAGTCCTGCATCCCCCGCCCACACAGAATGATTGACCGGTTCCCTTCTAAATGCTGCCAGGACTCCTAGAGAAAGCCTGTGAGTCCTGCATCCCCCGCCCACACAGAATGATTGACAGGTTTTCCTTTGTGGTCCTGCTGATTAAAATCTGAGGGTGTGACAGACGTTTCTTTGGGGCCGATGCCGGAGCTCCAAACACACGTTCCTTGCTTTACCTCCTGTCCGTGCAGAACATGTAAGGAGCAATGCTGGAAGGGGTTAATATCAGCCCCCCACAGACATTGAGATCAGCTGCTGGAGATCTGTGATGCGGGGGCCATTACTTTACACATCTGTGCACATTTGTGGGGAGGAACAACACAATCAGATTCTGTGACATGCCGTTTATCTGTAGTGCGGAGGATGGGCAGTCGTACCAGGTGTATGTTACTGCCGGTCATCACTCTCCACCAGTGTGCTAAGCTGGTCATACACATTAGATGTATGTCGCCCGGACCTGCTGACTTTCTAATGTATATGGCGACTTCCCAACTCTCCCCGGACGTCGGATCTCGGGAGAGAGAAGGATCGGGCTGTGGAATTTCAACATGCCGGATCCTTTTGCTAGTTGATAAGTCACTATCAGAGGAGTTTGGCAGCGACTTTCCCCTATTGAAGACACATACACACCCGACCGAGCGTTCATGTACATGGAGGAGGGGAGGAACGATGGTTCACCTGACATCTGGAGTGTATGACCGGCTTTAGACTAGTAGTTCACAAACGAAGAACTTCTGCAGGACGCCGATAATGGCTGCAAATCATTTAAGAAAAAATAGTGTCCTCAAGACTCCTATAAAGGGATTAGTAAAGGGTAGAGACTAAAAACTAACTTTAATAATCACCATTTAAGAAGGTTTATATAGACTCATAAAACAGACCGAAAACAAGAGAAGTTACCGATCGTTACAACCTCCCCATACATTCTGTGTTATACAGTTACTAAGGAGGAAAAAACTCACAAGTCCATCAAGTGCAACCTATAATCCGACCGTGTCGATCCAGAGGAAGATAAAACCCCCCATGAGGTGGATGACAATTGTCTCATTAGGGGAAAACTCCTCCCCCGACCCCAAATCTGGAAATCACAATAAATCCCCGGATCACCGTCCCGTCTCCAGAATCTAGTACCATAACTTGTAATATTAAAGAGAACCTCCGGTTATACTGACATTATATAGGAAACTATTATACTGCCGGAGTGTGCCGATAATCGTCTTTCTACATGACGTGTATTATCATCGGCACACTCCGGCAGTATAATAGTTTTCTATATAATGTCAGTATAACCGTGTAAACACTGCGGAACTTCTGACCGGATTTTCTGTGTGGAGATTCTGCAGCATTTTCACAGGAGATGTTGACATGTTGTATTTTGAGAATCTGCACCGCCCTTCTTTTCTGCGTGTTTTTTCCGCAGCGTGTGGATGAGATTTGTTGAAATCTCATCCTCATTGCTGCTACTGTAACACGCTGCAGATTTTCCCGCAATGAAATACTTTGTAGAAAATCTACAGCTTATCCGCCCCGTGTGCACATGCCCTTAAAGTGGCATGTCCGATTTGAGAAATGATCCTCTCTTAAATAAGTTGTAGATTCCATTCCTGGAGCAGTCCCTGGCATCACTGTCCCTGTCCATATTTGGACTGAGACTTCAGGGGCTCCCTCTAGGAACACAATTCCCGGACAAAAATGACAGCAATAGTCTGGCAAGGGATTCCGCTCCTAGAGGGAGCTTCAGTGGTGCTATCTACAGGGGGGGGGGTGGCGCTGTCTACAGGGGGGTGTGGCACTGTCCACAGCGGGGGGTGTGGCGCTATCTTCAGGGGAGGTGGCGTTGTCTGTAGGGGTGTGTGGCACTTCCTACAAGGGGGTTAAGGTGCTATCTGCTGGGGTTTGGCATCTAAGTTTGATAAAACTAAGGGGGAGATGTTCTTGCACTTGTGGAGAGAGCCGGCAGACATGAAAGTGCAGCGCTGCACACACTAAATTCTGTTCCATTTTGCCAACGTTTATATATGTGACAACTGCCTGGGCAACAGCAGTTGGAAAGTATATAGCCATATGGCTGTCGTGAAGGGGTTAATAATGTATAGACAATATTGCCTACAGAGGTGTACACAGGCTGTAAGAGGCTAATAATCAAGTAATACCCAGACAGTGTTTTTTTGGTTGTAGGGAACACTCGATATAGAGGCGCCCTGTATCCCGCCACTTTCATGTGTATCCATGTCCACAGATACAGTTAAATACTATGGCGGAGCAGGGAGCCGTCAGCGTCCCGCCATTCGCCTTGGTAGGCCACAGTCTACTTTAGGCCTGTGACGTACAAGGTGCAGGAACATCGACACCGGTAGTGAGGACCTCAACATTGTAATCTCAGCTCTGAGCAGTAAACATAGAAGTGTAGAGAGAAGTGTCTGATATATAGACAGATATACAGTAGTCATGTATTCAGTCACTGTGTGTTTCCTACAGATGGATCGAGTAGGAGAAATCCACCAGAGAGATGTCCCAGTCCTCTGTATTCCCAGGACTGTCCAGAGGAAAATCACAATGTCCCAGAGAATCATCAGGTAGATGAAGCTGAGCCCTATACCACATCTATATAGGGGGTGTGGAGCTTTATGGTCCTGCGGTCATAGATGGGGTCATAGATTTTGGTGGTTTCTTATGTTGATCTGTTAGATTCTTCGCCCTCTCTGCTGTATTGTACTGAATTGTTACATATGTGAAATCAGGGGGAAGATCTAACTAATAATAAAGCGGAGTATGAAGCAGAAGAAGAGCGGGTGAGGGGCGATCACCCGTGTAACAGTGAAGTGGAGGAGGAAATTCCGGGAGGTGTTACCACAGGTCAGTAATAATGAATTTAGAAAGTGAATTGGGAGGTTTGTTAAAGGGAATGTGTCGCTAGAATTTTTGTAATTTTTTTTTAGTTAAACAGTGTGTAGGTGATTAAACATTGTTCTAATTTTTTTCATTTTTTTCACGAGTCAGGAAATATTATAAATTAGATTCAAATTTATAACATTTCCCAGTGCTGGTCACTAGATGGAGCAATTCCCAAAATTGCAGCATTGGCATGTGGTAAAGCAACCACATTGCTTTATGCTGCAAAATTTGAGAGAATTCACTCGCTCTAGTGAGCTCTCAGAATCCCCCCTCCCTTATCCTGGCTAGTGCCAGGAGAAAGGAGGGGATTGAACGTTCAAACCTCCTACACTGTGTGTCGCCATTTTTTGAGCTAATACACAGTGTAGTAGGTTTACATACAGTAGTAATCACACAGTAAAACACTTACATACACAGAAATAACTTACCTGCTCCTGCTGCCGCCGGTCCATCCGCTCCTAGTGCTTGCTTCTAATCACATGTCCGGAAGCCGCGACCGGAAGTAGTCAGTAGTGCTGGGAAGATTGGGAGCGCGCCTGAGGTGTGCTGGGAAGATTGGGAGCGCGCCTGAGGTGTGCTGGGAAGATTGGGAGCGCGCCTGGTCCGTGACCGCGGCATGATCAAAGGGAATTCCCCTCTTTGATTGCATCACCGGGATTCCGGTGATGCGATCAAACACCGGGGAATCCCTCTGCAGTCAGCCCTGGGGACCTACAAAGGACCCCAGGGCTGTCTGTTCTGTTTGTCTGCTGTTCGGGCACACTATGTGCTGCCCGATCAGCAGCCTGTGTCATAGTGACACAGTGTAATGTATTCGCGTACAGGAGTATGCTAATACATTACAAGTAAAAAAGAAAAGTTACAAATAGTTATCCCTTGATGGGATTAAAAAAAAAAGTAACAAAACAAATAAACAAATAAAAAAAGTCCCAAAAAGAGGCTTTATTTTGCATCAAATACATTTTATTGCCCCCTACACTAAATAAAAACAGAAAACCTACACATATTGGGTATCTACACGACCGTAATAACCTGAAGAATTAATCTAATGGGTTATTTAGCGTGAAACGTGAACGGGATAAAAAAGAAACCAAACGATTCCGAGAATAGCTTTTTCCTTTATTCACGCCGTAAAAAAAATTTTTTTACCCCCAAACTGTGGGGAAAAAAAAAAATACTATTTCTCTCGCAAAAAACAAGGCCTCATACAGCCACGTCAATGAAAAAATAAAAAAGTTATGGCTGCTGAAACGCAGAGAGGCAAAAACAGAAAAATTGAGCTGGTCATTAAGGTCTTTTCAGGCCCGGTCATTAAGGGGTTAAAGATGTGGTTTTTATATTGGATTAAAACAAACAGATCCATGATTATTAGAAAGAACCTATTTTAACCAGTTGCTGACTGCCCATAGATTATAAATGTCCTGGTGGTCCACACCTATCTCTGCAAGGACGTTTTAAAACATCCTGCTGAGTTTTCTCCTCTCCGACTCTCCCACTCCATCACAGTTAAATAGATCACTTATTTTATTACACAACGTCGAAGCCCTATATGTTCTGAGAAAAACAAGACCAAATAAATATAGGTTGGCAGAGAAATAGAACAACCATTTTCTATTAAATTGTCACATGACTAAAATTTCAATGAGGCCACTTCATTTCATTAGGTTCACATTATCAGTACTTGATAGGACCCTCTTTCCCCTTAGAACAGCCTGAATTCTTAGTGGAATGATATTACTATGTACTGGAAACCTTTATTACAGATTCTGATTATTAACTTCACTCTGTCTATTCCACTGCATCCCACAGATGTTCTATAAAATTGAGATCCGGTGACTGTTCAGCCATTTGGATATGCAGACCTCATTATCATGTCCGTGAATTCAGCCTGAGATTTGTGATTTGTCTCATGACACATTATCTTGTTAAATGTAGACTGCGGGCAATATTCGACTGTCTGTAACAATATTAAGTTAAGATTGTGTATGCCTCATTAGTATTTAACCCCTAGGCGCACGAGGACGCAACTGTACGTCCATGCGGCCAGTGTCTTAAGGCACAGGGACATACAGTTACTGCGAAGTTCCCGTTTCACACTGTCGGCGACAGTGTGCACCGGGAACCAGGAGGCCAGCTGTCCCTGACAGCTGACACTCCACTGTAAGCCGATCAGCGGCTTATTTCCGCTGATATCGGCAATTAACCCCTTGATTGCAGTGATAGATCACCGCATTCAGGGGTTTCTAGCTCATCGGCAGACCTCACGATGAAATCGTGAGGTTTGCAGATGGCTAGCATGGCGATCGGAGGCCAAGTAATGGCCTCCGTGTCTGCCATGTACGGAAGCCAATCAGGATCAGCCTCCTGATAGACTTCCTGTCAGAGTTACAGGACGTTACTGCCGTTCGCGATTCACACTGTCGATGTCAGTGTCTGTGACAGTATCGGCGACCGTGTGCATCGGGAATCGGGAGGTCAGCTGTCCCCGACAGCTGACACTCCACTAGTTGCCGATCAGCGGCTCATTGCCGCTGATTTCGGCAATTAACCCGTTACATGCGGGGCTCGATTGCGATCCCCGCATGTACAGGGTTTGTAGCACATCAGCAGCCCCCATGCAATTCTGATGCTTGTGATGGCACCCGGGGGCCAGACAACGGTCCCCGGGTCTGCCATCTATGCAAGCCTATGAGGATCGGCCTCTGGCTGGTCCTCGTAGACTTAGAGTATGTTCACTCGACAGCGTCCGTAACGGCTGAAATTACGGGGATGTTTTCAGGAGAAAACATCCCCGTAATTTCAGCCGTAACGGCATGTGCAGGCGCTTGAACGCCGCGTCCATTACGGACGTAATTGGCGCTGCTTTTCATTGGAGTCAATGGAATAACTGCACGCCTCGTGTGAACAGACAAACGTTAGCCCATTGCTTTCAATGGGCAGATATTTGCCAACGCTATTGAGGCGCATTTTCGGACGTAATTCGGGGGTTAAAACGCCCGAATTACGTCCGTAAATAGTGTGTGTGAACATACCCTAACTGTCTGTGACGTCCCACTGACAGTTGGAATACGTTATACTACCTAGGTAGTGTAATGTATTCTAGCAGCGATCAGAGCTGCAGGTAAAAAAAAGAAAGTGTCAAAAATAAAAAAAAAGTCAATAAAAATGGTTTACAAAAGTGTAAAAATAAGAGTTTTTTTTCCTATAATAAGTCTCTTATTATAAGAAAAAAATGAAAACATTAAAAAACAGTACACATATTTGGTATCACCACGTTCGTAACGACCCAATCTGTAACACTATAATGTTATTTTTACCGCACGGTGAACGCCGCAAAAAAAACAAACTAAAAACTTTGCCAGAATCACTATTTTTTTTTGGTCACCACCCCTCCCAAAATAGAGAATAAAAAGTGATCAAAAAGTCGCATGTACCCGAAAATAGTACCAATAAAAACTACAACCCGACCCGCAAAAAACAAGCCATGACACCGCTTTTTTGACTGAAAAATAAAAAAGTTACGGCTCTCAGAATATGGTGACACAGAAAATAAATTATTTTATAAAGAAATGATTTTATTGTGCAAACGCTGCAAAACATAAAAAAAATCTATATACATATGGTATCGCCGTAATCGTACCGACCCGCAGAATAAAGTACAATTGTCATGTATAGCGCATTGTGAACGCCGTAAGAAATAAAGAATTTAAAACGCCAAAATCACTATTTTTGGTCACCAAAGCGCTAAATAAAATGTAATAAAAAGTGATCAAAAATTTGCATCTACTAAAAAATGGTACCAATAAAAACTGCCAAAAATAAGCCCTCACACCGCTCAATTCATAGAAAAATAAAAAAAGTTATGGCGTTTGGAAGGCGGGGAGTGAAAAACTAAAATGGAAAAGCAAAAAAGGATCAATCCTGCAAAGGTTAATTAATTTCTATTAAAAAAATAAATTACCACCACATGTGGGGTATTGTCACACTCGGGAGAGATTGCGCTACAAATTTAGGGCTACTTTTTCTCCTTTATGCCTTGTGAAAATGAAAAAATTAAACTTTTTAGTGGACAAAAATGTTTATATTCATTTTCAAGGCCTAATTCTACTAAATTCTGCAAAAGACTTGTGTGGTATAAATGCTTACTATACCCCTGGGGTCACTTTTGGGGGTTTCCACTATTTTGTTCCCTCCAGGGGGTTGCAATCGCGACATGGCACTGAAAATCAATCCAGCAAAATCTGTGCTCCAAAATCCAAATGGCGCTCCCTCCCTTCTGAGCGCTGTCGTGGGTCCAAACAGTTTATTACCACATATGGGGTATTTCCGTAATCGGGAGAAGATGCTTTACAAATGTTGGGTTGAATTTTCTTCTTTATTCCTTGTAAATATTAAAAATGTCTGTTATTTCAGAAAAAGTAGATTTTCATTTTCACAGACTAACTACAATAAATATATCAAAATACCTGTGGGGGCAAAGTGCCTACTATACCCCTAGATAAATTCCTTGAGGGGTCTAGTTTCCAAAATGGGGTCACTTTTGGGGAGTTTCCACTGTTTTGGCACCACAAGACCTCTTCAAACTCGACATGGTGCCTAAAATATAATCTAAATATAAGCAGGCCCCAAAATCCACTAGGTGCTTCTTTGCTTCTGAGGCCGGTGTTTCTGTCCATTAGGACACTAGGGCCACATGTGGGATAAAACTGCAGGACCTGGGCAATAAATATTGAGTTGCATTTCTCTGGTAAAACCTTCTGTGTTACACAATTTTTTTTTATTACAAATAAATTTCGGCAAAAAAAGGAGAAATTTGTACATTTCCCCTCTACTTTGCTTTATTTCCTGTGAAATGCCTAAAGGGTTAAAATACTTTCTGAATGCTGTTTTGAATACTTTGAGGGGTGCCGTTTTTAAAATGGGGTAATTTATTGGGGTATTCTAATATATAAGGCCCTCAAAACCACTTCAGAACTGAACTGGCCCCTATAAAAATAGCCTTTTGAAATTTTCTTGAAAATGTGAGAAATTGCTGCTAAAGTTCTACGCCTTGTAATGTCCTAGAAAAATAAAAGGATGTTCAAAAAACGATGCAAATATAAAGTACACATATGGGAAATGGTAACTAGTGACTATTTTGTGTGGTATTACTATGGGTTTTACAAGCAGATACATTTAAATTTAGAAAAATGCAAATTTTTGCACATTTTCTCTACATTTTGGTGTTTTTCACGAATAAATATTGAATTTATCGACCACATTTTTCCACTATCATAAAGTAAAATATGTTACGAGTAAACAATCTCAGAATCGCTTGGATAGGTAAAAGCATTCCAGAGTTATTACCACATAAAGTGACACATGTCAGATTTGAAAAAATCGGCTGTGCCACAAGGCCAAAACAGGCTGCGTCCTAAAGGGGTTAAACAGCCAAATGTGTTAGCAGAAAACAGGCTTCATTGCCAGACAAGGTTCTGCTTTTCAAAAAAGAAAACTTTAGTAAGTCAAGCTTTGTGTAATAAATTAATAGTGGAGGACTGAGTGGATTTATTTTAAAGTGTTATACAAAGCGTTATAAGGCTGGAATGGAGACAAAAGGCTTGGCTTAAACTTCTTCCTGCTTGATCCACTTCTGACTTTGGCTCAAAACACTACATGTGTGTTTCCAGCCTAAAACGAATGTTACAAATTTGTCAACTTTTCTATTGTGAAACAAAATCACAATTTTTTTTTAATCCTAACAGAAAATCCCACTAAGAACTCTGAGGGAAACTTCACGTTATTGCTAAATGATAAAGTAGAAGATGAAGATATGATGCAGCAGTCTTCAGGAGAAAACCTTGTTAGACATGAGAGAAGTCACACAGGAGAGAAGCCGTATTCATGTTCAGAATGTGGGAAATGTTTTACAGATAAATCAGGTCTTATTAGGCATGAGAGAAGTCACACAGGAGAGAAGCCGTATTCATGTTCAGAATGTGGGAAATGTTTTACATGTAAACCAAGTCTTATTGTACATAAGAGAAGACACACAGGAGAGAAGCCTTATTCATGTTCAGAATGTGGGAAATGTTTTACATGTAAACCAAGTCTTATTGTACATAAGAGAAGACACACAGGAGAGAAGCCTTATTCATGTTCAGAATGTGGGAAATGTTTTACATATAAATCAAATCTTGTTACACATGAGAGAAGTCACACTGGAGAGAAGCCGTATTCATGTTCAGAATGTGGGAAATGTTTTATAGATAAATCAGGTCTTATTACACATGAGAGAAGTCACACAGGAGAGAAGCCTTATTCATGTTCAGGATGTGGGAAATGTTTTACAGATAAATCATTTCTTGTTACACATGAGAGAAGTCACACAGGAGAGAAGCCGTATTCATGTTCAGAATGTGGGAAATGTTTTACACAAAAATCATATCTTGTTACACATGAGAGAATTCACACAGGAGAGAAGCCGTATTCATGTTCAGAATGTGTGAAATGTTTTACACGTAAACCAAGTCTTATTGTACATAAGAGAATTCACACAGGAGAGAAGCCTTATTCATGTTCAGAATGTGGGAAATGTTTTACATATAAATCAAGTCTAGTTGCACATGAGAGAAGTCACACAGGAGAGAAGCCGTATTCATGTTCAGAATGTGGGAGATGTTTTACAGATAAATCATATCTAGTTACACATGAGAGAATTCACACAGGAGAGAAGCCATATTCATGTTCAGAATGTGGAAAATGTTTTATATATAAATCATATCTAGTTACACATGAGAGAATTCACACAGGAGAGAAGCCATATTCATGTTCAGAATGTGGAAAATGTTTTATATATAAATCATATCTAGTTTCACATGAGAGAATTCACACAGGAGAGAAGCCGTATTCATGTTCAGAATGTGGGAAATGTTTCACAGATAAATCAGGTCTTATTAGACATGAGAGAAGTCACACAGGAGAGAAGCCGTATTCATGTCCAGAATGTGGGAGATGTTTTACAGATAAATCAGGTCTTATTAGACATGAGAGAAGTCACACAGGAGAGAAGCCGCATTCATGTCCAGAATGTGGGAAATGTTTTACAGATAAATCAAGTCTTAATGTACATAAGAGAAGTCACACAGGAGAGAAATTATATTCGTGTTCAGAATGTGGGAAATGTTTTACTACTAAAGGCATTCTTAGGGCTCACCTGAGAAACCATACAGGGGAGAAGCAATTTTGATGTTCTATATGTGGAAGATGTTTTACAAAGAAACTTACATTTTGGAACTCCGCAGAGCATTCACATGGAGTAGAAACCATAATCTCGTTTAGAATGTGGGAAAACCTATAAGAGCAAAATAGTTAAACTGTTAGTGTATAAATGATTAAACATTGTTCTAATTTTTTTAATTTTTTTCACGAGTCAGGAAATATAAATTAGATTCTAATTTATAACATTTCCCTTTGCTGGTCACTAGAGGGAGCAATTCCCAAAATTGCAGCATTGGCATGTGGTAAAGCAACCACATTGCTTTATGCTGCAAAATTTGATAAGACACACTAGCTCTATCGTCCTCTAACAATCCCCCCTCCTTTATCCTGGCTAGTGCCAGGAGAAAGGAGGGGATTGAATGTTTAAACCTCCTACACTGTCGCCATTTTTTGAGCGAATACACAGACATAACTTACCTGCTTCTGCCGCCGCTCAATCCGGTACGTCGGCTCCGTCTGCTCCCTCCGCTCCTAGTGCTTGCTTCAGAACACATGTCCGGAAGCCGCGACCAGAAGTAGTAATCTTACTGTCCGGCCGCGGCTTCCGGTCCACAAGAAAATGGCGCCGGATGTCGCTTGGCCGAAGACCTTCCATTTGGACCTTCCCACACAGACGGCGTACACCATAGTGAAAGCGAACGGCTTCCGTTCACATTCTCTATGGGGATGGATGTGCCGTATTCCATGTCTGTATGTGTCGTTAATCGACACATACAGAGATGGAAAAAAAAAATGGCATCCCCCATACAGAAGAAAAAGTTAGAAAATAAAAAAAGTCAAACACAAATAAATATTTTATTTTTTATTTATCAAGGATTTTTATTTTTGAAAATATAAAAACATAACAGCATACACATTGTTTCATAAATGTGCACAATTTGCACGCAGTGCAATATAACTACTTCAATATCACATACAATATACAGATACATAGAAACAGGAGTAGGAGGTAGCCTCCTAATCAGTAAGCAGAAGCTAAATAAGAATGCAATGAGAATAATAGTATCATAAGTGCAGCAGAAGTAGTGCATTATTTAGGGAAACCAATCCCCACAGTTGGATAAGAATTGTCGCATATAAGTGCACACTATACTTTAGACTAACACAGACACAAGACAACAAGGGGAAACACATACGGACATAGCACGCAAAAAGTAGGCTTATATAGGCGTTCAAAAGAGGCCATCTAGCCAGAGAGGTAGATCATTACCACACCGGAATCCAGACCACACTGCCCAAGTGCGGACAAAGAGCTCAGATTTACCCCGATCAGCAGACATCAACTCCTCCATCCTCATAATTCCGTTCACCTCCGTTACCCATTCCTTCAAAGAAGGTACAATTCTGAACTTCCAATGACGAGGGATCACTGTTCTTGCTGCGGTCAAAAAATGCCGAAAGACACCCTTTTTGAGGTGTGGGAGTGATCCAGGAACCATGGAAAGTAAGCCAATGGAGGCCGAGTTCTGAACCTCAGTATGAAAAAGTTTGTTACCAAGATCAAAAAATTTTCCCCAAAAGGGACGAAGCTTGGGACAGTCCCACCAAATGTGCAGCATGGTTCCAGGAGCCTCCTCACACCTCCAGCACTCATCAGATACATTAGGGAATATCCTATGCAGCAAAGAAGGACAGCGGTACCATCTGGTGAGAATCTTATAATTTTTTTCCTTGGCGAAGCACGAGGTCGGTAACTTATGCGCCATGAAGAAAGATGTGCCCCACTCCTCAGCAGAGTGTCGAGTCCCCAGTTCCTCATCCCATGCGGTAGTGAATGTCAGCTGAGAGTAATCATATTTAGGTAGAAGGATCCCGTGTAAATAGGACAACACATGAGAGGGGGCAGCAGTTAACAACAAGTAGTGCTCCAGAGGAGTCTTATCCTGCAGCAATACAAGACGGTCGCCCATGGAAGAAAGATATGAGCGCAACTGAAAATAGGACCACCAAACTGAACGTCTCCCCGGGCAGGCCTCAGAGACAACAGTCTGTGACAAAATTGCACCCTCAGGTGTAAGAGTCTTAGCCAAGAAACTGCCGTCCTGTCTCCTAGCAGAGGAATGTGTCCACACCCACCGCCGGAGGGAAGGAAGGGACATCAAAAAGAGGAGCTGGACGGTGAACAAGGTCCACCGCAGCAATGATCCGCTCCCAGACTACAAGAAACTGACGTGTGAGGGAAGGCAGAGAAGATGAAGGTCGCTGGAGAGCAGACAACCAAGGCAGAGACGACAGTGCTAGGGGAGACATAGCCTTCTCAATGCGCACCCATTGCTTACCCGCATCTGAGCGGAACCAGTCTACCAATCGCATGAGGACCGCAGCTTGGTGGTAGCGTTTAAAATCCGGCAAGCCTGCCCCCCCCCCCCCCCCCGGCCGCTTTCGGCCGACTATGGACAGCAAAACGAACACGAGGCTTAGAGGAGCCCCAAACAAATTTAGTTATGGCCCTATGTAAGGTTTGGAAGAAGCTTGTTGGAATTATGATAGGGACAGTTTGGAATATGTATAGGAATTTGGGCAGAATGTCCATTTTAACCGCGTTAATGTGCCCAAACCACGATATGTAGTTCCCACCATATGACACTAAATCCTTCAAGGTGCGCTGCAGAATGGGTGTGTAATTCAAAGCGAACAAATCCGACTGTTGTGTGGGGATAGGCACCCCCAAATATTTTAGAGATTTAGATTTGAACGGGAAAACCCACGCGAGATGGGTGAATAGCGCAGTATCGAGAGATATATTCAATTCCTCCAATTTAGAATAGTTGACTTTAAAATTACTCAAATGACCAAATCGCTCAAATTCCCCGGTCAAATATGGCAAGGAAACCATGGTAGTCGTAATGTACACAAGGAGATCATCGGCATACAGTGCCAGTTTGTGATGTTCCGCGCTAACACAGACGCCATTAACATTAGGGTTGCTCCGCAGTGCCACGGCCAGGTGTTCCATGATCAAAACATAGAGTAAAGGTGAGAGTGGGCACCCCTGTCTTGTGCCATTAGTAATAGATAGAGTCAGATAACAAACCATTAACTCGAACTCGGGCCGTAGGCCCATGATATAATGCCATAATCCTATCCACCATAGTGGCGCCAAGGCCAATCTGTGTCAGGACACTGTGGAGAAATACCCAATGTACCCTGTCAAAAGCTTTTTCAGCATCAACCAAGAGTAAACACATCGGTATCTTATGGGATTGGCAGTATGATGTTAAAAGAAGGGTCTTGATAGTGTTGTCCCGCGCTTCCCTACCACGTACAAACCCCACCTGGTCATCTGTGACCAGGTCAGGTAAGAAAGGCGAGAGTCGAGAGGCAAGCAACTTCGCGAAAATCTTAACGTCTACATTAATCAATGATATAGGTAGGACGACGTCGGATCCTTGCCCGGTTTTGGTAAAAGGGTAATATGGGCCTCAAGGAACTGAGGTGCAAAGGGACACGAGGAAGACACGGAATTAAAAACTTTCGTCAAGAATGGAGCCAATTGATCCTTAAATGTCTTGTAGAATTTATTATTAAACCCATCGGGTCCCGGACTTTTGCCCAAGGGAGAGTCTCCAATAGCACGCTCCACTTCCGTTAACAAAAAATCTTCGTCAAGTCCCAAGGCCTCCCCGCCCCCCAGTGACGGCAACGCAGTGTCGTGCACATAACAGTCTATTTTATCCCGCAACGCATCCGCCTGCATATCCTGAAAATGGCCTTTAAGATTATATAATGCAGAGTAATACTGTCTGAAGCAATCAGTGATGCCCACCGGATCATGAACCTCACCGCCCGAGGGAGAAGTAATTTTAGGGATATACGATGCCTGGGTGCGAGGATGTAGTATCCGTGCCAGAGACCTACCACATTTGTCTGCAAATTCGTACGAATGTTTTCGCATCCGGTCCCTGAATCGAGCGTGTGACTGGTCTATCAGAGAACGCAAGGATTCTCTCGCTGTAGTAAGTTCCGCAAATATCTGTGAGGACAGAACACGCTTATGACGGGATTCAAGGTCCCGTATCTGAGTAAGGAGCCGCGCAATAGCTACCCCTTTTTCCCGCTTCAAACGTGCCCCATGTTGGATCAGAACTCCCCTAACTACACACTTCAGCGCCTCCCACTGTAATGGTAATGGGGTGGTGTCATGTGTAGGCACCTCAAAAAAGCCGGTTAGCGAGTCCTTAAGGGCTGACACACACACTGAGTCACGCAATAAATTATCGTTAAGTTTCCAAGATTGGAAATTGGGTACCGAGCTAGGAAATGTGAGTGTCGGAAATACGGGGGGCATGATCCGACCAAACCATAGGGCCCACCTCAGAGGTAGGATGCCAGGTAAGCAAATGGTGGCTAATAAGAAAGGCGTCCAGCCGACTGTACATATTATGTAGCGGGGAGAAGTAAGTATATTCTCTTACCTGAGGATGCAGAATCCTCCACACGTCAATCAATTGCATGGAATGCATCACAGTTTTCAAGGTTCCCAAGTGGGACTTCAGAACAGCAGACCTGCCCGAGGAGGTGTCAAGTCTGGAATCGAATGTCAGGTTAAAATCACCACCCACAATCAAGACTCCCTCCGTGAACTCCTCCAATTTCCGCAAATACGCGCAGCACACCCGAGCCTGATCCTGATTGGGGAGGTACACATTAGCCAAGGTGAACAGCTTATTCCGAATAGACAGTTTAAGAAACACATACTGACCACCCGGGTCAACCAGGACGTCTACCAGTTTATGTGAAAGTGACTTGTGAATACATATACTAGCACCCTTGGACTTGGATTCCGGGTTGGCACTGTGGAACCAGACTGGATAATAACGATTTGTAAACTGTGGAGTGTGGCCCACCTGAAAATGAGTCTCCTGTAAAAACAGGATATTTACACGCTCTTTGTGCATGTACAATATCTGCGAGCGTTTTTCCGGGACATTAAGCCCATTAGCATTAAAGGTACAGACTTTCAACTGTGCCATCTCCAACGCACGTAGGACTAGCAAGTCAAGAAATGTGCTACAACAATGAAGAGAAGGACAAGACAGACAAGGAAGGGAGACACGACAACAAGGACAAACAAGCGGGTGAAACAAGCACCCACTCCTTGATCTAATCAAGGAGAAACAATCCAATATACACCGGATATAACCAGTGAGTCCCTAAGAGGAGAAGTGTCAGGACAAGGTCTAGCCAGCGCCCCGCACCCCCCAACCCAGCAAATTTTATATAGCAAATAACGATATAACAGAAAAGAAAGGAAAACCAAGGCACTTAGTATGATACCCAAAAATAATTAAATAAGAATATACATTGTTAGTAGGGACCTAAAGAAACCCCAGCAGAGAACACCCCTTAATACATTCATTGTCAGCATAAATGTACATACAGGTTAGCAATAAAAGAAAATAATAAAAATAAACATTCACGATTGTGGCGTATTAACAGCAATCAACCAACATCAGAATCCACCAGGTCTCCAACAGCAATCACCTAGAACATAATGGAGACCCACACAGCCATGTCCACATGAACCTCCAAATATAATTGCCTCAGCTGATAAACACAATAACCATTACAATTAAGCTCTGACAGCAGGCTGCAATTTGGACACATTAAAAGGGCATCACATCGGCTCCGCAGGACGACCATCGTGACGCCTCATAGGAGAACGACCTCGCCTGCGTGATCGTGGACGCGGCGGCGGGATGGGAACATAAGGCTAATCAGGGAGAGAAACTCTAGGCAAACGGAGAGCAGCGCAGAAATCCGGAACATCCCCCGGGTCACAAACACTCAGCAGTGCCCCGTCCCTGCGAACCTGCAGCTGAAAGGGGTGACCCCAGGAATAGGAGATCTCATGTTCTCTCAAGATATCCAGCAAAGGACGTAGCACTCTGCGCTTGTCCAGAGTCATCCTGGACAAATCAGATAGCAGCTGGATCTTGACTCCCTGTAATAAAACCTTGCCTTTATCTCGGGCCTTCCTCATGATCTGCTCCTTAAGAGAAAAGAAATGGACACGGCATAGCACATCTCTAGGCCTATCAGGATCCGGGTTAAGTGGACCTAGAGTCCTGTGAGCTCTATCCAGCTCCAGAGGATCATCAGCAGGGCGCCCTAATAATGTATTAAACAGACTGTAAAGCAGGGATGAGTTGACCCGGAGAGATATCCTCAGGGATGCCCCGAAGCCGAATATTATTACGGCGATTCCGATTCTCGTGATCCTCAGCAAGGTTAAATAATGCGTGAATCTGATGAGTGTTGATCCAATCGGTCGGCATGAGAGACTTGTTGCTGTGTAATAATGGAAACATCGCTTTCCATCCGCTGTACTTGATCGGACAATTGAGATAGATTGGTGGTAAGAGATTGTATTTCTGATTTATACGTCGTCTCAAGACGGTTTACATAACGCTCCATGTCCTGTTTAGTGGGCAATGCTGATAACTGTTGTCTCAAGCCCTGTAAATCATCCCCTAGGACAGCAGAACCCCCTATGTGAGAGGAGGGATGAGCAGCCAAATCTCTGGGAGAGGTAGAAGGCAGCAATGCAGGCCCAAGCACATGAGGGGAAGATAAGTGAGAAACCCGGCCGCCATGACAGGCACCACGTGGCGAGCAGTCCCGCGCAGGCAGCGCCATCACAGCCCCAGAAGAGCTCGGTTCCATCCCATTCAGCAGGGAGGGAAACTGCCCCTGAGAACCGAGATCGAGGGGAAGGTACAAGCGGTACCTGATGCAGCAGCGCCGGCCGCAGATGACAGCCCCTCTGGAAGCGAAGTCCCGGCGCCATCTCGTTTCCCCTCCAGCGGCGCCATCTTAGATGATGGTCCAGCAGCAGCGTCGGTTAGGAATCTCTGGATGGAGCCGGCTGAAGACATCTGCCGTGTACAGTAAGGAGTCCCCATGGAGGCCTTGGATTTCCTAACCATCAGGTTGATAAAATGTTGCGTATTAATGTGCTTATGATCGGGTTAGGGAAGTGCAGGAACGGAGCTCTCAAGAAGCACGTCTGGTCAGTGCCATGTCCAAGCCACGCCTCCAAATATTTTTTTTTTAAATAAAACACTAAAAGCAAATTGATATAAAAAAATTATTTTTTCGCGACACCCTTCCTTTAAACACATCAGATTATTGACAAACTTTAACCACTTAAAGACCAGCCTATTTTAGGCCTTAACCCCTTAAGGACGCAGCCTAGTTTTGGCCTTAAAGAGGCTCTGTCACCAGATTTTGCAACCCCTATCTGCTATTGCAGCAGATCGGCGCTGCAATGTAGATTACAGTAACGTTTTTATTTTTAAAAAACGAGCATTTTTGGCCAAGTTATGACCATTTTTGTAGTTATGCAAATGAGGCTTGCAAAAGTCCAAGTGGGTGTGTTTAAAAGTAAAAGTCCAAGTGGGCGTGTATTATGTGCGTACATCGGGGCGTTTTTACTACTTTTACTAGCTGGGCGTTCTGATGAGAAGTATCATCCACTTCTCTTCAGAACGCCCAGCTTCTGCCAGATCACGCTGTGACGTCACTCACAGGTCCTGCATCGTGTCAGACGAGCGAGGACACATCGGCACCAGATGCTACAGTTGATTCTGCAGCAGCATCAGCGTTTGCAGGTAAGTAGCTACACTACACCATTAACTTAAGCAGCCCACAGACCATTATCGGCCTCCAGGGCTCCCCCACACTACTAACAAGTATCTAACTGCAGCCATAAGGCCTCCAGGGCTCCCACACTTCTCTAAAAATCACCCCACAGCCTAACCATAACAGGGAAGGAAAACAAAATTATGCAGAAAAAATAGAGGAAGAGAAATTATTTACAGTCATATGTCTGACTACACCTGGCCATTGAAGATGCTTTAAAACAAGCAGGGCCTCAAGATAATAAATAATTTCGAGTTGAGGGTCTCGCTTCATGCGTCCGTCTTTTGCAGATTTGAGGCATTTCAGGAAGGTTGGCTTTGCCACAACTAAAAGGCTCTGACATTCCTGGGGTGTCTTCATATAAGTTGGCAATGACAACTCCTGTGGCATGTCGCCCCCATTGCCACGCCTCTTTTTTTTTGTAAGAAGTATTGACCCTTGAAAATGAATAGATTATGATGTAACACAAATTCTAATAGGAGAATCAGAAGTTCAATCAGATCAGGTTCCAGGTTAGTTCTGTTCAAATAGAATCAAGTTGCTTCAATTCCATTCTTATGTTCAATGATGGTGTAAAGTGACTCTACGTCACATGTCACAAGATAATCGTCTTGTCCCATGAACACTCCCTCCAATCTATTGAGGACTTCCGTGGAGTCCTGAATATATGATGGAAGTTCGGCCACCAAAGGTTTTAAATTAAAATCTATAAATCGGCAAATAGTCTCACACAGACTCCCCTTATCAGAAACTATAGGTCCTCCTGGGGGATCTGCTATGTTTTTGTGGATTTTGGTGAGCAAATAGAGGGTAGATATTACTGGTTTGTCTTCAATCAGACCTTCCAGTGTGGATTTAGCAATGATGTTCAGTTCAAACGCGCACAACAAAATCCTATCAAGACGCATTTTGTGGTTCATCAGGGGACAAATATCACGTTTCTGATAGCATGATTTGTCATTAAGTTGCCGAAATGCTTTCTTCTCATGTTTATCAAGGGGCCATACCACCACGTTCCCAACCTTGTCGGCTGGTTTGATACCCACCGTTTTTAGATTTTTTTAATTCCTGCAAGGCTTCTATTTGTACCTTGTGCAGATTATCATGGGTGCGATGTGGGGACAACTTCCTCAACTCACTTGTAACAAGTTTAACAAAAAGTATTTACTGCAGGACACATGGACAAGGAGGGGAACAAGGTGGAACGACCCCTAATATCAGGAGGGAATTTGGGTTCACTAATTAGTTCCTGTTCCCTAAGTAGATCTTCCAGGATTCTAAGAGTCTGTTGATCACCCCTACCTATGAATAAACTAGTATCATTTCTGGAAAATGTTTTTTTAACCCCTTCCCTCACCTTGACGTTAATGAACGTTAATGTGTGCAGTAACTTCGCGCACCTTGACGTGCAGTAACGTCAGTGCTTTAACAGTTAACCGCCGCGCGGCACTACACCGCAGCGGCGGTGTCTGCCCTGCACTCCCCATTGCCGATCAGCGGCCTGTCGCCGCTGAAATCGGCAATTAACCCCTTCGATACGGTGGTTGATTGCGATCACCACATTGAAGAGGTTTACAGCAGATTGGCAGCCCCCAACATGTATTTGCGGGGGCTGGCGATCCTTATCACGGCAACCAGAGGCCAAACAATGACCTCCGGGTTGCCATGTACGGAAGCCTCGGAGGAGCAGCCTCCGGCCGGTCCTCCGATGCTTCCTGTCAGTGTGACAATTACGTCACAATGACAGTTGGAACACATTACACTACGTGTGTAGTGTAATGTGTTCCAGCAGAGATCAGAGCTGCAAGTCTAAGTGTCCCCTAGTGGGACAAGTAAAAAAAGTAAAAAAAATATAATAAAAATGTTTTTAAAAAGTGTAAAAATAAAAGTTAGAAGTGACATAAACAAAGAATGCTTTTTTTCCTATAATAAGCCTTTTATTATAGGAAAAAAATGAACACGTTAAAAAAAGTACACATATTTAGTATCACCGCGTTCGTAACGACCCCAACTATAAAACTGTAATATTATTTTTCCCGCACGGTGAACACCGCAAAAAAAATAAATACACGAAAAACAGTGCCCGAATCACAATTTTTTGGTTACCAACCCTCCCAAAATATACAATAAAAAGTGATCAAAAAGTCGCATGTATGCCAAAATGGTACCAATACAAACTACAACCAGTCCCGCAAAAAACAAGCCCTTACACCGCGTTTTTGACTGAAAAATAAAAAAGTTATCGCTCTCAGAATATGGTGACACAAAAAATAATTTATTTTATAAATAAGTGATTTTATTGCACAAACGCTGCAAAATATAAAAAAAATTATATACATATGGTATCGCCATAATTGTACCGACCCGCAGAATAAAATATAATAGTAATTTATAGCCCAGGGTGAACGCCATAAAAAAAAGAATAAAAAACATTGTCAGAATTGATGGTTTTTGGTCACCTTGCTTGCCAGAAAATGGAATAAAACGTGATCAAAAAAATTTCTGGTACCCCAAAATGGTACCAATGAAAAACCCTCACACAGCTCCGGTGGAGAAAAAATAAAACAGTTCTGGCTCTCAGAATATGGCGATGCAAAATGTGCAGATTGTTCCAAAAGCGGATATGATCGGGCGCCATTTATCAGTGCGACACCGGCCACATATCTGCGGATTATTATTTATTTACTGCATTATTATACCCTCTTATTATACCCTGATGTACCCCGCACAGATAACATGTGCCCCCACATTATAAACTGAAACACCAGTAAAACCCCAAACAGAACAACTACCAAGCTACATCTGCGCCCCAAAAGCCAAATGCCGCTCCCTCCCTTCTGAGCCCTGCAGCGTGCCTAAACACCAGTTTACGTCCATAGATATGGCATCGCCATACCCGGGAGAACCCGGTTAATATTTTATGAGGTATTTGTCTTCAGTGGCACAAACTGGGCATAACATGTAGTGCACTAAAATGGCATATGAGTGGAAAAATTAAATATTCACTCTGCACCATCCGCTGCACATTAACCCCTTCGCGCACCACGACATAGCATGTCGTAGTGTGAGGGGTGATGTATAGAGCGTCTCACGTGAAAAATAAAGAATTTAAAACAGCAAAATCACTGTTTTTTGGTCACTTTGGCTCTACCTAAAAATGTAATAAAAAGTGCTCAAAAAGTTGTATGTACCAAAAAATGGTACTAATAAAAACGACCGCTCGTCCCTCAATAAATAAGCTCTCATACCGCTCTATTGACTGAAAAATAAAAAAGTTGTGGCTCTTGGAACGCGGGGAGGAAAAAAACTAAAAAGGAAAATAAAAAAATGGTCCAGAAAGGGTTAATTAGTTTCTAATGAAAAACCATTTATGACCACACGTGGGGTATTGCCGTACTCAGGAGAAATTGCTTTACAAATGTTGGGCAGCTTTTACCCCCTTTATCCTTTGTGATATTGAAAAAATGCAACATTTTTGTGGAAGAAATGTTGATATTCATTTTCACGGCCTAATTCTAATAAATCCTGCAAAAGACTTGTGGGGTCTAAATGCCCACTAAATCCCTAGATAGATTCTTTAAGTGGTGTAATTTCCACTTTTGGTGGGTTTCCACTGTTTTGGCCTCTCAGGGGCTTTGCAAATGCGACATGGCACCCAAAAACCATTTCAGTTAAATTTGAGCACCAAAAGACAAATAGCGCTCCTTCCCTTCATAGCCCTGCTGTGGGTCCAAACAGCAGTTTATTACCACATATGGCATATTTACGTAATCGGGAGAAATTGTTTTACAAATGTTGGGGTGCTTTTTCTCCTTTATTCCTTGTAAAAATTAAAAATGGCTACCTTTTTTCAGAAAAAAAAGTAGATTTTTACCTTTACAGAATAATTCCAATGAATTCAGCAAAACAACTGTGGGGTCAAAATGCTAACTTTACACCTAGAAAAATTCCTTGATGAGTGTAGTTTCCAAAATGGGGTCACTTTCTGGGGGTTTCCACTATTTTGTTCCCTCCAGTGCATTTCAAACGCGACACGTCACTGAAAACTATTCCAGCAAAATCAGAATTTCAAAATCCAAATGGTGCTCCTTCCCTTCTGAGTCCTGCTGTGGGTCCAAACAGCAGTTTATTACCACATATGGGGTATTGCTATAATCGGGAGAAATTGCTTTACATATGTTGGGGTGTTTTTTCTCTTTTATTCCTTGAAAAAATTAAACATTTCTACGTTTTTTCAGAAAACATACTAATTCAAATAAATTTAGCAAAAAAAACTGTGGGTTCAAAATGCTAACTATACCCCTAGATAAATTCCCTGAGGGGTGTAGTTTCCAAAATGAGGTCACTTTTGGGGGGTCTTTATTGTTTTGGCCCCACAAGACCTCTTCAAACCTGACATGGTACCAAAATATATGCTAAAAAAAAAGGAGGCCCCAAAATCCACTAGGTGCTCCTTTGCTTCTGAGGCCTGTAATTCAGTAAATTTCTAAAAACTGCAGAATCTGGGCAATAAATAATAAGTTACATTTCTTGGGTAAAACCTTCTGTGGTATAGAAAAAAAACTTATTACAAATGAATTTTGTAAAAAAAAAAAATGAAATTTGTAACTTTCACCACTACTTTGCTTTAATTCCTGTGAAACGCCTAAAGGGTTAAAACACTTTCTGAATGCTGTTTTGAATACTTTGAGGGGTGCAGTTTTCAAAATGAGGTGATTTATGGGTACTTTCTAATATATAAGGCCCTCAAAGCCACTTCAGAACTGAACTGGTCCTTGTAAAAATCGACTTTTGAAATTTTCTTGAAAATATGATAAATCGCTGCTAAAGTTCTAAGCCTTGTAACGTCCTAGAAAAATAAAAGAATGTTCAAAAAACGATGTCAAACTAAAGTAGACATATGGGAAATGTTAACTAGTGACTATTTTGTGCGGTATTACTATCTGTTTTACAAGCAGATACATTTAAATTTAGAAAAATGCTAATTTTTGCAAATTTTCTTCAAATCTTGGTGTTTTTTACAAATAAATATTGAATTTATCGACCACATTTTTTCCCTAACATAAAGTACAATATGTCACGAGAAAACAATCTCAGAATCACTTGGATAGGCAAAAGCATTCCGGAGTTATTAGCACATAAAGTGACACATGTCAGATTTGAAAAATCGGCTTCGTCCTGAAGGCCAAAACAGGCTCAGTCCTGAAGGGGTTAAGAGAAAATTCCATGCAAACAAAAACATATTCTTAATTGCCTCAAAACAATCAAAATTAGATACTGGGGAGAAGGTGGGCAGGGTTGCCAACCTCCACTTCAGAAATTTCTGTACAACTGAGCTAAAAATCACGGACGGACGAAATTGTTTACGGACACATTACAAAATTATTGCCTGTGCAGTGTTCTAGGATATTGATTGAATACTGATATTCTGACAGATCACGTTGGAATTGAAAGGGTGTACCGTGCCCTGAGGAGGAGTATAATTGGTTATCAGGTAAATGGCACAATGGTACGATCTTTTTGCATCCCAGCATTTGAAACGCAATCCTGCCAGAGATAGGGAGAGGTGGGGAGAGCAGGAAGCAGTGGAAATAAGAGGCATATAATGTCTGACATCATATTCTACAGGAAGGTGGAGGGGAGATAACACACAGTGAAAAGGCCTTTATCCACTTGTACAACACAGATTTTACCCTTGCTACTTTTTTCTGCCATCTTTTGGAAAATCAGTTCAGGGTCAGGGCTTAAAATGTAGGATCCGGCTTCTGATTAGTGAGAAAGCTGTTGGGTAGGGCTCTATGAACAGCAAATTGCTTTACAGAATGACACAGGTCTGACCCAAGTTTTTGTATTTTCCTGGGAAAACAGCAGCATGATTTATTTCTGTATAGTGTATAGTGAGCATTTTGATCCCATAGGTTTTTTTGCTGAATTAGGCCGCCAAAACTTCTATTGTTTTTTATTATTTTTTTTTTACGGCGTTCACCGTGCGCTATAAATGACATATTTAATTTATTCTGCGGGTCGATGCGATTACGGCGATACCATATGTATATAGTTATTTTTTATGTTTTATGGTGTTTGCACGATAAAATCACGGTTTTAAAAAAATTGTCGTTTTTGTGTCGCCATATTCTAAGAGCCACAACTTTTTATTATTTTTCTATCAGGAAAGCTGTGTGAGGGCTTGTTGTTTGCGGAACAAACTGTAGTGTTTATCGGTACAATTTTTGGGTACATGCGACGATTTGATCCCTATTTATGAAAATTATTTGGGAGCTTAAGTGACTAAAAATAGCGATTTCAGTATAGTTTTTTAATTATTTTATGGCGGTCACAGTGCGGGATAAATTACATTATATGTTTATAGTTCAGGCCGTTACGGACGCAGCGATACCAATTATGCATAGTTTATTTTATTTTTTCCAATAATAAAGGACTTTATAAGGGAAAAAAGGCAATTTTTAAATTTTATTATTTTGACATTTTACTTTTGTACATTTTTTGTAACTTTTTTTTTAGTCCTCCTAGGGACTTGAAAATCCAATTGTTGGAACGTTGTTATAATACCCTGCAATTCTTATGAATTGCAGGGTATTATACCTGTCAGTTTCACACTGACAGGAGTCATATTAGGTTCTGCTTCTGGCAGGACGTAATCGCCTTCAATAAATGGCTGACCCGAAGCCTTTGTTAGGCTTCCATTTGGCAAAGCAATCACCCCCCCCCCGCAACAATCGGGCCCTGCCATCGCGTAATGGGGTGTCGATGTTGCCATAACTTAAATGCCGCAGTCACTATTGACTGCCGCAATTAAGGGGTTAATCGGTTCGGATCACCGCTGTATTCCAACTTGATGTTTTCCCCCAGTACTAAGGCTGCTAGTAGCAGCCTGTACTGGGATATGCCAGGCTGCAGGGAGCGTCTGTGTGCTCTGTTAGGAGCACACGTAGATTAACGGGCTGCAGGCACAAGGACCAGCTGTGCAGCCCGTTAATCTATGTGGGGTGGTCGGGAAGGGGTTAAAGAAATTCTGGAATTCTCAGAAACTTCTCTCAGCATCGTGTGTTCTGCTACTGAGACAGACTGGCCTGGACCAATTAGCAGTTGTTTGAAATCTCCACATGTAGATGTTTTTCTGGACAGTGGAATGATTGACATCTAATAGTTTGACCATTTTCCCTTTCCTGAATCATAGACATCCATAACCTTTCTGAAGGCCTCAGAGCGCTCTGGATCTCGGCATGGTGATACCACACATTTCACTAACAAAGGGAAACCAAACATCAGGGGTTTAAATGAGACACGTTCCTCCTGGATCATGTCTAAGTCTGGAATCAGACGCAGTTTTTTTTTAGGCAAATCAGAGATTTGTATTAAAAAGAGTAATAAAAAGAATTGGGAAATATAAATGAAGGACTTCCACTTCTCTTTCTGGCTGGATCCACTTCTGGCTTTGAGGTGCAGTTTTCATGCTCTTTTTTTAGCTAAACTGCATGTCTGATTCCAGTTCACAAATAGCAGTTTTGAGTCAGATATGTCTGCGGCTGTTCCACTCATCTGAATGGGGATTTCAGAATCCATGTGCGTGCTACAGAAACAACCCCACTCAGATGTATGGAACTATTTAGTTTCAGAAATTTATACTATAAATCTGCCGCAAGAGAATCAACCCTGAGGGTAAGAACAGACAGAATGGAAACCACAACCATACCCACATAGGTGACAAATGGACACACAATTTAGCCGGTAAATTTTGTGGTATTACAAGTAAAACTGTGTGGCCATTCGCCACATGTGGGCGTGATTTTGGGCACCAACCTTGATTCTAATTCAGTGATAAATACACTTATGACATTTCCTTTTATGAAAATAAATCTGTGAATATTTATTTTATTCAATTAGATAGTTACTTTGTTAGTATTTATTTTTCTTCAATTTCATCACCTTCATCTTTTTATACTGTTTTAAAGAAAGTAAAATATAAAATATCCATATATGTTAAAAACAAAACATTTACATTGTTCTTACGGTCACTCTGGATTCTACTGCAGTGCGGGGGAATTTATTAATACAGTAATAAGACGCGAGGTTCGTGGTGAAAATTCAGCTTCTCTGCTTTGTCAGTAAGCCAGGCTCTTCTTTTCTTTCTTATATCCACAATACTTTTCCTTCATAGATCCCGGTTACAGTTGATCACAGGTAAATATAATTTGGGTGTTTGGCAGATCCAGGCTAATTCCACCCAAAAAAAAATAAACAAACACTCTTATTGGCTGTTTAACCCGTTAGTGACTGCCAATACGCCTTTTCACGATCCCTGCTCTAACGGGTGAGATTGATATCAGTTTAACCCCTCAGATGCGTCACTCAATAGCGAGCGCCGCATCAGAGTCGTTTTGGAGAGAGGGTGGGAGAATGATCGCAGAGTGCCGGTGTCTTCTATGGCAGCCGGGGTGCCTAATAAAGGCCACCAGGTCTGCCTGTAGCGTATGCCTGCTAGGTTTACATGGACAGGCACTAATACACTGCAATGTATTACATGGACAGGCACTAATACATTGCAATACAGAAGTATTGCAGTGTATTATAAAAGCGATCGGAGGATCGCTAAGTTAAGTTCCCCAGTGGGACTAGTAAAAAAAAAAAAAAGTTAAATAAAGTTAATAACAAAAAAATATACGTGAAAAAAATTAAAAACCCACTTTTTCCCCTTACAAAATGCTTTATTATTAAAAACAAAAGACAAAAAAGTAAAAAAGTTACACATATTTGGTATGGCCGCGTCCGTAACGAACACAGCTATAAAGTTATTACATTATTTAACCCGCACGGTGAATGCGGTAAAAAATAAAATAACATGCACAAATCAATGTTTTCTGTGAATCCTGCCTTAAAACAAAAAGTGATAAAAAGTGATCAATAAGTCGTATGTACTCCAAAATGGTACCAATAAAAACTACACGTCGTCCCACAAAAAAAGCCCGCATACAGCTGCATCGATAGAAAAATAAAAAAGATATGGCTCTTCAGATATGGAAACACAAAAACAAGTAATTAAAAAAAAATGTTTTTACTGTGTAAATGTAGTAAAACATACAAAATCGATATCAATTTGGTGTTGTTGCCATTGTAACAACCCGCTGAATAAAGTTATTGTGTTATTTATACCACACGATAAACGGCGTAAATTTAGGACGCAAAAAAGTGCGGCGAAATTGCTGGTTTTTTTTCCATTCTCCCCCAAAAAATTGTTTATAAAAGATAATCAATAAATTCTATGTACCCCAAAATGTTGCTATTACAAAATACAACTTGTCCCGCAAAAAACAAGACCTTATACAGCTATGTCGACAAAAATAAAAAAGTTATAGCTCTTTGAATGAGACGATGGAAAAACGTAAAAAATAGCTTGGTCATTAACGGGGAGGTGTCATGATTTTTTTTTTCTTATAATATTGCTTTTAGTATGATATTAAAATAAATGTTATTTATTTGTGTTCTTGTGTTGTACTTATTTTTTTTTCTTACTTTTACTTCTTTATGGGGGCTGCCATTTTTTTTTCATCTCTGTATGTGTCAATTAACGACACATACAGAGATGGAATACAGCACATACATCCCGATAGAGAATGCGAACGGGAGCCGTTCCATTCTCTGCAGCATACGCCGTCTGTGTGGGAACAGACCAAAACGAAGCTCGTTAGCAGAGCGAAATCCTGCGCCATTTTCATGTAGACCGTAAGCCGCGGCCGGACAGTAAGATGACGACTTCCGGCCGCGGCTTCCGGCCATATGTCCAAGGAAGCGAAGGCGCATGGCGGAGGCGGCAGGAGCAGGTAATTTATGTTCGTGTATGTGATGTGTGTGTTATGTTCGTGTATGTTGGTGTTATACTGTCTGCTTAGCACTCTATCTAATCCTCCTATGCTCAGAAAATGGCAGCACACAGTGTAGGAGGTTTGAAGATTCAACCCCCTCCTTCTCCTGGCTCTAGCCAGAATAAGGGAGCCCCTTGTGCAAGGACACAAAAGCGAGTGCGTCTACCCCAAATTTGCAGCATAAAGCAATGAGGTTGCTTTACCACATTGACCATGCTGCAATTTTGGGAACTGCTCCCTCTAGTGACCAGCACATGGAAAATGTTATAAATTAGAATCTAATTTATAATATTTCCTGACTTGTGAAAAAATTTAAAAAATTAAAACAATGTGTAATCACTTAAATAATAATTGTTTAACTAAAAAAAAATATATAATAATTCTTGCGACACATTCCCTTTAAGGCCTATAATTAGCTGATCATTAAGGGGTTAAAGTTTGTGAATAATCTGATTTTTTTGCTCTTATAGCATTTCCCACATTCTAAACAAGATTATGGTTTCTACTCCATGCGAATTCTCTGTGGAGTTCCAAAAATGTAAATTTCTTTGTAAAACATCTTCCACATATAGAATTTCAAAATGGCTTCTCCCCTGTGTGATTTCTCTGATGAGCCCTAAGAATGCCTGTAGTAGTAAAACATTTCCCACATTCTGAACACAAATATATCTTCTCTCCTGTGTGAATTCTTTCATGTGTAACAAGATCTGATTTACACCTAAAATATTTCCCACATTCCGAACATGAATACGGCTTCTCCCCGGTGTGAATTCTCTCGTGTGTTACAAGAGCTTATTTAGCTGTAAAACATTTCCCACATTCTGAACATGAATATGGCTTCTCTCCTGTGTGACGTCTCTCATGTGTTACAAGACTTGCATTTCCTGTAAAACATGACCTGATTTTGTGTAAAACATTCCACATTCTGGACATGAATACAGCTTCTCTCCTGTGTGAATTCTCTCATGTCTAACAAGATTTGATTTAAATTTAAAACATTTCCCACATTCTGAACATGAATATGGCTTCTCTCCTGTGTGACTTCTCTCATGTGTTACAAGACTTGCATTTCCTGTAAAACATTTCCCACATTCTGAACATGAATACGGCTTCTCCCCTGTATGATTTCTCTCATTTGTAACAAGATTTGATTTATCTGTAAAACATGTCCCACATTCTGAACATGAATACGACTTCTCTCCTGTGTGATGTCTCTCGTGTATAACAAGATGTGATTTATCTGTAAAACATTTCCCACATTCTGAACATGAATACGGCTTCTCTCCTGTGTGAATTCTCTCATGTGTAACAAGATTTGATTTAAATCTAAAACATGTCCCACATTCTGAACATGAATACGGCTTCTTTCCTGTGTGACTTCTCTCATGTGTAACAAGTGATTATTTATCTGTAAAACATTTCCCACATTCTAAACATGAATACGGTTTCTCTCCTGTATGACGTCTCTTATGGATAACACGACTTGATTTAACTGTAAAACATTTTCCACATTCTGAACATGAATACGGATTCTCTCCTGTGTGAATTCTTCTGTTTGTTAAAAGACCTGAGATTTTTGTGAACTGTTTACCACATTGAAACCTTTTACCCCCTTTCTGAACTGTACTTGTGGTAACAATCTGTGTTTGGATAGTAGAAGGTTCCTCATGATTAGTGAAATTATATGATAGGTCTTTAATGTGAAGTCCTGGATGTATATAATGGGTAATGAGGTTTTCTCCTGAAGACTGCTGCATCATATCTTCATCTTCTACTTTATAATTTAGCAATAACGTGAAGTTTCCCTCAGAGTTCTTGCTAGGATTTTCTGTTAGGATTTTAAAAAAAATTGGGATTTTGTTTCACAGAAGAAAAGTTGACAAATTTATAACATTCGTATTAGGCTGGAAACACACATGCAGACACAAGTCAGAAGTGGATCAAGCAGGAAGAAGTTTAAGCCAAGCCTTTTGACTCCATTCCAGCTTTATAACGCTTTGTATAAGACTTTAAAATAAATCCATGACAGTCTAGGATTCTGGTCTACAATCAGTCCTCCACTATTAATTTATTACATAAAGCTTGACTTAAAGAGAACCTTTCACCTCCCCATACATGTGCAGCTGAGTGCAGCATGTAATGGGGAGGGCTGCACAAACTCTGGGGCACTTTATACTTTTTTTCTACGTCCCTCCGTTATTTAGATATCGGTGCCGTTATACCTGGCGCCTGTGCGCACGCTCTCTCATTCTTTAGCTTTGAAGATCAGTGTTCTGCTTGACTGGCAAGGGGGCGTCTCTCTGATACGGACAGTGTAAGCGCTCCCCAGCTCCTTTAACACTGTCCATAGCAATGACGCCACCTTGCCAGTTCCGCAGACAAAGTACAAGACTAATGGTGGTTTCTCTTGGCTCAAATACCCACAAAATCTCTCTCAGACCGGAGCAGGCAAAACTAAATTGGGTATGATCCAACAAATACCCTAAATAGCATATATAAAGTACAGTGAAGTTTACCGCTCAGACAGCACTGGTAACAGTCCAATATCATTCAGTATAGACACTCTCTCCCAGAAAAATGCAGTGGACAGTCCGCAATCCAATGAGGGTGTGGATGGTAATTCTTATCCTTGTAGTTCCACCAAGCTCCTTATCGTCTCCCTCCACATTCAAAGAACTCCTGGTAGGAAAAGGATCTTATGTCTCTAATAGATGGAAAAAGGAAGACACATAGTGCAACACCCTCTGCAAAAAGATTGCTCCACGCCAAGTTTAATCCATACTCACAGAAGTAACAAGAAATAAAAGCATCAAGGTAAGTAAAAATCTTTAAAATTTCTAGGCGGCACGCCAAACACTCTCGCCCGACCCTGGGTTTCGCCCTTCCGGCTTCCTCTGGGGCATGCCCAGAGACGATAAGGAGCTTGGTGGAACTACAAGGATAAGAATTACCATCCACACCCTCATTGGATTGCGGACTGTCCACTGCATTTTTCTGGGAGAGAGTGTCTATACTGAATGATATTGGACTGTTACCAGTGCTGTCTGAGTGGTAAACTTCACTGTACTTTAAAGTACAAGACTGATCTCTCACAAGAGCTAAAGAAATGAGAGCGCACATGCGCACTCTCCTTTCCACAGCTCTTTACACTGTCTGTAGTAGTGACACGCCCCCTTGCCTGATCTTCAAAGCTGAAGAGTGAGAGAGCATGTGCGCACACTCTCTCTCCTCGCTTTTGCTGTAACACTGTCCATATCTGATTGGATAGTGTCACAGCCATAGTAACACGCCCCCTTGACAGTACACGCCCTGTTGACTGTTTAGGGGGTTAGTTAAATATCGGGCGCCAAATATAACGGGACCGTTTTTAAAGGGCCCCAGAGTTTGTGCAGCCCTCCCAATTACATGATGCACATGTATGAGGAGGTGAAAGGTTCTCTTTAATAAACATTTTTTTGGGGAAAAACAGAACCTTGTCTGGTAATGAAGTCTGTTCTCTGCCAACACATTTGGCCGTTTAATACTAATAAGGCATACACAATCTTAACTTAATATTGTTACAGTCTAATATTGCCCACAGTCTACATTTAACAAGATAATGTGTCATGAGACAAATCAGAGGATAAATTAATGGACATGATAATGAGGTCTGCATATCCAAATGGCTGAACAGTCACCGGGTCTCAATTTTATAGATCATCTTTGGGATGTAGTGGAATAGACAGAGTGAAGTTAATAATCAGAATCTGTAATAAAGCTTTCCAGTACATAGTAAAATCATTCCACTAAGAATTCAGGCTGTTCTAAGGGGAAAGAGGGTCCTATCAAGTCCTGATAATGTGAACCTAATGAGTGGCCTTATTCAAGTTTTAGTCATGTGACAATTTAATAGCAAATTATTGTTCTATTTCTCTGCCAACCTATATTTATTTGGTCTTGTTTTTCTCAGAACATATAGGGCTTCGACATTGTGTAATAAAATATGTGATATATTTAACTGTGATGGAGTGGGAGAGTTGGAGAGGAGAAAACTCAGCAGGATGTTTTAAAACTTCCTTGCAGAGATAGGTGTGGACCACCAGGACATTTATAATCTATGGGTAGTCAGCAACTGGTTAAAATAGGTGCTTCCTAATAATCATGGATCTGTTTCTTTTAATCCAATATAAAAAAAAACAACATCTTTAAACCCACTTTGAAAACTTCATAAAGACCCTTAAAGCATACCTAATTTTTAGATGACTTTTCAGAATAATATCAGTCATATGTGTGTACAGGAAGAATAACACTATTTCTGGCCATTACATGACTTTTATATGGCATTCTTTTAGCAGTTTTCCACCTGCAGGCTCTATCTTTAAATCTCAGTTTTCCCTGAGGTAGTGGGTGGAGCCTAACTGCTATCATGTCTTCTATACACTGCACACAGAGTCACCCTGGTCTACTATCTCTCTGTAGCACACCCTTAGAAGCTGCAGCAGCATACAGCAGTAAGGAGCAGTGTAGCGGAAAATCCAGCACAGAGGTGACATATACTCTTACCAGCAGCCTATGTCTACTCTCTCTGCTTCTGCTCCCCCTCTCCTCTTCAAAGACTTTTATTGACTACAGAATCTGTGTCTTTGTGCTCCTGCTCCATCCTTCTGCTTCCCCTACCTTTTCAATAGACTTCTATAAGCAGCAGCGCCCGTGTGTCTCTCACCTAGTGGGACTAATTTCACATCAAATTTTCATGGATAAAACAGCTAAACTATAACAGTAAGTAAATTACAAAGTTGATATATATCAGAAATACTATTAGATTACCACAAGTTGTTTGAAAAATTAGTGTCAATTTATATAAGACATGTTCCAAATAGCTATTTAGTGTATAGTGTATTACAGCGGAGATCTGATTGCTTGATATTGCAGCCTAAGGTTGTACTATGGAAATATCCTGAAGACAACATGTCCCCTGGTGACTTGTGTGCAGAGTTGTCATGGGGACCTTGTGTGTTTTCGAATAGCTCAATTCTTGGCCCTGGATCATATTAAATATAGAACTACAGGGTGGGTCATTTATATGGATACACCTAAATAAAATGGGAATGGTTGGTGATATTAACTTCCTGTTTGTGGCACATTAGTATATGGGAGGGGGGAACTTTTCAAGCTGGGTGTTGACCATGGTGGCCATTTTGAAGTCGGCCATTTTGTATCCAACTTTAGTTTTTTCAATGGGAAGAGGGTCATGTGACACATCAAACTTATCAAGAATTTCACAAGAAAAACAATGGTGTGCTTGGTTTTAACGTTACTTTATTCTTTCATGAGTTATTTACAAGTTATGGGTGTCAGGTAGGAGCATTCCTAGATGAACAGTTTCCTGGAAAGTGGATTGGTCATCGTGGGCCATTTGAATGGCCCCCTAGGTCTCCCGATCTGACCCCCTTAGACTTTTAACTTTGGGGTCATCTGAAGGCAATTGTCTATGCTGTGAAGATACGAGATGTGCAGCAACTGAAACTACGGATACTGGAAGCCTGTGCTAGCATTTCTTCTGCGGTGTTGCTATCAGTGTGTGAAGAGTGGGAGAAGAGGGTTGCATTGACAATCCAACACAATGGGCAGCACTTTGAACACATTTTATAAGTGGTCAGAAAATGTGTAAATAACTCATGAAAGAATAAAGTAACGTGAAAACCAATCACACCATTGTTTTTCTTGTGAAATTCTCGATAAGTTTGATGTGTCACATGACCCTCTTCCCATTGAAAAAACTAAAGTTGGATACAAAATGGCCGACTTCAAAATGGTCAACACCCAGCTTGAAACGTTTCCCCCCTCCCATATACTAATGTGCCACAAACAGGAAGTTAATATCACCAACCATTCCCATTTTATTTAGGTGTATCCTGTATAATGAGGATCTTTCTTCTCAGCTGTTATTATTAGAAGATTTGTAATGGAAGAACCTAACAAATGACAAAGTACAAAGGAAATAACCAAAATTTATGTGTCTTTTCATTTAGATTGACTCCTAAAATGATGTTTAACCGGTTGAGGACTGTCCACTGTATATATACGGTGCAGGTTTAAGTTTGCTGCCTGAGTGATTGAGCAGCTAAATGACGGGTACCCGGTCATCAGAGACTGCCAGGAACCCTGAAAAGAAGACAAGTGTTTTTTACCACTGTCTTCTCTGCACTCACGTACACAATGCTCAATGAGCGCTGCTGCCTCTATTGATCCCGGTGGTCATGTGACTAGTCATATGATCGCAGAGATGCCAGTAGTACGAGGCTGCTGCTGTATCTAACTAGACCCTGCTGTAAAGCGCCAGTTACAGAGGAAATGTAAAGTTTAAAAAAAAAAATGAAATAATAAAAGTTCCCCAAATATCTTTTCTGATGGAAAAAACATAAAAATTAAAAAACAAACAAAAATAAATGAAGTAAAAATTACACATAAACCCCTACGTTAACGCATTGTTACCTACATGTACGGAAAAAGCGTTAAAGGGAAGTATAGAGCACGCTCACGGGCTGGGAACACTCCATACTCAACGGGTGTCGGCTGTGTAATACAGCCGACACCTTACTGCAACGGGTGGAATCAAAGATCATTTGATTTAGTCCGTTTTATGTTATTTAACCCGCACGGTGAACGCTGTACAAAAAAAAAAAAAAAAAAGATGCCAGATTTGTTGTTTTTTTGTCACCTTAGCTCCCCCAAAAAGAGATAAAAAAATTCACATGTATTGCAGAATGGTATTAACAAAAACTACAGCTCGCCCCGCTAAAAAATAAGCTATCACAGCGCACACTCAAGATTATTTTTTTCCAATAAGATGTAGTTTTATCTCAAAATTGTTCATTTTCTTAACAAATAAAGGAGAAAAACCCCCCCAACATTTGTAAAGAAAATTCTCCAGAGTACGGAAATACCCGATATGTGCTCATAAACTGCTCAGAAGGGAAGGAGCACAGATTTTGATGGATTGGTTTCTGGGCGCCATGTTTCATTTGCAAAACACCTTTGGGACCAAAACAGTGGAAGCCCCCCGAAAGTGACCCCACAGGTGTTTTCAAGAAATGAATGCGCTGCGGATGGTAAAAAGTTAAAATTGCAATTGTTCCACAGATATGCCATTTCAGATATGCCAGTTTGTGCCACTGGAGACACACACCCCAAAAATTGTTAAAAGCGTTCTCCCGGTTATAGCAATACCATATATGTGTTAGTAAACTGCTGTTTGGGCACAGTGTAGGGCTCAGTATTGAGGCAGCGTCTTTTGGCTTTTGGAGCCTGGATTTTGCTTGGTAGTAGTTATGTTTGGGGTATTACTGGTGATTCAGTTTATAATGTGGGGGCACATGTAATATGTGAGGAGTACATCAGGGTATATGTAATCTGTGAGGAGTACATCAGAGTATATGTAATCTGTGAGGAGTACATCAGGGTATATGTAATATGTGAGGAGTACATCAGGGTATATGTAATCTGTGAGGAGTACATCAGAGCATGAGTAAGATTACTAAATGAAAATTCCTTGAAGGAATTTGAAAGTGAACTAGATCAGGAATTTAAAAAGTGGGAGAGTGAAATACAGGCTAACAAGGTTAACAAATTCAAAAGAGATATATCGGATTACCAGACTAATACGGCATATAAATGGCAAAAATCGAGAAGATCATATTCTTCATCACGATCCTCCTCAGTGTCTTCCGTCAAGAGTATTCAAGGAGATCGTTTTTTAGACAGACAGATCCCCGCACTAGATCGGTAAGGAATTATAGAACAATCCCAAACAGTGGCATAACTACCGCCGTAGCACGGGGCCCAAGGCATGAGGGGGCCCGTGTCGCCCGCCGGCACGGGCCCCCACCATGGCCGGAGGCTCCGCTAGCAGCCACTATGGCTGCTACAGCGGGACGCCACTGAACACTACGGCAGAGCAGGGAGGTATCTCCCCGCTTTGCCATTAACTGGTTCCCGACCGCTGGCTGTATTTTTACGGCCAGCGGTCAGGTTCCTTAAAACCCGAGCCATAGACTTTCTACGGCTCGGGTTTTAACTTGCTGCCCGCGCGATCGCTGCTTCTGTCTTCTCTGATCACTTGTACACAGCGCTGAATGTGCGCTGTGTACAGGAATAGAGACAGCAGCAGCGGCGCTGTCTCTATTCCTCCCGGTGATCATGTGACTGGTCACATGATCGCCGGGTGCCGTTAGTGGCAGGCTGCTGCTGGGTCTTACTAGACCCAGCACAGCCCAGTTAGTGACAATCGTCACTATGAGAGGGCTGATTTCCCCTGTAACTGGGGCTGCTGTGCAGCTCCAGTTACAGTGGAAAAACATGGTGTAAAAGAAAGAAAAAAAATATATAAAGTTCCCCAAAGGTCTTTTTTGACCTTTGGGGGACAGACCATAGTAATAAAAAAATAATAAAGTAAAGTGCAAAAAAAATTTAAATAATAAAATACCCACCCCCCCAAAAAAAACTCCCCCCCCTCGCCAATCATTGTTGTAACGCTAGCGCTGACTCAATTACCCTAATATAGACATGTAATATATAAAAATTTACGGTAGACAATGACGATCACAAATAACAGGTCTATTTTAGGGTAAAACTATGTTATTACCCAAAAAAAAATAGCTGAAATGTAAAAAGGCTTATTTTTTTACTATTATTTTCAAATTTTATGAATAAAAATTCTAAAATAGCAAAAAATGTGTGTATAAAAACGATAAAAAATTAAACCTGCATTGTCTACGGAAAAAAACGTCGCAAAAATCACGCCGTTAGCCCAACAAATAAAAAAGTTATAGCCATTTAACTAACACATGCTAAAAATGGCTAAACGGTGTCTGGTCCTGAAGGCTCAAAATAGAGCAAAAGACATGTATCCCCTCTCCACAGGATAGGGTATACATGTGTGATCGCTGGCACTGATAGGGAGAATGGGGGACTGAAAGTCTCCTGAAGTTCTCCATCACAAACCTCGGACTTCCGGGGTCTGTGTCGGCAGCTCCGTAGAAATGAATGGAGCGCCGGTCGTGCTTGTGCGCATGCGTGACCAGCGATCCTTTCATTTTTATTGAGCTGCACACACTCCGGAAGTCAGAGGTTTGTCATGGAGAAGTTCAGGGGACTTTCAGTCCCCCATTCTCCCTATCGCTGCCAGCGATCACTCATGTATCCCCTATCCTGTGGAGATTCTGTGGAGAGGGGATACATGTATTTTGTAGGACACACTGTAGGTCGCATTTTTTTGGGAGGGGGGACGCTCTATGGCGTTCCCTACAGGGGGGGACGCTGTATGGCGTTCCCTACAGGGGGGGGTGGCTGTATGGCGTTCCCTACAGGGGGGGAGCTGTATGGCGTTCCCTACAGGGGGGGCTGTATGGCATTATCTACAGGGGGGCTGTATGGCGTTCTCTACAGGGGGATGTATGGCGCTATCTACAGAGGGGGGCTGTATGGCGTTATCTACAGGGGGGGCTGTAAAAAAGGCACTATCTACAAGGGGGGGTTGTGTGACACCCAGGGGAGGGGGGCCAGTGTCAAAAGTTTGCTATGGGGCCCAGTCTTTCCTTTTTTACGCCCCTGATCCCAAATATATACTCAGAGTCAGCAAAACAAAAGGAAATATGGAGGGGTCAGAGAGAACAAGAAAAAGACAAATAAACATTAGAGGTAATTAATCTCTCTGAGCGACAATTTACTGATGATGAATTTTCTGTGTTAAGAAGGGGCTTAGCATTTTCTCCCGCAGCCAATTCTGATTTTTTCGAAGCGGTGAAAGATGTACATCTATTGGCTCGGAGGCTGCTATTAAAAATACATTTTTTTAACCCAGATCAATTCATTCCCAGTAGTGATATGGAAAGGGAGACATTGAAAGTATTGGAGTCACTATTAGATCAGAATCAGGGGAGGAATGGTCAGGTTCAAATTTTCCATCATGCACAAAGAAAAAATCCACCACTTTACCATCCCTTTCCCTTTGTCCGCAGGTTGATATTTTTGTTCGGCTGGTAACTGAGGAATTGAGAAAGATACCGACCAATTTTAATAACAATCTAAGCCCAGCTGAACGTAGGGCACTGAAGGATTTAAAACAGATGAAAGATATATTTAAACCTGCGGACAAAGGGGGTAATATTGTGACATGGCCTAGTGACATGTATGAACGAGAGGCAGTTAAATGACATTCAAACTTATAGGGTTCTTGATCATAATCCTACTTCTTTATTTAAAAACAAACTCAAACTAATTCTGAATAGGGCTGTTATCAATGTAATTATCACTAAGGAGGTATATGAGGGGTTGATGGTGAAAGAACCTAAAATTCCCACATTATACTTTTTGCCAAAAGTTCATAAGGATGTTAAGTGCCCCCCGGGTCTGTGTGAACTTTCGTGCAGATTTATAGATTTTTACCTTAGACCACATGTTGAGACTCTCCCTTCTTATAACCGTGACTCTCCTGATATCCTGTTATCTCTAGAGGGCTTAAAATTTGAACATGACATGTACAGTGTCACGAGTGATGTCGAGTCACTGTACACTTCCATTCATCACAACCATGGTTTACGAGCATGCAGATTTTTCTTACAGACTGGGAATGTAGCACCTGATCTTGTCGAGCTTGTCCTTGCATTACTGGAATTTGTGCTTTGTCACAACTTCTTTGTTTTCAAGGACAAATATTACCTACAGAGCAGTAATACGGCCATGGGGGCTACGTGTGCCCCATCATACGCTAACCTTTTCATGGGCTTTAGGGAACGACAAATGATCCTGGGTGAACACAACCCCTACGAGCTTTCTGTGATTTCATGGAGGCGGTTTATAGATGATGTGCTGTTCGTATGGCAGGGTAGTGAGCAAGATCTGTTATTATTTTTGGACTATCTAAACAAGAATGATATGAATGTCAAACTTGTTAGTAAATATAGTCGGACAGAGATAGACTTCCTGGACCTGAGAATTCTGATTGAATCTGATGGTCAGGTAGTCACGAATATTTTTAGGAAAGATACCTCCATAAATTCCTATTTTAAGGCTGACTCCTCCCATCCAAGACAGGTCATTAAGGCTATTCCGCGGGAACAATTTATACATGCAAGACGTATTTGTTCCTCTGATACCTGTTTTGAGAATCGATCTAAGGATCTAACAGAGATTTCTCAGGAGAGGTTAAGACAATGCTCATGTTAAACAGAAATAGGAGTATGCAAGGACCTTGAATAGAAACGATCTTCTGAAACCCAAAACAAAAAAACGATCGATCCAATGATACTACTGTGAGATTTATCTCTAGGTATAACAAGAATTGGAACTCTATTTGCAACATTTTCTGGAAACGCTGGTCTATATTGCACACGGACAAACGACTGTGTAAAATATTGACTGATAGCCCAGCCATGACACCGCGTCGGAGCCCCAATTTACGGGATATGCTAGTTCGGAGCCACTATGTTCCCCCCATGAACAGGTACATATCCAAGGGACCGAGGTGGGGTAATGTGCCTTGTGGGTCCTGTGGTGCTTGTCCAGTGATGGAGGGAACTAATTCCTTTTTGGGGTC